>NC_051399.1:11579016-11601516 GCF_015228065.2 Penaeus monodon | reverse complement strand
GTACTCGTCTGTAACACCACATTTCAAAACTATTGATCTTTTTCTTGTCTATCTACTTCAACACCCAACACTCAGAACCATATGATGCAATTGGGAAAACTAATGAGTTCAATAACCTCAGCTTTGTAAGGTAATGCTTCGGTCTTTCCAGATGTTATTGAGAGCAATTGTGGCGTTTTTGGCAATGGTAATTCTTCTTTTTATCTCCGGTGAATCATCATATGTATTAGTTAAAACAGCTCCAAGATAAGTGAACTCTTTCACATTTTCCACAATCATTCCATTGATTGTAACATGTTCATCATTGTTCATTGCCAGTTATCTTTGAATCTTCATGATCTTAGTTTTCTTGGCATTAAGAAACAAGCCAGCCTTTTCGCTTGCTTCTCTAACTTTATCTAGTAGTTGTTGTAGTTCAGTGATACTGCTGGCAATCAAAACTATATCATCGGCGTACCTCAGATTTGATATTTTGTATCCTCCAACATCCACAGTTCCTTCAAAATTCTCTAGAACACCTCTCATAATTGTTTCAGAATATATATTAAAGAGGTGCGGAGACAGAATGCAACCCTGTCGTAATCACATGACCTATAAACTTTAATTTCCTCCTGTTCAAGATGTCCAACAGCCGTTCTTTACAATTTATTTTTCTCAGCACTTCATCGTTCGTCTTCTTCTCTGTCCGGCTAATACGCAGTACTCGTCTGTAACACCACATTTCAAAACTATTGATCTTTTTCTTGTCTATCTACTTCAGCACCCAACACTCAGAACCATATGATGCAATTGGGAAAACTAATGAGTTCAATAACCTCAGCTTTGTCCGTAAGGTAATGCTTTGGTCTTTCCAGATGTTATTGAGAGCAATTGTGGCATTTTTGGCAATGGCAATTCTTCTTTTTATCTCCGATGAATCATCATATGTATTAGTTAAAACAGCTCCAAGATAAGTGAACTCTTTCACATTTTCCACAATCATTCCATTGATTGTAACATGTTCATCATTGTTCATTGCCAGTTATCTTTGAATCTTCATGATCTTAGTTTTCTTGGCATTAAGAAACAAGCCAGCCTTTTCGCTTGCTTCTCTAACTTTATCTAGTAGTTGTTGTAGTTCAGTGATACTGCTGGCAATCAAAACTATATCATCGGCGTACCTCAGATTTTATTTTTTGTTATCCTCCAACATCCCAGTTCCTTCAAAATTCCTGAGCACCTCTCATAATTGTTTCAGAATATATCTTAAAGAGGTGCGAGATAGATGCAAACCTGTCCCGTACTCCTTGTTTGACTTGAACCAGCTGTTAAACGCCTAGAGTGTTCTTACAGCTGCTTGTTGTTGTCTACAAGGCTTTTATTAATTGGATGATGTTTTTTGGAAACTTATATCGTACATGTTATTCCAGAGGATATCGTGATCACAGTATCAAAGCTTTCACATATC
Source organism: Penaeus monodon (assembly GCF_015228065.2). Lineage (NCBI taxonomy): Eukaryota > Metazoa > Arthropoda > Malacostraca > Decapoda > Penaeidae > Penaeus > Penaeus monodon. Next base: position 11,600,069 of record NC_051399.1, on the reverse strand, counting down.
GATGAAATACAGGTATAGTCTTTTTGATGTTCTCTGTTTTTTCTCCTATGATCAATTTTAAATTTAGAGATCTGGTTTTTCTGGTACCTTTCCAGCGAAACCCTCTTGTTCGCTGCATTTCCTCTCTTAACTTCAACTTCATTCTTTCAGCATAATTTTCAACAAAATTTTGCTGCTGATACGTATTAGGCATTGTCTTATCTATTTATTGTTGCCTTGGAGTGCGTCACCTTTTTTAGGTATGGAGTAAAGACTGAATTTTACCCCGTCTCTGGGGCCATTTTCTTTCATTCCATATTTTTTTACAAGTTTGGTATAAGAATATTCAACACTTTCGCCCGCAATTAATTATTTCTGCTGTTATTTCATCTTTCCGGGCTCTTGTTATTCTGTACTTCTTTTATGGCTTGTTATAACTTTCGTCCAGCAGTGGCGGTGATATATATATATATTAGATATATATATATATATATATATATATAATATATATATAATATATATATTATATATATAATATCTATATATATATTATAATATATATATACTATATATATAATTATAGATATACATATATATATATATACATATTTATATATATATTACATATTATATATATCTATATACATATATATAGTATATTATAGACATCTATAATATATATATAATACATATATTATCTCTATACATATGGATATCATATATCAGGCATACAACGTAAGAAACATATATAACAATAGATCAGACTACTTATATAGATATATCCAATATATATATAGATTATATATATATACTATATATACATAACAAAAATATCATCTATATATATGAAATATCATAGTCTATTATTATCTCTCTATATATTAGATATTAAATCGATGGCCTAATAATACTATATTATATATATATTATATATATTATATACTCTTCTATTATATATTATCTATCTATTATATAACTATATATTTCTCTATATTATATCTCTACTGCTATAATATATAGGATCTATATATACTATATCCTTACTCATTGATATATTATATCTCTATAATTCTCTTTCTCTATTATCATCTAAACTATAATATTAATATTATCTATATCTAATACTATATATATCATAATATATATTCATAGACTCAGAATATATATATATATATATATCTTCTATCTATCTAAATCATTAAATATAAATATAGGATATAGTATCTATTACTAACTATTATTATCTATATAGCTAATTTCTATATATATATTCTATATTATATCATATATAGGGTCATGAGCGGGTCATTAGTAATATCTATATTATAATCATATCATAGTGGATGTTCATTGAATCTCCTCTCTATATGGATACAATAGGCAATACTGGAGTACTACAGATACAATATATTAGTGCTCGGTCTGACAATAAGAGTGACAGTGGTGTCTAATCAAATAAGACGGCTGGTGACAGGTGCATATTTAGTAGCGGATCAACGGTGGAGTTTTACGAGAATGGGGATACATACAAAGTGCTGTAGTGTGTGATATTGGATAGATCTAGTAGGTAAGATCTAGTGCAGGTAATGAGAGATGTAGAAGTAGCGGATAATATGAGAAGACAGCGTGGGTCAACACGTCAAGAAAGGAGGGGGTAGAACCGACTGGTGATAGGATACAGTGAGAAGAATGGGTATGACGTATCATTATCTATGATGTAGTACTAGAGAATGGTGTAGTGAAGAGAGTATAACATGACAGTGACATAAGAATAGTCAAAACTCAAAGCACAGAGTAGGGTTCAGGTATACGGGACAAATATAGCGTATATGATATAGATATGGGAGTATAAATGAGGTAGATATATAGTGTAATATATATATATCTAGAGGCGGTGGGAGGGACGGGCTGGGAAGGTAATGCGAATACTCATCGATGCGCGTTCGTCCAGCAATCCGTGCGGGGGGATGATGGATATATTATAGGGGAGTGATTCGGATAAAGTAGAAGAGTAATATATAGGGACGTAACACAAAGTCATACAAAATAGTGAGATAAAGATCTAATATAGAATAACATAATTATATTATTATATAGATATATTATATATAAAGATATATATAATATTTATATAAATGTTTTATAATAGAGTATATAGATTGTAAATAATATTATCTATATATATATATATTAATATATATATACATATTAATTATAGATTATATATTATATATTTATATATATATCTTATATTATTTAATATATTTATTCTTCTATAATTTAGTATTATATATTATTATTAAAGGTAATATATCAATGCATTAACTCTCTATATCGAAGTATAGTTATTGAGGGTAGAGTAGGATAATATATATAATATATAATTATTAGTTATATAATATATAGTATGATGCTATACATCATGATAGGTGAGATACATTATTATATATATATGATATATTTAATATATCTATATATATATATTATTATATAATATATAATATATATCAGGTATAATATTATATGTGTGATTATATATATTTCTATGTATATTATGTATAAAATATCTATATAATATATATATTTATATATATTAATTATCTAATTATATTATCGGGCGTAATATTAATATATATAACTTATATATATCAAAGGTGGATAATATATATATATATATATATATAATCTGATATTAATATATCTAATAATATATATATAGTATATATTATTATATTATAGATATATATATCTATTATATATATAATATATTTAATATCATTCTTTAATATTATATATATATTATAGATAATCTTGATTATATAATCTATTATATATATATATCTATATATATAATAATCATATATATAATACTCACTCGTATTATCATATATATATATATTATAAGTATATCAATCATATATTATGCTTCATGTTTTGGCACCGTGGACCCCTCCCACCATCCTTCACCCTAACTCGATCTTACGCTTTTCTTCCACTTGTACCATCGACAGCCCGCAAATATCTTTGATCTTGTCGCTCAGTCTTGTCTTTGGTTTGGCCCTCTTCATATATATATATATATATTATATATATATATATATATATCTATATATTATATATATATATATATATCTATATATATATTATATTATTATATCTTAGTATATATATACATATATATATATCTTATATATTAATATATTATATATATATTATATATTGATATATATGTGTGTGTGGTGTGTGTGTGTGTGTGTGGTGTGTATTGTGTGTGTGTGTGTGTGTAGGTTGTGTGTGGTGTTGTGTGTGTGTGTAACCCAGCTTTATATATGTGATGTTACTGAAATGTGTATGCCAATGTTATTCTATTTATTACACACACATACATATAAGTATGTCCATTCCGGCTCTTACGTACGTGTGTACTTGTGTTTTGTGTGTGTGTGTGTGTGTGTGTGGTGTGTGTGTGTGTGTGTGTGTGTGTGTGTGTGTGTGTTGTGTGTGTGTGTGTGGTGTGTGTGTGTGTGTGTATTGTTGTAATGTGTTTACTGGTGTTCTGTTGTGTGTGTGTGTGTGTGTGTGTGTGGTTGTGTTGTGTGTTGTGTGTGTGTGTCTGGGTGTGTGTGTGTTTATGTGTGTGCGTGTGAACGTATGTGTGTGTGGTTGTGTGTGTGTGTGTGTGTGTGTGTTTGTGTGTTCTGTGTGTGTGTGTGTGTGTTGTTCTGTGTGTGTGTGTGTGTGTGTGTGGGTGTGTTTTCTTGTGTGGTGTGTGTTGTGTTCTGTGTGGTGTGTGTGGTGTTCTGTGTGTGTGTGTGTGTTTCCCTGTGTGTGTGTGTGTTTGTTCTGTGTGGTGTGTGTGTGTTCGTGTGTGTGTGTGTGGTTTTCTGTGGGGGTGTGTGGTGTTTCTGTGTGTGTGTTGTGTTTCTGTGTGTGTGTGTGTGTTTCTGTGTGTGGTGTGTGGGGTTCTGTGTGTGTGGTGTGTTTTCTGTGTTGTGTGTGTTGTGTATCTGTGTGGTGTGTGTGTGCTATGTGTGTGTGTGTGTGTGGTGTGTGTTGTGTGTGTGTGTGTGGGTTGTGTGTGTGTGGTGTGTGGTGTGTGTGTGTGTGTGGTGTTGTGTGTGTGTGTGTGTGTGTGCGTCTGTGTGTGTGTTGTGTGTTCTGTGTGTGTGTGTGTGTTCTGTGTGTGGTGTGTGGTTCTGTGTGTGTGGTGTTTGTTGTGTGCTATGGTGGTGTGTGTGGTGTGTGTGTGTGTGCGAGCTGGTGTGTGTGTGTGTGTGTTGTGTGTGTGTGTGTGTGTGTGTGTGTGGTGTGGGTGTGTGTGTGTGTGTGTGTGTGTGTGTGGGGTGGTGTGTGTTGTGTGTGTGGTCGTGTGTGGTGTGTGTGGTGTTGTGTGTATGGTATATGTTGTGTGTGTGTGTGGTGTGTGTGTGTGTGTGTGTGTGTTGTGTTGTGGGTGTGTGTTGTTGGGGTATGTGTATTGTATGTGTATGTGTTGTGTATGTGTATGTGTAGTGTAGTGTATGTGTATGTGTGTGTGTGTGTGTGTGTGTGTAAATAGATACTAGTGTCAAGGATCCCATTTTCAATCAATATATAGAGGGGGGGGGGGTTAGTAACAAAAAATCTCTACTTATTGCTACTGGGTAACTGCACTTCTATTGGTTTCGGTTTTTCTGATTCCTGTTTACATATAGATGGTTTCAAAAATGCCTAGTTTATGAAGTTATCATTACTAGGCCTATTTGCTCAAATGCTTAATCCCATTTCATGAAGTTTTTAATCTTATTATTAGTATACTAATGTAATGTTATCCCTAATTACTATTACCATTATTAGTATTATTCAGAAGTTATCAATAATAATAATAAGACAATAAGACCTTTGACTCCTTGGTGACTAAGCACTTGACCCATGGTGCTTGGTGGCGATACTCCAAAGACATGCCCACCACTATACAAGTTTATTTATTTGTCTTTACACAAGATGGCTCTAGCAACAAGTGCTTGGTAAACCGAGGAGTCAGCTATGATTCTTACTGTCCCTCAGTTTCCCCCTTTCCTTATTTTTTAAAGCTTCAAGTTCTATTACTTACATTGTCTTTGATGTTTTATAAATATTTATATTATTTATATTTAATCTATTTAATAATCATAATATCATAAGACTACCACAATGTCAATATCAATAGTTTATCCATTCCAAGGAATGGGAAATCAAGATCGGTCACTAGGACCAATTGATAGATTCCTTAGTGCTGAGTGCACGGGAGCCATCTGTTAATTTACAAAGGCACTAAATCTAAAAGGGATGATGCAGAAACATGCCTGACATTGGGTTTCAGGAAGCCCTATGCTTTAACGAAATTAATAAAACAAAACTACAGTAAATACTTACTTTGTTATATGATGTTGAGGGAGCTCACATCAAAATCTTAAATGGCAGTGGAATGCCTTGCTTCATTTCACACAAGTGTTTCTTCTAGACCCTGTCCATTTTCAGTGGGAGTTGATGATCTCTGTAGTGTATCCATGAATTCCTGATCTTCCTCTGAGCTCACAACAGATCCTTTTTCTTTTCTGTGCTCCTCTATCTTCCTCCTGGTGAGGCCCTTGAGAAGGAATGCTTCTTCTAGAACTCGGTGACTCATGGTGGACAACACGGTTTCTAGGCGAGCCATGGTAACTATGGGCAGGAGAGGATATCGAGATGCCCTAATTTGAAGCTTTCCATATCCCACTGCTTCTCCAAGAGGAGTCAAGGTCTCCTCTTCACCTCCAGCCCCAGCATCTCTCTCAACACCTCTTGCTGCTGCTGCCTTCCCTACGCATGGTGTGCCCCTCTTGCATCATTGTGTATGAATTATCACATATTAACCATTAACCACTGGCTGTTTCATTACATCACCCTTTCTCTCTACTGCCTCTAGCTGATGGTAGACTTACACGTCGAACTTTGCCTCCTGCTTGTGGCAAGGTCTGAAGATGAACTGGTATCTGGGTCAAGTTGGGACGTGGTTTAGACATCTAATACAGGTGGGTTAGTTGCGTCCACATCCTAACATCTCCTGCTTGAGTTTGGAGTAGGCTCAGACTATCATAACCTCCAGACCCAACAGCCACAGGCAATAGTCCCTGCTTCTATTCTTGAACTGGCATCTTGTAGGTAAGTCCAGAATATGAGGGTCTGTTGTTCAAAGTACTGAGTCACTTTCTGATGAGCAAGATGATGTTTAGAGAGCGATCGATGATTTTGTGGCATTGTTAAAGTCGTTGGTGATGTCTGAGGTGATGTGAGTTTTGCGGTGTTTGAGAGAGTCTCCCTCTCAGGTTTCTTCTGATGGGCTCAACCTGCTACAGGTGTAAAAGAAAAAAATCAATAATGGAACTGGCTTTCTTTTGCTTCTCTGAACATAACCTATAGAAACTAAATTCTAACATATTATAATGAACCTTAGCAAGTACATATTACACTTTTTTTTTTTCTTATCTTCTTTCATTATAAAAAGTAATATAATCAAGTAAAATGTCTTAAATTTTAATATATTCTTTCAACCTTCAATCTCATGATAAGATTTAAGGTGGACTGCAGTACCTGGCATACATCAGGCCTGAGTTTGTAAAGCCTAGCGATGCATGGGCTCCAGGGTGTGGGTGGTTGTTTAAGGCGTGAACCTCTGTGACCGCATAACATGTTGTGCAAGGAGTAGATATTGGAAAACGAGTTGCTATCATTAAATCTTCACAAGTCAGTTCCACTACGTCCAGAAACAGACTAGACAGTAACCAGGCACAGTTGCGAAAAAGACAGTATTTACTAAATCCATTGAAAAAAAAACATGTAAACAAAACTCTGTTAATGCTATGCATATAATCAACAATGTAAACCAAGAATTCGCAGATATTTCAATCCAAATATTCTCAATAGTAAAATTACGTAAACCCCAACTGAAATGAAAGACTTACTGTATTTGGGCGAGTTTAATCTTGAGATGAGTAAGTTATGATTGGAGTTTTTCCAATGCTGGACTGTTGTGATAAGTGAGGAGTAAGGCCAGGAATGCCCTCCCTCAGCTCTGGCTCTGGTTACTGTTCGTAAACCAGCTCTTACATATGTATCATGGGCTGCCCAAACTTCACCAACGCAGACTGGTCCCCCCCAAAAAATAAAAATGAGTAACACCAACTTCAGATCAAATTATGAAAGAAATGACTATGCATACAACTACACTTTGCATATTTGCTCAAGAGTATCAGTCAAGTAGTTAACCAAAAATAAAGACTGCATTTGTGGGAAGATGTTTCCTTATCGAATTTATGCCTTATTCCTTTGGAGAAATTTTTAAAACTCTCCTTACTTGAAGTATCCCACTTCCACATTAATGGCAATGCAGCATATAAGTGGTCCATTGAGTTAGGAGATGTAGTTTAGTAGTTAAGGCTTGGCTAGACAGGACAAACTTTGTAACAGGAAGGGGATATTAAAGAGCAGGATGCAACAGGGTCGTCATGAACAAAGCATGTCAGCTGAAGAAGATAGGTCAGGGTGTCCTCTTTTTATTTATATCTGATAACACATATCAGCATTAGGTAGAGGCTTTCTTCAGACTTGATGGCAGGGTGGTTAGGAAGAGCTGGTAATAAGGAGTGCTGCCACACAGATATATACAACTTAACCAAAGGAATACAGATCATCTAATCTTTTGAATATAGATATTCTTAAAATATAACTGCCATTGCAAATTCCATATATTATGTTTCATTATACCCTTTGACAAAACTACTGACTATATACTGCTCACTTTTTAGTATTTGTATTTCTTAAAAAATCTTTAGGTATGTGTATGGTACTAAAGCATATAGCCATATCATACTTAAGGCAGTAATTCTTGATTATTTCAGTTACACTTCCACAAAGTTAGATACATAAATGCAAATAACAAGATCCATAATAATGGGTGGTATAGACTACCACCTACTCTCAGAAATTTTAACCCATTACTGTAGGTGATGCAGGTAGCATGCATGCTATGCTCCTGTGAGTCATTTTATTATTGTTACGTACACATAGATGACTCTACAATACTTCAGTCACCCATGAATCAATCGACTTACAAGTCTTACTTTATTTCAGATTTTTTTTTTCTATCTTATATTGCAATTAGTATTTGTTAATATTATAATAATCATACTGGCCAATAACAATATCAACGTCAATATCAATAGTGTCAGTTAAAGAACTTTTTCTCCAAATCCTCAATGAAAGGAGGAATCAGGTGAGGTCACGCAGGCTAATTTGACTCCTTGGTATCCAGAGTACATGTGGTTGCTATTTATGTAAACATGAAACTGGCCCATTACAAGATCCCATCAGCAATGGGTTAATCTCATATCTTTAAGTTAATAATCATGGTGTACTCGGATAAGTCCTGCGGAATCTTGGCCTTTCCTATGTTTTGGTTGATTGTCCAAAATGTTTAACCTAGCCTACAAAATATCAAATGGTTATTCTGCCTGAAACTTCCACCCACCCCAGATTGGTACCTAAGTAAAAGATAAGAGAGTGGATGTATAAATGCTCGCGCAGATTGACCTGGACTCTTTGTTCAAATTTTTCAATTTTCTGCTAATGTCCTCCCTTCAAAACACAAATTTATTCCCTACGGGAGTCTAAAATGTTGGTGAAGGATATCTTGGGTGCACACTAAGGGCAAATCTATTCTAATAATATCTGCAGGTTCAGCATTCAGACAAAGGGAAGTTCAACCTATAAATCTATACCCATGGAGCCTATATGTGCAGACAAACTCATCTACAGAAAAGTATTAAGAATCCATGCACCATGTAACTAAATTCTTTATATAATGGAATTTCCACTCATGGGTATTTTTTGGGATTTTGGCATATTAGCTTAAATTCACATCTTGCTTCATCTACATTTCTGGCTCCTCTGCGCAAGAATGCAAGTCTTTTCTTGGATACTGACTAATCATAAACCATTCTGTAGATGGGTGAACATCATAATACCTCTCTTTATCATGTGTGTGTGTGTGTGTTTTGTGTGTGTGTGTCTGGTGTGTGGGGGTGTGTGTGTGGTGTGTGTGTGTGTTGTGTGTGGTGTGTGGGGTGGTGTGTGTGTGGTGTGTCTGTGTGTGTGTGTGTGCGTGAGTGTGTGTGTGTGTGTGTGTGTGTGTGTGTATGTGTGTGTGTGTGTGTATGTGTATGTGTATGTGTATGTGTATGTGTATGTGTATGTGTATGTGTGTGTGTGTGTGTGTGTGTAAATAAATAACTAGTGTCAAGGATCACCATTTTCAATCAATAATATAAGAGGGGGGGGGGGTTAGTAACAAAAAAATCTCTACTTATTGATACTGGGTACATGCACTGTCTATTGTGGTTCTGTTTTCTTGATTCTGTTTACATATAGATGGTTTCAAAAATGCCTAGTTATGAAGTAGTCAATTACTAGGCCTATTTGATCAAATGCTTATCCCATTTCATGAAGTTTTTATCTTTATTATTAGTAGTACTAATGGTAATGTTATCCTCATTACTATTACCATTATTATTATTCTTCAGAAGTTATCAATAATAATAGTAATACAAATAAGAACTTTGACTCCTTGGTGACTAAGCACTTGACCCAATGAGTGCTGGTGGCAAGACTCCAAAGACATGCCCACCACTATACAAGTTTATTTATTGTCTTTACACACAGATGGCTCTACAACAAGTGCTTAGTAACCGAGGAGTCAGCTATTAGTCTTACCTGTCCCTCCTGTTTACCCCTTTCCTTGATTTTTTTAAAGCTTCATTTCTATTACTTCATTGTCTTTGATGTTATAAATATTTATATTTATTTAATTTAATCTATTTAATAATCATAATATCAATAAGAATAACAACAATGTCAATATCAATAGTTTAGCCAATTCAAGGAATGAGGAAATCAAGATTGGTCACTAGGACCAATTGATAGATTCCTTAGTGGCTGAGTGCACGTGGAGCCATCTGTATTTAACAAAGGCACTAAAATCTAAAAGGGATAGTGCATAAACATGCTAACATTGGGTTCAGAAGCCATCTATGCTTAAACAAAATTAATAAAACAAAACTACAGTAAATACTTACTTTGTTATATGATGTTGAGGAGCTCACATCAAAAATCTTAAATGCAGTGAATGCTTGCTCAATTTCACACAGTGTTTCTTCTAGACCTGTCATTTCAGTGGGAGTTGATGATCTCTGTAGTGTATCCATGAATTCCTGATCTTCCTCTGAGCTCAAAACAGATCCTTTTCTTTCCCTGGGTCCTCTATCTCCTGGTGAGCCTTGAGAGGATGCTTCTTCTAGACTCGGTGACTCATGGTGGACAACACGGTTTCTAGGCGAGCCATGGGAACTATGGGCAGGAGAGGAGTCTCGAGATGCCCTAATGTTGAAGCTTTCATATCCACTGCTTTCTCCAAGAGAGTCAAGGTTCTCCTCTTCACCTCCAGCCCCAGCAGCTCTCTCAACACCTCTTGCTGCTGCTGCTGCATGGTGTGCCCTCTTGCATCATTGTTATGATTATCACATATACCATTAACCACTGGTCTTGTTTCATTACTATCCCCTTTCTCTCTACTGCCTATAGCTGAGGGTAGACTTACACTTCGAACTTTGGCCTCTGCTTGTGGCAAGTCTGAAGAATGAACTGGTACTGGGTCAGAGTGGGCACGTGGTTTAGAATATAATACAGGTGGGTTAGTGCGTGCCACATCTAACATCTCCATAGCTTGAGTTGGAGTAGGACTAAGACCATCATACCTCCAGACCCAACAGCCACAGGCAATAGTCCCTGCTTCTATTCTTGAACGGGCATCTTGTAGGTAGTCAGAATATGGGGTCTGTTGTTCAAAGACTGAGTCACTTTCTGATGAGCAAGATGATGTGTTAGAGAGCGATCGATGATGTTGTGGCACTGTTAAAGTCGTTGGTGATGGCTGAGGTGATAGTGATGTTTGCGGTGTTTGAGAGGAGTCTCCACTCTCAGGTTTCTTCTGCTGGGCTTCAACCTGCTACATGTAAAAAGAAAAAAATCAATAATGGAAACTGGCTTTTCTTTGCTTCTCTGAACATAACCTATAGGAAACTAAATTACTAAACATATTATATGAACCTTAGCAAGTACATATTACACTTTTTTTTTTTCTTAATCTTCTTTCATATATAAGAGAAGTAATATAATCAAGTGAAAATGTATTAAATTTTAATATATTCTTCACCTTCAATCTCATGATAAGATTTAAGGTGGACTGGACAGTACCTGGCATACAGCAGGCATGAGTTGTAAAAGCCTATGCGATGCATGGGCTCCAGGGTGTGGGGGTTGTGTAAGGCGTGACCTCTGTGACAGCATAACATGTGTGCAAGGAGTAAGATATTGGAAAACGAGTGCTATCATTAAATCTTCACAGTTCAGTTCCACTAACGTCCAAAACAGACTAAGAGTAACCAGGCACAGTTGCTGAAAAAGACAGTATTTATTAAATCCCTTGAAAAAAAAACATTAAACAAAACTCTGTTAATGCTATGCATATAATCAACAATGTAACCAAGAATTCTCAGATATTTCAATCCAAATATTCTCAATAGTAAATTACGTAAACCCCACTGAAAATGAAAAGACTTACTGTATTTGGCGAGTGTAATCTTGAGATGAGTATAGTTATGATTGGAGGTTCCAAGGCTGGACTGTTGGGAGAAGTGAGGAGGAAGGCCAGGAATGCCCTCCTCAGCTCTGGCTCGGTTACTGTTCGTAAACACAGCTCTACATATGCAGTGGCTGCAACAACTTCACCAACGACAGACTGGTCCCCCAAAAAATAAAATGAGTAACACCAACTTTCAGAATCAATTATGAAAGAAATGACTATGCATACAAACTTACACTTGCAATATTTGCCTCAAGTATCAGTCAAGTAAGTTAACCAAAAAATAAACTGAATTTGTGGGGAAAGAATGTTCCTTATCGAAGTTTATGCCTTAATTCCTTTGGAGAAATTTTTAAAACTATCCTTACTTGAAGTATCCCACTTCCAAATTAATGGCAATGCAGCATATAAGTGGGCCTTGGAGTTAGTGAGGTAGGTTTAGTAGGTTAAGGCTTGGCTAGAGCAGGACAAACTTTGTTAACAGGAGGGGATATTAAAGAGCAGGATGAAACAGGTCGTCATGAACAAAGTCATGTCAGCTGAAGAAGATAGGTCAGGTATCCTCTTTTTATTTATATCTGATAACACAATATCAGCATTAGGTAGGCTTCTGTCCAGACTTGGATGGCATGGGTGGGTAGGAAGAGCTGGGTAATAAGGAGTGCTGCCACACAGAATATAAACAACTTAACAAAGGAATACAGATCATCTAATCTTTGAATATAGAATAATTCTTAAAATATAACTGCCATTGCAAATTCCATATATATGTTTCATTATACACATATATGACAAAACTACTACATATATAACTGCTCACTTTTTAAGTATTTGTATTTCTTAAAAAATCTTTAGGTATGGTGTATGGTAAATAAAGCATATACACATATCATACCTTAAGGCAGATAATTCTTGATTATTTCAGTTACAATTCCACAAAAAGTTAGATACATAAATGCAAATAACAAGATCCATAATAATGGGTGGGTATAGACTACCACCTACTCTCGAAATTTTAACCCATTACTGTAGGTGATGCCAGGTACATGCATGCTATGCTCCCTGTGAGTTCATTTTATTATTGTACGTACACATAGATGACTCTACAAGTACTCAGTCACCCATGAATCAATCACTTACAAGTCTACTTGATTTCAGATTTTTTTTTTTCTATCTTATATTGCCATTAGTATTGTTAATATTATAATAATCATAATGGCAACAATAACAATATCAACGTCAATATCAATAGTGTCAGTTAAAGAACTTTTCTCCAAATCTCAATGAAAGGAGGAATCAGGTGAGGTCACGCAAGCTAATTTGACTCCTTGGTAGCCGAGTACATGTGGTGCTATTTATGTAAACATAAACATGGCCCATTACAAGATCCCATCAGCAATGGGTTAATCATCATATCTTTAAGTTAATAATTCATGGTGTACTCAAGGATAGTCTGCTGGAATCTTGGCCTTCCTATGTGTGGTTGAGTGTCCAAAATGTTTACTAGCTTACAAAATAGCATATGGTTATTCTGCCTGAAACTTCCACCACCCCAGATTGGTACCTAAAGGAAAAAGATAAGAGAGTGGATGTATAATGCTAGCTGCCAGATTGACCTGGCACTCTTTGTTCACATTTTTCAATTTCTGCTAATGTCCTCCTTCAAAAACACAAATTTATTCCCTAAGGGAGTCTAAAATGTTGGTGAAGGATATCTGTGGGTGCACAACTAAGGGCAAATCTATTCTAAGAATATCTGCAGGTTCAGCATTCAGACAAAGGTGAAGTTCAACCTATAAATCTATACCATGGGATCCTAGATGTTGCAGACAAACTCATCTACAGAAAAGTATTAAGAATCCCATGCACCAGTGAAACTAAAGTCTTTATAGAATGGAATTTCACTCTGGGGTATATTTTTGGATTTTGCATATTAGCTTAAATTCACATACTTGCTTCATCTACATTTCTGGCTCCTCTGAGCAAGAATGCAAGTCTTTTCTTGATAGCTGACATAATCATAAACCATTCTGTAGGATGGGTGGAACATAATAATACCCTCTCTTTATCATGTACCATACAGCAAGAATGCATTTCACAGTCTGTGGTGTTGGAGCATCAAGAGTTGCTGAATACCAACCTAAAGAGATCTGAACATTTTTTTGGCTGATAAATTTGAAAAGGCAGTGGACACCTAACCATGCAATGGAAGGCAAAGGATCCCTTAGATTGCTCTGTATGTTCTGACAATGTACTACAAGGTACACCATACAATCCAGGAAAGTTGCATTCATATAGAAATACTGCTTTCCAGTTTTTTTCCTCATAATTTTGTAAATTTAGCACACAGGAACAGAGATGCATAGCAACAGAACACTTTAAATTGCCTACTAGACTGCACAATTTCACAACCATATTCTTTCATAAGCTACTTATATAAAAACATTAATTTTCAACTTTTACATAGTCATTCTGGTATCAGGAAATCGTAATGTGACACATTTTTCAGCTCAATAAAAGGAGTATATTTGCCTTGAGCTATAAAAAAGGGGGAATGGGGAGCCCTAACAGCACTGATACTATTGTAAATAAACATTAACTAAAGTGCAGTTTCCAGTTGTTTTTTTGTTATCAGGGAATGCCCATGCAAATAGCCTTCATATAAAATTATATAAATCAAGAATCATCTGCTTTTAAAAAAGATTGTGACTATGAAAACATCAAACCTCATGCACAGAGAAAATGCTCTTCACTACTTACAAATACAACAATCTTATGAAGGAACTTTGAAACTTATGTACACACAATCATATAACCTCTACTCACTTAGTGGGGATGACCTTTGTATCAGCCCAAATCAGAGGGCATAATATCAAAACTTAAAAATTAAAGCTTAAATTAGCATATTATGCAAAGAGGCATACCTTAAACTACAACTTAGTTCAAGGTGACAGACCATGCACACTAGCAGCCAGGAATACTGACCAGAAAAACAGGAGAGTTGTGAGCGCTGATATCCCCATTGACTGCGCCACCCTGTGAAGGCCCACAGTTGGTACCAAGTCGTGGAAAGGCCCAAAGAAGCAAATAAGAACAGATGCCGCTTTAATTTACCATACAAAAGACCCGAACACTTAAGGTAACTCTAGAGATGACAAGAAAAGGCTACACATTCTAATGGAAAAGAGAAGCCAAAAGAAAAGAACCCTTCTCAATTTAATATACAGTCCATAACAAATTTTCAAAAAGCACTTCAAGGAAAAACCTGCATCAAATCTAGAACTCAAGCAATTGCCAAATTTACTTTGATCACTAAAAGCAAATACAAATATTGCTTTACAATTGAAATGCTAGACTCTTAGGCAAATAAAAATGACAAAATATTTCAGCCCAATGAACTGCTTTTTCTTTTCTTTAGTACAAGACTTCCTGCCTTGTATTCTTTGGAATACATTCCTATCACCTTGCCTACAAAAGATCTTGAATGCATTACTTTTTTATATCAAAGAATGGGTTTTATGGTTGAATCACATAATACATGTCAAATAGTAGTAGGGAACTGAAATAGTTTAACTATGCATGGAAAATGGAGGAAAGGTCCAAAACATAATACACAATAGTTTTTTAAAATATGGGAACACTTTATCGACTGTAAAAGAAAGAGAAAAAAATCTAGATTAATTAAGTCTGCATGCTTTTCTTGACGCAAATATTCTTAAATCCCAACAGTAGACTATTAAAAAAAAAAAAGACTTTTACAAACAATCTGCACATCTTCAAGTAATACTGGCTACTTCCAAGTACTGCTCTTGGCAGCATAAGCAACACAAACGCACACAAAGAAAACAAATGATAACAAAACAAATATTAAATGATAACAAAACAAATATTAACTTCAATGACAAACTTTCAAGCAGCATGAATCACAAATGGCAAAGTAATAAAAATGTATCCCCAATTCTCTCTCTCTAGGCCATTACTGGTGACTAACATATACAAATTATTGGTGCTTAAAACAAGTATATCAAGTGCAAGAAATCACTGACCTGGTGTAGTGCAGGCCCCAACACAGGAACAAGGAATCCTTGATACAAGAACTCCACTAACTGTTCCCTTACTAATGGATGAGCAACCTGTAGATGACAAGTTCAAGAACAAGAGAGTAATTTTTTTCCCAACAATACTTAGATGAAAAATTATGAAGTGCACTGATATTGTTATATGAAAATATCAACAGACAATAATCACACTGTATTTAATTGGTAAACATTATCATACATCAATATAACTTACATAAATAAAATAAATTCTTTTGAAAGGAAAAGGTATATAAGGTACTCCTGGTACTGTGCATAATGTAAATGAAGTTTTGAAATACAAAATGTAACTAACCTGTACAACTGCATTGCAAAATTCTAGAGAATTCAGGAACAACTGTAATTGAGAAATATCACTTATGTCCTCTGGACTTAGGCGATGCCAACCATCTGACTCAATAGTCAAAGTGCGTGGTAACATAGAATAGAGGCCACTCAGACCAGCTGCTAAAACCTGTGAAAAGAAATGAATTACATACTTAAACTATATATTCACAAATGTTAACAAATAAAGGTAATTGCAAATATACTTGCCAAAAGTACATAATATAAAATAATGAACTTACAGGACAAAAATTAGAATGCTGTGCAATATATTGGCCCACAGAGGTATGTGAAGCAGAGAGAGCCATACAGAGAAGCAGAGCATCTCTCGCCTGCTGTCCAATGCCTCCTTCACGATGAACAAATGGCAGTAATAGTGAAAAGATCATGAACCTGGAAAAGGTGGGGAAAAATTATCCAGTGATTGGAAAACACAGGAGCAACTCCTAACAAAGATGAATTTAATATAAAAATGCAAAGATAATAAAATAAATATGCACTAACTTGGTAGGTCCTTGATCATTGGAGAACTGGAAAAAGAAATCAAGAAGCTGGTGATTATGCATAAGTGAGACACACAGTTGATTCAGAAGCACAACCAAACGTTTCTCCACTTCAACTGGGACACAACCTCCACACGCAGCCAAAAGTCGGAGCAACGGACGGATTATGGGCTTGTACACAAGTATTTCTTGCCTTGAGTGGCTAAGTAATTGCTCATGAACCTGTAATTATTAAAAAATAATAATAATAATAATAATAATCAAGGTGGTAAGTTATTTTTATATTCAAAATAAAACTGGATCAATTCAATATATATATATTTTTTTTTAATCTAATTGCCAGAACCAAACAAAACAAGGTAAAGGCCATACCTTTAATTGTTCCAACTTGAGGGCATTCACAAATTCCCCAGTGTTGAGGCTCCAAGTGAGAACTTTGTCAAGAATTTCTTCCCCCAGGAAGTGGTCAAAGATTGGAGTATGAGGAGGATTTTCTGCTGGCAAAGATGCATGTTGGTTGTTGGAGTCTTTGCTACCTTCAGGAGAATGCGTTGTATTTTTCACTTCGTTGCCACCGTTATTTTTCTGACCAATACCATTTTGAGTACGTGTGTTGTGAGCCATTATCTGCCGTAAGTCCACCAGCAGAAGTGTGACCATCTGTGCAAGGTGGTTGATGACAGCAGTGACATCATCAGCACATGCCTGTAACCAATTAATGACAAGATGCAAGAATGTATCTGGAATTATCAAACATTTAATAACTTCATTAACTAAAAAAAAAAAAAAAAAAAGTTAAAAAACCCCAGAGTTTATTATCTATCATTCATATACTTTAAGTGGAGACTATACAGCATACACATGATAAAGCAACCACAAAAAAATAATAATAATAATAGTAAATAAATAAATATATTAATCAATTAATTAAATTAAATAAAAATAAAATCATAACAATAATGGCCAAAAGAGGCCCCACATCATTCCTCTCCCAAACAGTAAATTACCTGTCCCCTCAACTGGGTTCTAGCAATGATTTCACATGTTTGCTGCCAGTGTTTAATGAATGAGTGGAACGCAGCCGCAGGGTCAACATCGTGGAGAGGGGACGGAGCACGACGCCGGCCCAGCGACGTGCGCAGGGGTGACCCTCGCAACCAGCTGGTCATCCCGCACTCATTGCTAAAGATTGAACAATAAAAAGAAAATGCTGATTGATGACATACATACATACATCCATACATACATATATATATATATATATATATATATATATATATATATATATATATATATATATATATATATATATATATATATATATATATATATATATATTTTATAGTGCAAAGATAACTCACTCAGATTCCTAAAAGTAATTCCATCTATTTACAGCTTATATACATCTATGCAAGACAATTCTGAATGTTTAGAAACATTATGATAGATAAGTGTGCATTCATATGTCACCTAATCCAAGTTAGGAAGATATCTTACCAGACAGGACAGCTAAAGAAACCATAGAAAAGAGATGAAGAAAAAAAAAAAAAATTGAAACTCAATACACAGCCTGCAGCAGATTGACTCATTCTCATCTCATGCATGTCAGACAAATTGTTATCTTCAGCAGAAATATGCTTAAGCTTGTGCAATATACTAAAATCATAAAATAATGATCCTTGTGCATATCATACAGATCATTCAGAAATAAATTTCAGAGCAATATTACATCTAGAACACCAAAGTTTGTTTTACTTTCACTATACAGGTTTCCCCATTGTATTCAAATTAACCTTGAAGAAGAAAATAAAGGAATAAACTGAACGAAAAAGAACATTTCTAAAAGTCTTGTAAGAGAACGAGGCCATTAACCTACTTATTGTATCACATTGCAATAATAAATTTAGTATGAGTGATAAAACTTCTGACATCAAAATAAGACAAACTATATTGCCAATACTGGAACATGCCTTATAGCAACACGAGAGTAATCTATGTCCCTTCGATCATGAATCACGAACAGTAAATATACAAGAGCCCTTTTTGACTACCTTGTTACCCTGAAGATGTAATATGAGCATATCCTTAAATACCTATCTTACTTCTCTTTGCTTCTTTTTCTCCCAATAGTTAATTTCTAGAAATAAACTTATCATCATGCTGTTAAGAATTACATTTGATTTAGTCATTCCATTTTAAGTAAGTCTTTAGGAATGCATTAGATTATCATTAAAATCATATGCATTTCAATAGATATTGAGAGATCATTATATCTTGTTTACAACAATTTCTAAATATAATTCAATACAAAATCATTCAATTTGCTTCCCTCACTGCAAAATTTAAAAATACAATAAGGAAGATAATCATTTAAATCTATTTCATCTGTATTTACTAAAAGATGATTAATCATAAAAATTCTCAAGCATTATTAGCTCAACTCCTAATTGTGCCCTTACTGTTCTAGGGATTACTATATGTAAAAATAGATTTGTGTATAGAGAAGTGGGAAAATTATCAGATAGTTTTAATTAACATTTTGAGAATGAAATACTTTAAGGAGGAATATACTTAAGATGTGTTAAACAACACTAAGATCAGCCACCAGCACCAAATTATGCAAGTAGTTGTATAAGCATAGTTTTACAGCTCTCATTCATTAATAATGAAAAGTTAGTGGAGCACAGATTTTAGATGGCAAAAAAATAAAAAGTTGGCTTTATCAACTTTAGGAAATAACATTTATTTCCTTACTCATCGTTCTCCATATTAGCTGAGAATTTGGTCAGGGACACTTGACAGCAATTCTTGACGTAGAAAGACTAGCATGTGGGGCTTCCATGACTGCCAATGCATAGCTATTAATTCTCTGGATTGTGGCAACAGAATCTCATGAAATCTGTACAGTGAGACAATAATGAAAACTGATGCAGATTTTAGAGCATCTATTGATCAGGTAATTTATGAAGAAATTCTACACTCAAAATTTAACTGAAAATATTATTTTATTTCATCAGACACCAATGTTAAACTGTTGGGTCTTCATATATCATTAATTTTGACAACTAAGATGGGGCATGAAGTAAATTGGGGGAGGGGGGGATAAGAGCAAATTGTTGTTAAAGGCTTCCCACTGGTATTGTAAGGTCTTGGATAGCTCATACTCTGGTACTATAAATGACAAGATATGAAGCTGGGCAGATATTAATCTTACACTTATTCTTGTATCTTTTTCAATATCTTTATGTAATACATTTGGCTCCATGACTCACTGTAAATAATATAAACCATGGCTGCTCAAGTCCTTTCCATAAGATGTAGATCATTTGCATAACCTATACATATAATTCCATACACTTTAAATTATCTCTAATTTACTTGCTCTTCTATAAAACAGCTGGTAGACCTCCCTGGCAATTCACTGTTAACCCAAAGTCTCTGGGAAAAAGTGCTCACTGTAATATTGTTTTGTGAAATGTCTTTGCAAGTCCTTGGCCATAAAGAACTCAATTTGTAGACCTTATGACCTCACCTGATTTCACCTTTCCTTTGCAGGAAACATGTCTTTCTTACTAATGCTATCAACATCAACGCTGTTATTTCTATTAATAAACATTATAATCATTATAGTGATATTACTAACAGCAGTATTAGATACCAGAAAATATTTTCGAAAATCAAAGAAAAGATGCTTAGTAGTAAAAAAATAATAATGATAATAATAATTACAGATAAGCTAAATGGAATTATACAGATCAAAACCAATATAAATGTAAGAAAAAATATTATTTTGACAGCTTCACAGGTGTCTTCTACAATAGAAAAAAATTACAATGAATTTTCTGAGGAATAATGAAGTTTTTTTGTTTTTTTTTCCCAGTACAGACCATTAACCTAGTTACTGACATGTATATAGTGTACTTCATATTGTTCTCTCATAACAGTGACTCTTAATGATATGAAGTAGAAATGCTGATACACAGAATACAATAAAGAATCTTTCAAATGCAAGAATGTTCATTAAATATAATCATAGATAAAATATAAACTCATCTTTGAACAACATTCAATCATCAAGAGCTGGATAAAGACTTAAGGATCTGTAAATTGGCAAGAAGCCACAGCAGGATATACTTACCCATTTCATTTGAAAAGCTTGAGCATAATGCTCTTCTCTGCATATTAACATTCTACTTTTTAGAACAATCTTGAACTTTTTTTTATTAACTAAATCATAACTAACCCCACACATTATTTTTAACAACTACTAAGGCAAAAATGGCTTACTGAACTACAGTTAGCCTATCTTCAGCTTACTGAACTACAGCTGACCCAGTTTTGGCTGACCCAGCTATGCCTACTGAACTAATGCTGACAAAAAGTGGTCTGGGTCAACTGAGCAGGTGCAGCAAGGATCACCGGTGTTTGTGTGGCGGATGCTCGTTGATAAGGCTT
>NC_051399.1:11533123-11578916 GCF_015228065.2 Penaeus monodon | reverse complement strand
ATAGCCTCTTATGCCATACTGCTGTCCAGTCCCTTAAATCTTATCATGAGATTAAGGTGAAGAATATATTAAAATTTAATACATTTCACTTGATTATATTACTTCTCTTATATATGAAAGAAGATTAAGAAAAAAAAAAAGTGTAATATGTACTTGCTAAGGTTCATATAATATGTTTAGTAATTTAGTTTCCTATAGGTTATGTTCAGAGAAGCAAAGAAAAGCCAGTTTCCATTATTGATTTTTTTCTTTTTACATGTAGCAGGTTGAAGCCCAGCAGAAGAAACCGGAGAGTGGAGACTCCTCTCAAACACCGCAAACATCACTATCACCTCAGCCATCACCAACGACTTTAACAGTGCCACAACATCATCGATCGCTCTCTAACACATCATCTTGCTCATCAGAAAGTGACTCAGTCTTTGAACAACAGACCCCATATTCTGACTACCTACAAGATGCCCGTTCAAGAATAGAAGCAGGGACTATTGCCTGTGGCTGTTGGGTCTGGAGGTATGATGGTCTTAGTCCTACTCCAACTCAAGCTATGGAGATGTTAGATGTGGCACGCACTAACCCACCTGTATTATATTCTAAACCACGTGCCCACTCTGACCCAGTACCAGTTCATTCTTCAGACTTGCCACAAGCAGAGGCCAAAGTTCGAAGTGTAAGTCTACCCTCAGCTATAGGCAGTAGAGAGAAAGGGGATAGTAATGAAACAAGACCAGTGGTTAATGGTATATGTGATAATCATAACAATGATGCAAGAGGGGCACACCATGCAGCAGCAGCAGCAAGAGGTGT
Organism: Penaeus monodon; assembly: GCF_015228065.2. Classification (NCBI taxonomy): domain Eukaryota; kingdom Metazoa; phylum Arthropoda; class Malacostraca; order Decapoda; family Penaeidae; genus Penaeus; species Penaeus monodon. The sequence goes on along the minus strand of NC_051399.1, from coordinate 11,578,109 downwards.
TGAGAGAGCTGCTGGGGCTGGAGGTGAAGAGGAGAACCTTGACTCTCTTGGAGAAAGCAGTGGATATGAAAGCTTCAACATTAGGGCATCTCGAGACTCCTCTCCTGCCCATAGTTCCCATGGCTCGCCTAGAAACCGTGTTGTCCACCATGAGTCACCGAGTCTAGAAGAAGCATCCTCTCAAGGCTCACCAGGAGATAGAGGACCCAGGGAAAGAAAAGGATCTGTTTTGAGCTCAGAGGAAGATCAGGAATTCATGGATACACTACAGAGATCATCAACTCCCACTGAAATGACAGGTCTAGAAGAAACACTGTGTGAAATTGAGCAAGCATTCACTGCATTTAAGATTTTTGATGTGAGCTCCTCAACATCATATAACAAAGTAAGTATTTACTGTAGTTTTGTTTTATTAATTTTGTTTAAGCATAGATGGCTTCTGAACCCAATGTCAGCATGTTTATGCACTATCCCTTTTAGATTTTAGTGCCTTTGTTAAATACAGATGGCTCCACGTGCACTCAGCCACTAAGGAATCTATCAATTGGTCCTAGTGACCGATCTTGATTTCCCCATTCCTTGAATTGGCTAATACTATTGATATTGACATTGTTGTTATTCTTATTGATATTATGATTATTAAATAGATTAAATTAAATAAATATAAATATTTATAACATCAAAGACAATGAAGTAATAGAAATGAAGCTTTAAAAAAATCAAGGAAAGGGGTAAACAGGAGGGACAGGTAAGACTAATAGCTGACTCCTCGGTTACTAAGCACTTGTTGTAGAGCCATCTGTGTGTAAAGACAATAAATAAACTTGTATAGTGGTGGGCATGTCTTTGGAGTCTTGCCACCAGCACTCATTGGGTCAAGTGCTTAGTCACCAAGGAGTCAAAGTTCTTATTTGTATTACTATTATTATTGATAACTTCTGAAGAATAATAATAATGGTAATAGTAATGAGGATAACATTACCATTAGTACTACTAATAATAAAGATAAAAACTTCATGAAATGGGATAAGCATTTGATCAAATAGGCCTAGTAATTGACTACTTCATAACTAGGCATTTTTGAAACCATCTATATGTAAACAGAATCAAGAAAACAGAACCACAATAGACAGTGCATGTACCCAGTATCAATAAGTAGAGATTTTTTTGTTACTAACCCCCCCCCCCTCTTATATTATTGATTGAAAATGGTGATCCTTGACACTAGTTATTTTATAACATACACATACACATCATGTGTATGTGTAATGGATGTGTTGGTGTGTGTAAATAAATACTAGTGTCAAGGATCACCATTTCAATCAATAATATAAGAGGGGGGGGGGGTTAGTAACAAAAAAATCTCTACTTATTGATACTGGGTACATGCACTGTCTATTGTGGTTCTGTTTTCTTGATTCTGTTTACATATAGATGGTTTCAAAAATGCCTAGTTATGAAGTAGTCAATTACTAGGCCTATTTGATCAAATGCTTATCCCATTTCATGAAGTTTTTATCTTTATTATTAGTAGTACTAATGGTAATGTTATCCTCATTACTATTACCATTATTATTATTCTTCAGAAGTTATCAATAATAATAGTAATACAAATAAGAACTTTGACTCCTTGGTGACTAAGCACTTGACCCAATGAGTGCTGGTGGCAAGACTCCAAAGACATGCCCACCACAATACAAGTTTATTTATTGTCTTTACACACAGATGGCTCTACAACAAGTGCTTAGTAACCGAGGAGTCAGCTATTAGTCTTACCTGTCCCTCCTGTTTACCCCTTTCCTTGATTTTTTTAAAGCTTCATTTCTATTACTTCATTGTCTTTGATGTTATAAATATTTATATTTATTTAATTTAATCTATTTAATAATCATAATATCAATAAGAATAACAACAATGTCAATATCAATAGTATTAGCCAATTCAAGGAATGGGGAAATCAAGATCGGTCACTAGGACCAATTGATAGATTCCTTAGTGGCTGAGTGCACGTGGAGCCATCTGTATTTAACAAAGGCACTAAAATCTAAAAGGGATAGTGCATAAACATGCTGACATTGGGTTCAGAAGCCATCTATGCTTAAACAAAATTAATAAAACAAAACTACAGTAAATACTTACTTTGTTATATGATGTTGAGGAGCTCACATCAAAAATCTTAAATGCAGTGAATGCTTGCTCAATTTCACACAGTGTTTCTTCTAGACCTGTCATTTCAGTGGGAGTTGATGATCTCTGTAGTGTATCCATGAATTCCTGATCTTCCTCTGAGCTCAAAACAGATCCTTTTCTTTCCCTGGGTCCTCTATCTCCTGGTGAGCCTTGAGAGGATGCTTCTTCTAGACTCGGTGACTCATGGTGGACAACACGGTTTCTAGGCGAGCCATGGGAACTATGGGCAGGAGAGGAGTCTCGAGATGCCCTAATGTTGAAGCTTTCATATCCACTGCTTTCTCCAAGAGAGTCAAGGTTCTCCTCTTCACCTCCAGCCCCAGCAGCTCTCTCAACACCTCTTGCTGCTGCTGCTGCATGGTGTGCCCCTCTTGCATCATTGTTATGATTATCACATATACCATTAACCACTGGTCTTGTTTCATTACTATCCCCTTTCTCTCTACTGCCTATAGCTGAGGGTAGACTTACACTTCGAACTTTGGCCTCTGCTTGTGGCAAGTCTGAAGAATGAACTGGTACTGGGTCAGAGTGGGCACGTGGTTTAGAATATAATACAGGTGGGTTAGTGCGTGCCACATCTAACATCTCCATAGCTTGAGTTGGAGTAGGACTAAGACCATCATACCTCCAGACCCAACAGCCACAGGCAATAGTCCCTGCTTCTATTCTTGAACGGGCATCTTGTAGGTAGTCAGAATATGGGGTCTGTTGTTCAAAGACTGAGTCACTTTCTGATGAGCAAGATGATGTGTTAGAGAGCGATCGATGATGTTGTGGCACTGTTAAAGTCGTTGGTGATGGCTGAGGTGATAGTGATGTTTGCGGTGTTTGAGAGGAGTCTCCACTCTCAGGTTTCTTCTGCTGGGCTTCAACCTGCTACATGTAAAAAGAAAAAAATCAATAATGGAAACTGGCTTTTCTTTGCTTCTCTGAACATAACCTATAGGAAACTAAATTACTAAACATATTATATGAACCTTAGCAAGTACATATTACACTTTTTTTTTTCTTAATCTTCTTTCATATATAAGAGAAGTAATATAATCAAGTGAAAATGTATTAAATTTTAATATATTCTTCACCTTCAATCTCATGATAAGATTTAAGGTGGACTGGACAGTACCTGGCATACAGCAGGCATGAGTTGTAAAAGCCTATGCGATGCATGGGCTCCAGGGTGTGGGGGTTGTGTAAGGCGTGACCTCTGTGACAGCATAACATGTGTGCAAGGAGTAAGATATTGGAAAACGAGTGCTATCATTAAATCTTCACAGTTCAGTTCCACTAACGTCCAAAACAGACTAAGAGTAACCAGGCACAGTTGCTGAAAAAGACAGTATTTATTAAATCCCTTGAAAAAAAAACATTAAACAAAACTCTGTTAATGCTATGCATATAATCAACAATGTAACCAAGAATTCTCAGATATTTCAATCCAAATATTCTCAATAGTAAATTACGTAAACCCCACTGAAAATGAAAAGACTTACTGTATTTGGCGAGTGTAATCTTGAGATGAGTATAGTTATGATTGGAGGTTCCAAGGCTGGACTGTTGGGAGAAGTGAGGAGGAAGGCCAGGAATGCCCTCCTCAGCTCTGGCTCGGTTACTGTTCGTAAACACAGCTCTACATATGCAGTGGCTGCAACAACTTCACCAACGACAGACTGGTCCCCCAAAAAATAAAATGAGTAACACCAACTTTCAGAATCAATTATGAAAGAAATGACTATACATACAAACTTACACTTGCAATATTTGCCTCAAGTATCAGTCAAGTAAGTTAACAAAAAAATAAACTGAATTTGTGGGGAAAGAATGTTCCTTATCGAAGTTTAAGCCTTAATTCCTTTGGAGAAATTTTTAAAACTATCCTTACTTGAAGTATCCCACTTCCAAATTAATGGCAATGCAGCATATCAGTGGGCCTTGGAGTTAGTGAGGTAGGTTTAGTAGGTTAAGGCTTGGCTAGAGCAGGACAAACTTTGTTAACAGGAGGGGATATTAAAGAGCAGGATGAAACAGGTCGTCATGAACAAAGTCATGTCAGCTGAAGAAGATAGGTCAGGTATCCTCTTTTTATTTATATCTGATAACACAATATCAGCATTAGGTAGGCTTCTGTCCAGACTTGGATGGCATGGGTGGGTAGGAAGAGCTGGGTAATAAGGAGTGCTGCCACACAGAATATAAACAACTTAACAAAGGAATACAGATCATCTAATCTTTGAATATAGAATAATTCTTAAAATATAACTGCCATTGCAAATTCCATATATATGTTTCATTATACACATATATGACAAAACTACTACATATATAACTGCTCACTTTTTAAGTATTTGTATTTCTTAAAAAATCTTTAGGTATGGTGTATGGTAAATAAAGCATATACACATATCATACCTTAAGGCAGATAATTCTTGATTATTTCAGTTACAATTCCACAAAAAGTTAGATACATAAATGCAAATAACAAGATCCATAATAATGGGTGGGTATAGACTACCACCTACTCTCGAAACTTTAACCCATTACTGTAGGTGATGCCAGGTACATGCATGCTATGCTCCCTGTGAGTTCATTTTATTATTGTACGTACACATAGATGACTCTACAAGTACTCAGTCACCCATGAATCAATCACTTACAAGTCTACTTGATTTCAGATTTTTTTTTTTTTCTATCTTATATTGCCATTAGTATTGTTAATATTATAATAATCATAATGGCAACAATAACAATATCAACGTCAATATCAATAGTGTCAGTTAAAGAACTTTTCTCCAAATCTCAATGAAAGGAGGAATCAGGTGAGGTCACGCAAGCTAATTTGACTCCTTGGTAGCCGAGTACATGTGGTGCTATTTATGTAAACATAAACATGGCCCATTACAAGATCCCATCAGCAATGGGTTAATCATCATATCTTTAAGTTAATAATTCATGGTGTACTCAAGGATAGTCTGCTGGAATCTTGGCCTTCCTATGTGTGGTTGAGTGTCCAAAATGTTTACTAGCTTACAAAATAGCATATGGTTATTCTGCCTGAAACTTCCACCACCCCAGATTGGTACCTAAAGGAAAAAGATAAGAGAGTGGATGTATAATGCTAGGTGCCAGATTGACCTGGCACTCTTTGTTCACATTTTTCAATTTCTGCTAATGTCCTCCTTCAAAAACACAAATTTATTCCCTAAGTCTAAAATGTTGGTGAAGGATATCTGTGGGTGCACAACTAAGGGCAAATCTATTCTAAGAATATCTGCAGGCTCAGCATTCAGACAAAGGTGAAGTTCAACCTATAAATCTATACCATGGGATCCTAGATGTTGCAGACAAACTCATCTACAGAAAAGTATTAAGAATCCCATGCACCAGTGAAACTAAAGTCTTTATAGAATGGAATTTCACTCTGGGGTATATTTTTGGATTTTGCATATTAGCTTAAATTCACATACTTGCTTCATCTACATTTCTGGCTCCTCTGAGCAAGAATGCAAGTCTTTTCTTGATAGCTGACATAATCATAAACCATTCTGTAGGATGGGTGGAACATAATAATACCCTCTCTTTATCATGTACCATACAGCAAGAATGCATTTCACAGTCTGTGGTGTTGGAGCATCAAGAGTTGCTGAATACCAACCTAAAGAGATCTGAACATTTTTTTGGCTGATAAATTTGAAAAGGCAGTGGACACCTAACCATGCAATGGAAGGCAAAGGATCCCTTAGATTGCTCTGTATGTTCTGACAATGTACTACAAGGTACACCATACAATCCAGGAAAGTTGCATTCATATAGAAATACTGCTTTCCAGTTTTTTTCCTCATAATTTTGTAAATTTAGCACACAGGAACAGAGATGCATAGCAACAGAACACTTTAAATTGCCTACTAGACTGCACAATTTCACAACCATATTCTTTCATAAGCTACTTATATAAAAACATTAATTTTCAACTTTTACATAGTCATTCTGGTATCAGGAAATCGTAATGTGACACATTTTTTCAGCTCAATAAAAGGAGTATATTTTGCCTTGAGCTATAAAAAAGGGGGAATGGGGAGCCCTAACAGCACTGATACTATTGTAAATAAACATTAACTAAAGTGCAGTTTCCAGTTGTTTTTTTGTTATCAGGGAATGCCCATGCAAATAGCCTTCATATAAAATTATATAAATCAAGAATCATCTGCTTTTAAAAAAGATTGTGACTATGAAAACATCAAACCTCATGCACAGAGAAAATGCTCTTCACTACTTACAAATACAACAATCTTATGAAGGAACTTTGAAACTTATGTACACACAATCATATAACCTCTACTCACTTAGTGGGGATGACCTTTGTATCAGCCCAAATCAGAGGGCATAATATCAAAACTTAAAAATTAAAGCTTAAATTAGCATATTATGCAAAGAGGCATACCTTAAACTACAACTTAGTTCAAGGTGACAGACCATGCACACTAGCAGCCAGGAATACTGACCAGAAAAACAGGAGAGTTGTGAGCGCTGATATCCCCATTGACTGCGCCACCCTGTGAAGGCCCACAGTTGGTACCAAGTCGTGGAAAGGCCCAAAGAAGCAAATAAGAACAGATGCCGCTTTAATTTACCATACAAAAGACCCGAACACTTAAGGTAACTCTAGAGATGACAAGAAAAGGCTACACATTCTAATGGAAAAGAGAAGCCAAAAAGAAAAGAACCCTTCTCAATTTAATATACAGTCCATAACAAATTTTCAAAAAGCACTTCAAGGAAAAACCTGCATCAAATCTAGAACTCAAGCAATTGCCAAATTTACTTTGATCACTAAAAGCAAATACAAATATTGCTTTACAATTGAAATGCTAGACTCTTAGGCAAATAAAAATGACAAAATATTTCAGCCCAATGAACTGCTTTTTCTTTTCTTTAGTACAAGACTTCCTGCCTTGTATTCTTTGGAATACATTCCTATCACCTTGCCTACAAAAGATCTTGAATGCATTACTTTTTTATATCAAAGAATGGGTTTTATGGTTGAATCACATAATACATGTCAAATAGTAGTAGGGAACTGAAATAGTTTAACTATGCATGGAAAATGGAGGAAAGGTCCAAAACATAATACACAATAGTTTTTTAAAATATGGGAACACTTTATCGACTGTAAAAGAAAGAGAAAAAAATCTAGATTAATTAAGTCTGCATGCTTTTCTTGACGCAAATATTCTTAAATCCCAACAGTAGACTATTAAAAAAAAAAAGACTTTTACAAACAATCTGCACATCTTCAAGTAATACTGGCTACTTCCAAGTACTGCTCTTGGCAGCATAAGCAACACAAACGCACACAAAGAAAACAAATGATAACAAAACAAATATTAAATGATAACAAAACAAATATTAACTTCAATGACAAACTTTCAAGCAGCATGAATCACAAATGGCAAAGTAATAAAAATGTATCCCCAATTCTCTCTCTCTAGGCCATTACTGGTGACTAACATATACAAATTATTGGTGCTTAAAACAAGTATATCAAGTGCAAGAAATCACTGACCTGGTGTAGTGCAGGCCCCAACACAGGAACAAGGAATCCTTGATACAAGAACTCCACTAACTGTTCCCTTACTAATGGATGAGCAACCTGTAGATGACAAGTTCAAGAACAAGAGAGTAAATTTTTTCCCAACAATACTTAGATGAAAAATTATGAAGTGCACTGATATTGTTATATGAAAATATCAACAGACAATAATCACACTGTATTTAATTGGTAAACATTATCATACATCAATATAACTTACATAAATAAAATAAATTCTTTTGAAAGGAAAAGGTATATAAGGTACTCCTGGTACTGTGCTTAATGTAAATGAAGTTTTGAAATACAAAATGTAACTAACCTGTACAACTGCATTGCAAAATTCTAGAGAATTCAGGAACAACTGTAATTGAGAAATATCACTTATGTCCTCTGGACTTAGGCGATGCCAACCATCTGACTCAATAGTCAAAGTGCGTGGTAACATAGAATAGAGGCCACTCAGACCAGCTGCTAAAACCTGTGAAAAGAAATGAATTACATACTTAAACTATATATTCACAAATGTTAACAAATAAAGGTAATTGCAAATATACTTGCCAAAAGTACATAATATAAAATAATGAACTTACAGGACAAAAATTAGAATGCTGTGCAATATATTGGCCCACAGAGGTATGTGAAGCAGAGAGAGCCATACAGAGAAGCAGAGCATCTCTTGCCTGCTGTCCAATGCCTCCTTCACGATGAACAAATGGCAGTAATAGTGAAAAGATCATGAACCTGGAAAAGGTGGGGAAAAATTATCCAGTGATTGGAAAACACAGGAGCAACTCCTAACAAAGATGAATTTAATATAAAAATGCAAAGATAATAAAATAAATATGCACTAACTTGGTAGGTCCTTGATCATTGGAGAACTGGAAAAAGAAATCAAGAAGCTGGTGATTATGCATAAGTGAGACACACAGTTGATTCAGAAGCACAACCAAACGTTTCTCCACTTCAACTGGGACACAACCTCCACACGCAGCCAAAAGTCGGAGCAACGGACGGATTATGGGCTTGTACACAAGTATTTCTTGCCTTGAGTGGCTAAGTAATTGCTCATGAACCTGTAATTATTAAAAAATAATAATAATAATAATAATAATCAAGGTGGTAAGTTATTTTTATATTCAAAATAAAACTGGATCAATTCAATATATATATATATTTTTTTTTATCTAATTGCCAGAACCAAACAAAACAAGGTAAAGGCCATACCTTTAATTGTTCCAACTTGAGGGCATTCACAAATTCCCCAGTGTTGAGGCTCCAAGTGAGAACTTTGTCAAGAATTTCTTCCCCCAGGAAGTGGTCAAAGATTGGAGTATGAGGAGGATTTTCTGCTGGCAAAGATGCATGTTGGTTGTTGGAGTCTTTGCTACCTTCAGGAGAATGCGTTGTATTTTTCACTTCGTTGCCACCGTTATTTTTCTGACCAATACCATTTTGAGTACGTGTGTTGTGAGCCATTATCTGCCGTAAGTCCACCAGCAGAAGTGTGACCATCTGTGCAAGGTGGTTGATGACAGCAGTGACATCATCAGCACATGCCTGTAACCAATTAATGACAAGATGCAAGAATGTATCTGGAATTATCAAACATTTAATAACTTCATTAACTAAAAAAAAAAAAAAAAAAGTTTAAAAAACCCAGAGTTTATTATCTATCATTCATATACTTTAAGTGGAGACTATACAGCATACACATGATAAAGCAACCACAAAAAAAAATAATAATAATAATAAATAAATAAATATATTAATTAATTAATTACATTAAATAAAAATAAAATCATAACAATAATGGCCAAAAGAGGCCCCACATCATTCCTCTCCCAAACAGTAAATTACCTGTCCCCTCAACTGGGTTCTAGCAATGATTTCACATGTTTGCTGCCAGTGTTTAATGAATGAGTGGAACGCAGCCGCAGGGTCAACATCGTGGAGAGGGGACGGAGCACGACGCCGGCCCAGCGACGTGCGCAGGGGTGACCCTCGCAACCAGCTGGTCATCCCGCACTCATTGCTAAAGATTGAACAATAAAAAGAAAATGCTGATTGATGATATACATACATACATACATACATATATTATAAATATTTAATATAATTAATAAAATATTAATTTTTTATAAATTTTTAGTACAAGAAACTCCATCTAATAATTCATCATAAGCTTATATCATAAACATGATTACCAATTAATAGGTGCCATTCACAATCAGTAGGATTACCAAGGTAAAAACCATGAAAAGAGCAAGAAAAAAAAATAAGAATAAAAAATAAAAAAATAAAATAAAAAAATAATCTACAAGTGCACAATGATCACCACCACACAACAAATTTTTTAAATTTTAAGCTTTATTATATAAGTTGTGAACATGACAAATAGGTACACAGAAAATTATTTCCTTACCATTTTCAATTACTGAATAGAAACTGACAGCATTAACGAAGAACGGCTTCCATTTGCAATGCAAATATAGGAAAAATCTTGAATTGCTACATTAAAACTAATTAGCTCTTACCGTAAATTAAATTACACCTGTTACCCTGAAAGTAATTAGCCATTCCCTAAACATGTTACTACTTTTGCAATTTTCTCCCATGTCAATTTTAGAAATACTGAAGCACGCATGAAGTACATCTTGATAGCATCCAATGAGTAGTCTTTACAAGCTTATCCACTATGCATTCAATGCAATTGAAGAAAAATGAATCTGTTAACAACAATTACTAATATAATCATATAAATCATTCAATTTCTTCCTATCAATATTATAAATCAATAGATATATTTAATACTATTTCATCTGTATTTATAAGATTATAATATAAAATTGCAAAGATATGCTCAATCCTAATTTCCTTATGCAGGATTACTATATGGTAAAACATTTGATAGAGAAGTGGGACAATTATCAATGTCCTAATACATGTTGAGAATGATACTTTAAGACAGGAAGTAAGCTAGATAAGATGTGTAAAAACACTAAAGATTGACTCAATCACCATGCATGCAGATTGATAACATTTACACTCATGCATTCTTAATATGAAAATGTTATGACTACAGATTCTTGATGGCAAAATAAAATAAAATTGGTCTTATCAACTTTAGAAATAAATCAATTTTAGTTTTTACTTCACTATCAGATTATCAATTACTGAGAATTTGGTAATAAGGACACTGATTCAGCAATTCTTGAAGTAGAAAGATAGCATTGGGCTTCTTATTGCTTCACATTGCATAGCTATTAAATTCTATGATTGTGAAACATTCATGAAATCGTAATGAGACAATAATGAAACTGATGCAGATTTTAGAGCATCTATGACAGTAATTATGAGATTCTACACTCAAAATTTAACGAAAGAAATATAAGTTTTATATTCACAGTACACCAAGATTAATACATAAAACATGTTGCGGTGCTTCATTATCCATATTTTGACAATAAATGGCATAATAAATTGCTAGATATTATTATTTACTCATTGTATTTAGAGCAAATTAGTTTTAAAGGCTTCACACTGGATATTGTAATGTTACCTTATAGCTCATAACTCTGTACTATAAATGACAATGCATATGAATTTAAAAATCTGGCAGATATTAATCTTAACTTATTTCTTGTATCTTTTTCAATACTATGTAATCATAGGAACTATTGACTCACTGAAATATATAACCAATTGCTGCTCAGTACTTTCAATAAGATGTAGAATATATTGCTGACCTAAATGACATTATAATTTTCATACACTTTAATATGACTCTAATGAATTAGCTTAATTATAAAACACGCTGTAGACCTCCCAATTCCTTTAACCCAAAGTTCTGGATAAAAGTTGCTCACTGTAATATGTTGTGAAAGTCTTTGAGAAGATTTAGGCAAAAGAACTAAATTTGTAGTACCTTATACTTACCTGAATTCACCTTTCTTTGCCAGGAACATGTCTTTCATAATGCTTCAACTCAGCTGTATTTTATTAATAAACATTATAATCATTATTGATTTACTAAACAGCAGTTTAGATCCCAGAAATATATTTTCGATAAATCAAGAAAATGCTTGTAAGTGGAAATAAGATAATGAAATAATATTACAGATAGCTAATGTGAATTTTAAGATAAACCAAATAAAGTACAGAAAAATATTATTTTGACAGCTACAGAGTTGTCTTCTATCAATGAAATTACAAATGCATTTTTGAGGAATAATGACAGTTGTTTTTTTTGTTCTTGTACCATAGACCTTACCTAGTATACTGAATGGTTTCAGTGTACTTACATTATTTGTTCTTCTAACAGTGATCTTATGATATGAAGTAAAATGCGATCCACAGATCACTCAATAAAGAATCTTTCAAATGCAAGATGTGTCATTAAATATAATCATAGATAAATATAAACTCATCTTTGAACAACTTTCATCATCAAGAGCTGGTAAGACTTAAGGATCTGTAATTGGCAAAGCCAAGCAGGATTAGACTTGACCCATTTCATTGAAAAGCTTGGAATAATGCTCTTTTTGCTATTAAACATCTACTTTTAGAACAATCTTGGAACTTTTTTTTATAAACTAAATATAACTAACCTCACATTTATTTTTAACAACTACTACTAATAATGGCTTACTGAACTCACGTTAGCCTATCTAGTTATGAACTAACATACCAGTTTTACTGACCAGCTATCCTATGAATATCTGACAAAATGTTCTGGGTCAACTGAAGTGCATCAGATTCACCTGAAGTTAATATGTGTATGGAATTCTTCGTTGTATAATGACCTTTGAGACTTTTCTGACAGCTCACATTGCTCCAATAGCAAAGCATATTAAATTCGGACTATGTGACTTATATGTTTTTATTTTAGATACATTCTATAATATACTATTATACATATATATATAGATATAATATATATTATATACTATCATAGATCTTATATATAGATATAATCATATAATATAGTTAATATATTATATATATAATATATACTATATATATATAATTATTATATATATATTATATACTGATATATATATATATAACTATACTTAAATATATGTGTATAGTATATATAGATATAATATAATATACTACTATTATAATATATATCATAAGTATATATATATATATATATATATAATATATATACTTATATATATATATATATATATTACTTATTATATATTATATAATATATTTATATAGTATATATATATATTATATATATATATATATATATATATATATAGATATATATATATATATATATATATATATTATATATATATATATAATATAATATTATATATATATATATATATATAGTTATATATATATATTATATATATATTATATATATATAATATTATCATATATTAATTAATATATATATATATATATATATTATATATATTATATAATAGATATATATATATATATATATATAGTATATATATATAATATATATATATATATATATATAACATATATATATTACTATATATATATATCTATATATATATATATATATATATATATATTATATATATATATATATTATATAATAATATATACTGCAGCTGACCCACTTTTAGCCTACTGAATTACAGGTAACTGTAAGTGGCTTGGTCAAATGTAGTTTAAAGAATCTGATTTTATATTACTTATTTTCTATTTAACATTATCTGAATCCACTGAACACATCATCAGCTATTTTTCAACTATTTTTTCACCTTAGCCCCTACCTGGTAATCCTACTTTTTGATTTAGCATCCATGTGAGGGCAGGCAAATTTTGAGAGAAAAAGAAAAAAAATCAAATATGTTTGTACACATAAGGATGGCTAAAAAATATATATATTTCTTGCTTTACAACATACACGGGTTGGGTACTACTGAATGATAAATAAGAAGTCTGCTGCCAAGCCAAAGTCACTTGCAGTGACAATTGATATATCATTATAATAATTATTAATATTTTCATTTATTTAACTGCCACTTTCATTAACATCACTGACATCTGTATCATCAATACCATGATCAGAATCATCACTATTATCATTATGTGAAGAGACAAAGTCATAAGGCAACATTGGTTATCTACTGATCATTAGACCTAACCCCTATGCTACTTGCTTCTGTGGGAACAGAATACATTATCTACCATCATGCCATCCACCACCATCAGTAATCATTTTTAAAAAGAATAATAAATAAAATTTGAGGATTGTTATCACTCTATTTCCTTATCATATCACCTATCTATACAACTAAAAAAAAATGCATTTCTTTCGGCACATTCACTACTATAATTTTCTCACTGTTTACTATTATCTAAACAACTGGTGGCAATTACGGAATCTGGCTATCTTTATTATTTGAAAAAAAATTAGGAAAACAATTTATGTTAAAAAAAAGGGAATTCTGGAAAATGACTGTGATCCCTAATACAAATGTTATTTGTAGCAACCCCTCATAATACTGGGAATGCTAACACTGCAATTACCTGGTTAAAAATATTAAATTAAATTCTTTTGGTGTCAAAAAGTACTTCATCATCATTTTGGCCTTTTACAATATCAGGTAATTTTTAGAGCAGGATTGTATCAAGTGATGCAGTGGCCTTCACGCTCCATATTACAGCAAAATTCAACATTGCAGTGGCCTTCATGCTTCATGTTCCAGAAAAATTCAACAAACCATCACCAAACATATTCCGGTAAGATTAAATTGGGACTAGTTCCTTGTTTCATGATAAGCAGCTAGAGAGGTTTACAAGCTCTGTCTTGCCAGAATATAAAAGGTTTCCTGACCTTTAGCTGAGCATGAGCTGAGGAGGCCACAATGTTGTTTAATGCATATATCCACAGACTCTGATAAGCAACATGGGCTTACCTTTACTTTGACAGATTTGTTTTGCTTTAGGTATTTTTTATAGTACATATATTTCCCTATTAGTATGCAATCATATTCTAAATCAGGTATATATCTACATTCTTGTTCTAAACACAGTTAGTACCAATAAGATTGCTTGTGATATCTGGCCAATGGCTCTGATTGTATTGGCTCCAAAAGAGACAAATTTAGACTAATATCAAGCAAATCAAGACTCTGATACAACTTTGAGGGGGTCCTACCCCTATAAACCCAAAATAATGGGTATACATGTGAGCCAGAGCAGCATCAACAGATGATTGCCATGGATGGGGAGGGCAAAGCTTCAGTGCGCTAGAAAAGTCCAACATATCTTCAACACATACATAACCTACAATAATGAGCTTGAACTGATTCCTGAATGAGGTATACATGCTCCATCCTTAATGCATGATATGTAGTGCGTTTGTCTTTGCTACAGCAACAGAAGACACCATAGGCATTGTGATCCATCAATGCTGTGCCACTAATTACCACCAATATCAGACACTAAAACCACTAAATCTATTCAGAATACATAAACCATATACAATATCAAAATTATTTGTGTTGGGAATGTAGACCTTTCCTTAATACATAAAAAATAATTCCTAAGGTTTGAATTAACATTAAATAAAAATCTAATACTCCTTCCTTTATTCAAACCTAACAGCAAAATAAAATTTAATTACCTTTTTTACATTTTAATTCCTTTCAAAATACCTAAACAGTCTCACACTGCATGTAATTGATGTTTAAACATTTAAACATATCTAATTTATGCAAAAATAATGAATAACCTGCTATTCCTCAGCAAAAAAAATCACTAAAGCAAAAAAAATCCTCTTGACACTTACTACAACCAAACCCAGATTTTTTAAGCTTACCTAATACATTATTTTAGATAGATTCTTTCAAATATCTGCACAGAAAATGCAAAGCCTGGTATATTTAATGAAATATTGTAACGCCAGCACTTGTTACTGAGTACCTGTCAATTAACCAAATCTGAAAATTGCGTTTTTTGGATTTTTTTTCTTCCTGCCTCTCTAGAGCCAAAGGAAAATTTGTCAAAGTATATCGTAATATCCACTTCCATTCCTCTAGTAAAACCTCAAATCATACCCTTTCTCTGGATTTACGTATACCAACCACAACTAACCCGGCCCAGGATGAAAAGGATAAAGAATACCAATATCAACAGGAAGAAAACATTTTTTAAGAGACGAAAAAAATCAACAAGAAATCAGGGTCAAGAAACCTTCCAAACTCCAGCTCAATACACCCGTTCAAAGAGCTTTTTCGCGTGGAGATACCCCTCTTAAACACCTGTCGGAAGCATAAAGAGAGAAGTGGAAAGTGAGGGACATACTTGAGAAAAATTAATCAAGTGACAGCTCTGATCTCGGTCACAACACAAACAAGTCAACCCACAACTGAGGCGATGGTTCTTTTTGGTATTGCAAATATTTGTTTTTTCTAAGTATTTAATTTCGGAGTATGTTTGATATATGTTAATTAAGTAATTTGGATATTCTGTTAATATAATGTGAGTTTTACTTGGTTTTGGGAGACGTTTGTGATATGAAATATCTGTAAGTTTGCGTATTTCTCCATGTTTCTAATTCTTTCTGAAATATATATCCAAGTGGATTTCATTGTTCCATACAATTTTCTGATTTATATATACTATATTTAAGAACACCTTCACCCATTTCTCTGTTAATAAAATAGCACATGACATACAACGTTTGTTTACATACACAGCAATGTCGGGCTCAGGATCAAGTGTAAGTGAATATGCCATTTTTAACTCTTGAAACCTAAAATTTTTCGGTATATCTATTATTGTATGGACTTATAAGCAAGTTTTGATGTACATTCTTATTGCAAGAAGAATTCCTGATCAAGGAAATAGAAAATATTGTTATATCCAGGGGTAGGACTGACATTTTCAAGAACGGGTTCACAGACGTATTTGAAAGTTTCACGAAAAGAATATTCTTTGCTATTTCCTCTTTTGTGATAGCTTTGACTGTCTAGATTAGGGTATTGGTTAAAGTTACCCAGAGCGATGCATGGAGATAGAGGGAAATGGACATTGTCAGCATATAGAGCATTAATAAATAGAGTTCTAAACAACACAGGTACAGCTTCTCGTGGCCTCGTACTTGCCGCGAAATGACGGAAATATCTGTTTCATATCAGCACTCAGTCACACAGCTAGAGTTCTTAATGTCCAAGTGCTAAGAAAGTTAGGGTACAGGGGTGACTTGCCCCCTTTATTAGGGAATAAATAGAGGGTAGAAAATGTTGAGTTTGGATTTTTGATACCTTGATTGATTCACAGAGCTTGATAACCTTTGGTGCATAGGGCTCGGACACTGCTGAGAAGGGACAAGGAACAGTTCTTCAGGAATCTTGCTGAGGAGGTTGAAGGGCATTTCTTGGTAAATGACCTTCACCCTGCCTACCAAGCCCTGAGAAAGCTGAACTCTAAGCCCTCGTCACAGATGACTGCAGTCTGCTCAGTGAATGGGGTTTGGGAACATTGGGCTGAGTATTTTGAGCAGTTGTACCAGGTAAAACCAACAGTTAGCATGGATGCAAGTGGTATCACAATACCTGTGCCGGACACACCCATCAGCGAGGAATCTCCCACCCTAAATGGAGGTTAGGATAGCAATCTCCAAACTAAAGTGTGGGAAAGCTGCAGGCATATGTGTTATCCCTGCTGGTGGTGAACCTATGGCTTGGCGCTTGCATGCAATCTTGACTGCCATCTGGCAATCTGGTACCATTCCCCCTGACCTGTTGAGGGGTGCGGTCATCCTTCTTTGGAAGGGGAAAGGGGATGAGTGGGACTGTAGCAATCAATCACTATAGCCTTCTGATAGATCCTTGCTGGCTGAGAACATGTGGAGCTATCTGTATATAACAAAATTCACAAAAAACTGGAGGAGACAGTACATAATTTTGTAGTGATTGGGTTAATACTTGGAACTGTTTCTATCTCCCTAGCTGATTACCTGGTCTACAACAAGGATAATCCAGACTATGAAAATGGTCTGCTTCCATGCCTCATTGACTATGATAAAGTATCAGTACATTACTGCACTATTCCTCCCAGAGGTCTTTGTAAGTCCCACACCAATATGGCCAAGATTAGCTTCAGTAGACATGACCTCCCACATGAAATTTATATTGGTGGGGTGTCCTGCCCTGTCCAATAATAACCCCATCTTCATCAATATCAGAAACATTGGCATTTTGGCCACCCTGCCAAGCAGTGTCACTCTTCGCCAACTGCCCTCCATGTACCCAACCTGGTCATGGCCCCAGTATCTCTTTCATTTATCCCTTATTTTCTTACTTCTACTCCCTCCCTCTCCCATCTAATTCTTTTCCCATTCTAAATACAGATACTCAAATCTTTACCACTTTCCTGATGTTTACCCCTCCTTTTCACTTTACTTGTTACACTAGGCATCTTCTCCTACACCTCTTCATCTCACAGACCTCTCCACCCAACTGTCCTTCAGAAACTTAATAAAATATGGGTTTTACTTCTTATAAAAGATTATTGTTGCATGGATCTTTTTGAAAATTGAAGATCTTTTGATTTTAAAAATACAGAGGAACCCCTCCCCCTCCATTAGAACTGATTTTGTAATTTTATATCTAATTAACAATTTCTTCTTCTAGTCCGGGCCAGAATTCAGGAGGAAATGGGACCGAGATGAGTATGAATCTATTGCACAGCAACGTATACGTGCTGAGCGGGATGCTGCTCAAGGTTAGAGAATACTGCACAATCACTCATTACAGATTCATTATATGTGACTATACTATATAATGTAAGTTTGACATGTCATTTTTATGTTAATCACCTTATGAATTAATCAGAAAATTTCATTTCAGCTCAAAAACAGAAGATTGCTCCCGTTAAGCGTGAGTTGTTAAAACAGCGCGAGTACAAAGTGGACATTGACTCAAAGCTTGGCAAGAGTCAGGTCATCACTAAAACTACCCCAGCATCTCAATCAGGAGGGTAAGGCTTTTCTGCTATCGTGAATATACATTAACTCAATGCCGCTGGAAAAATGCTGTGCTCATATAATTTATTATTTATTTATTTTTATTTTTATATGTTATGTGTATGTGTGTGTGTGTGTGTGTGTGTGTGTGTGTGTGTGTGTGTGTGTGTGTGTGTTGTGTGGTGTGTGGTGTTGTGTGTGTGTGTGTGTGTTGTGTGGTGTGGTGTGTGTGTGGTGTGTGTTGTGTGAAATGTCTCTGTACAATAGATAGTTCTGCTAGTGCTTAGCCACAAAGGAATCAATTAGTAGACCTTATGATCTTAACTGAATTCACCTTTCCTTGAATTAGTGGGAAAACTGTTGTTTTTATAAATGTTATGAAAATCAGTGGTGTTATTTTTGTTATAGACTTATAATTATTATAATGTCATAGACATTAGTAACAGCATATGGGATAATGTAAAATATTTTCAAAAATCAAGTAAAGGCATAATTGGCCCATTGGTGACTTAGTGCAAATGTAGTTATCTATGTGTAGAAACAATGAATAAAGTAAACTCAGTGTACTTACATGCCATGCCCATCAGATTTTGGCTAATACACATAACATCATCTGTCTGTTGTGTTTTTTTCATATAAAACTTACTTTTGGAGTTACTGCAGTTTTATATTTTGTTTATGTATGTAGATGAAGTGCATAAGAATATAATTCATCAGTAGGGGTTAATGGGCAGCTCGGGCGAGGTGGGCCTTGCCAGACCTCCTCCCCCCAAATAGCAGCAGCAACCAAAATAAATGGATATGCTGGGGCGAGGGATGCTGTCCCTCCCTCCCAGCAAGCAAGTGGGCTGTGTGTCCTGTTGGGGCCCAGGTTTGGAACGAGAGTTACTTGTCCTGCCTGCACCCCAGCAGGTGCCAACCCACCGTGAGGCCTCTAGGGCAAAGTCCTAGGGAACCCCATAGGCAGATGGTGGGGCCCACAGCCTGATGACCCCCTTTATTTGGGGCTGTGTCAGTGGGGATGGCAGTGGTGGCATCCACCCAGAGCGACTGCCCGAGGCTTAACCTCAGGCAAGCTATCCTGATAGGTGCTTAGAACATCTGGTCCTTTCAGCAGGATGAGCGGTTACCTTTGCTATCGAGGGAATTGGAGCAGTTGGGAATTAAGGTGGCTGCCCTCTCGAAGGCGAGAAGACCTGGCAGTGGCACAATCAGTATGGGTGGGTACACCTACTACTGGTCAGACCGTGGTGATGGTCATCACCTCCAGGGAGTAGCCATATCCATCTCCAGCCGACTTCAACCCTCGGTAGTTGAGGTAACACCAGTTGATGAGCATATTATGGTATTGAGACTCTAGTGTGTTTTCACTTGGACAGACTGAGGGAGGAGGAGTGTGACCAAGGGTTTGCCACTGCAGTGTCTGATCGATTCACAAGACTTGAAGAAAACCTGACGGACCCAAATGCTCTGTAGGAGTCCATCAGGCGTGAAACAGTCAAAGCAGCTCAGGAATCCATTGGCATACAACCAAAGGCAAGGCAGAATTTCATCTCCCTGGAGACATAGGAGGCCAATGAAGTGTGTCCATGGCTCAGTTAAATGGCAGTCAGGACTTGCATCACTTTTTGGTGCATAGGATTCATACACTGCTGAGAAGGGATAAGGAACAGTTCATCGGGAATCTTGCTGAGGAGGTTAAAGACCATTTCTTGGTAAATGACCTTCACCCTGCCTACCAAGCTCTGAGAAAGCTGAACTCTAAGCCCTCCTCACAAATGACTGCAGTCTGCTCAGTGATGGACAGATCATCTCAGATCATATTGGGGTTCATGAACAATGGGCTGAGTATTTTGAGCAGGTAAACCTCCAACAGTTGGCTTGGGTGCCAGTGGTATCACAATACCTGTGCCAGACCTACACATCAGCGAGGAACTTCCTACCCTAACTGAGGTTAGGATGGCAATTTCCAAACTAAGTGTGGGAAAGCTGCAGACGTATGTGATATACCTGCTGAACTGCTAAAGGCTGGTGGTGAACCTATGGCTTGGGGCTTGCATTCTTGACTGCCATCTGGTAGTCTGGTACAATTCCCCCTGACCTGTTGAGGGGCGCGGTCATCCCTCTCTGGAAAGGGAAAGGGAATCATTGGGACTAGCAACTACCATGGTACTGCTCAGCATACCAGGCAGATTTTGCCCACATTCTTCTGGAAAGGATCCACAGCCACCTACTAGGCACCAGAGACTGGAGCAGTCTGGATTCACTCCTGGCAAGTCCACAGTAGGCCATATCCTAGCGCTTAGAGTAATTGTGGAACACCGCCGTGAGTTTGGTCATGGGTTGCTTGCAGCTTACATTAGCCTCAAGAAGGCGTTTGATTCGGTGCATCGAGAATCACTATGGGAGATTCTGAGACTTAGATTATTGGCCTAATTGCAAGCTTATATACCGGTACTGAAAGTGCTGTAAAGTGTGATGGGGGCCTTCAAACTTTTTCCCGTCAATTCAGGGATGAGGCAAGGCTGTGTCTTTGTACCAACACTTTTCAACACTTGCATGGACTGGATATTGGACAGAGCTACTAGCCAAAGTCAGTGTGGAGCAACACTGGGCAATATCAAGGTCTCAAACCTTGACTTTCTGATGATGTTGCTATCCTCCTATCTGAGTCCCTGGAGTCACTGATGGTGGCTTTTGATACATTTAACAATGAGGCGCAGCCCTTAGGCCCAGAGGTCTCCTGGACCAAGACCAAGATTCAGGACTTTGGGAGCCTGTTAGAGATGTCGGTACCTATGCAGAAGGACCAAGCTACGTGTCTTCAAGGCCTTGATACTGCCAGTTTTGATCTATGGAAGCGAAACCTGGATGCCATCTAGTGCCCAGAGTCTCATCTCGATGCCTTTTGTAACAAGTCTCTTCACCAGATCATGGGGTACAGTTGGCAGGATCATGTGTCCTGCTGATGGCTACACCGTGAAACTAGTATGGGACCTATTACTTTCATAATCTGGGATCGCCAACTCAGGCAATATGGGCACCTATGAATGACCCTGCCCATCAGGCTGTCTCTTTGTGAGACAATTCTGGGTGTAGGAGGCCCATGGGATGACCTAGGAGGTCATGGCCCGGGCAGCTTGACGAGACCTGTCGTGAGGAGTTAGAGATGGCCGAGGGCCTGCCTGGAGACTCACCCTCATGGCTGGAAGCAAAAGGTGGATGCAGCCATGCTCCCCCATCATCATTAGCCCCTTGATGATGATGATTTGTATGTTATTTTTTTAATTATTATTTAGGTAATCTTTCTAAACAAAAATTCATATAGTGGAGGAGTGGTGGTGTTAGTTCTGATTCATGTATTTCTATCATAATTATTACTATTATGTCTATCTTTTGAGCTCATGTCTGTGTTTGAGTGCATGTGCTTGTGTGTGTTTGTGTGAATCAGTTTTTGCCTATAAAGAGGTATTTGAAGAATGTACAAATAAGCAAAGCAAGCATTAATTTTGTAATATCCGTAGTAATTGTCATAAGCCTGAATTAAAGTTATATATTGAAAGTTTATGTGAAAAACTGAATTGCCAAACATTTCCAGTAGAACATATACTATGAAATTGCAAACTTTGAGGATTTGTATGGTGTTAAAAGAGTGCATAGAAAGATGGGTTTTTTGACACTCGGAAATGGGAAGAAGGAATCTTGTGTACTGTACATTATGTGTCTAAAATCCATGAAATGGGAAAGAAAGCAATTCACAGTATTCAGTATTTAATTATTCTTGTTAATGTATTCTGTGTTAGAGTAAGGATAACCAATAGTGAAGAATAAACTTACAGGGCAGAAATGAAGTGGAGTTTTACTTTTTCTTTATATATTTTTTTTGATTTTTTCAGGTATTATTGCAATGTGTGCGATTGTGTTGTGAAGGATTCTATTAACTTCCTAGACCACATCAATGGCAAAAAACGTGAGTAAATTGCAATAAGATTTGTCAAATTTGCTTCTTAAGTCAACTGAGTATGTACTGCACAGAGTACCATAAAATTTTAGCATTGCAGTAAGTTGATCTTTTGTCCAAAACCTCAGTTGCTGTTTATATTATATCCTGGGAGGTACTACATGAAATATGATGATTAAGTTCTTCAGTGTTTATTATGTTATTTTTACTGTTCTCAGTATTTACACTGATCCTTAATAAATATTAAGGTTTATTTTTACTTCCAACAGTTAAAGTGAATTTTTATTTGTCGGCTTGTCACATTCACATTAAACATTAAAGTCTAGTAGACAAAAATTTTAGTAATATTGTGTGGAGTGATGAATAGATATGATGTTATTTAATGTTTTCAGTTTTTACACTGATCCTTAATTAATATTAAGATTTATTTTTACTTCCAGTAGTTAAACAAGTGAATTTTTATTTGTGGGCTGTCACAGTCACATTAAACATTAAAGTCTAGCAGACAAAAATATAGTATATTGTGTTGAGTGATAAACAGATATGATGTTATTTCATATAATGTTCTTGCTATATATGTATATTTTTGTTCAGAAATATAGCCACAAGTAGCAGAAATTTTTTCTAGAATATAGTATGTCTGGAAACTTTACATTTCTATATTTTAATATTACAGATCAAAGAAATCTTGGAATGTCCATGAGAGTTGAACGATCCTCTCTGGACCAAGTGAAAAAACGATTTGATATGAATAAGAAAAGCTAAAGAAAAGAAGAAAGACTATGATGTAGAACAGAGAATGCAGGAATTAAAGGAAGAGGTAAAGATTTTACAATTATTAGTTAGATTTTATAATTTAAGTTAATAATGTACTGTAAATGTAATTTGTATTTTGCAATTATAGTAAAGATAAAAAAAAAAAATCAGAGTATATGAGCCATACTACATTTATAGTATATATATATATATATATATATATATATATATATATATATATATATATAATATATATATATATATATTATATATATATATATATATATGTATAGATATATATATATATATAATATATATATACTTATATATATATATATATATATATATATATATATATATATATATATATATATATATATATATATATATATATATATTTTATATATATATAGATGATGAAGACTGGATGCTTTTATCAGTATGTAGATATTTTGTATTTTATTTATTCAAATCTCTTTCCTTCAGGAGGAAAAGCTTAAAGAATATCGACGTGAGAAACGCAAGGAGCGGAAACGTAAGGCAGATTCCTCTATCGATGAGGACCAAGGATCAAGCATGGACCCAGAAATGGCAAAAATAATGGGTTTCTCTTCCTTTTCATCATTTAAGAAATGATATTATCTTTATATTTATTTTCTACATTCAAGTACTGTTTATAATTGCTGTAAAGTCAGTATACAATATTAACATGACTTTATTGTAAGATGAAGTTTTCCATTATTTTCATGTTAACTGTTATGCAATTACACTTCTCCAAGAAGTGATAACCTGAACAAGTCATTCACATATGAAAGCAGATGGCAATTATTGTTCCATTTGTTTTTTCTTTTCTTTTCTTTTTGTCTTGTATTATTTTGTTTTATAGGAATAAATATCTTTTATGAGCAAACTCCGCTATCACTTACCTGTTTTTTTTTTATTAAAAAAAAAAAAAAAAAAAAAAAAAAAAAAAAAAAAAAATATGTATAGTTTGCCGTAAGGGTGTTATTAAATACAAAATAACTGAATTATTGTCAGATTTATGTGGCCTTGAAATTAGTGTAGCATTTATTCTCAGTACTTTAGGAATATTTTATATATACAGAGTACTTTCCATACTTGTGTCATAAAATCTGTTTATTAATTAAATCTTTTCTTCTGGCAATAATTTCTGCATTTCCAATTTTAGTGTTCAAATAACTATACATGAGGTACTAATGTCCAATAATTTCTATTGTATAAGAATATACAGATGTGTCTGATCTGTGGTTCACCATATTGTTCTATATTTTTTCCATTGTGCTCTATATGCTCAGCTTCCCAGAGACTTGCTCTGAATTTTATAAAGCTAGGTCCATTCATGGAGTAAGACATACAGAAAACAGTAAATTAATGTGAATATTTCTCACATTAACCTAGTAATAGGACTACATGTAGGCATTCATTGTTGTTTTTTATTTCAATTATTACTGTTAGGAACATAATAAACTAATAACAATAACAATAATAACAACAAAAATAGTAATAGAAGCAAAACATTTTCTTCCAGCTAATGATGACTATTTCTGAGGTCTCCAGTGGTACAGTATCAGTGAGTTTAGATTTATTTACAATTTAACTGCATATCCATCGTTAATAGATTCTGCATAGAGTAGTGGATCTTACCCTGGGGGGCACAAGCAGAAATTATGTAAATTATATTTGTTTTTCTCTTAATGAAAGCATGGTCAAATGAGAAGTTTCATGAAGATGTGATTAATACACACTCGATAAAAAGACTTAAGAACATAACTACAGGATCATCTAGCAGGTTTGCTTACAGGGATAAGGATAACAAGACTGATTTTATTTTATTTGTTTATTTATTGAAACTTTTCTTCCATATCAACATCTAAGCGATAGGGTGCAGCTTAGGGGTGAAGCCTCCAAGTATAACATTAAAATAAAGTATTGTGGCGAAAAGGGTAAATACGAGTTAAAGATTAGGATAAGTGGACAGAAGAAGGGGATGAAGAAGAAAAAGAAAAGGAAAAAGGGAGAAGAAAAGACCATGCAAATTTTGGGTAAGGACTTGGGGAGAATATTTTACTTAGAAAGACATTGGGTAGTTTTTGGCATTTTCTATTTATTTTTATAGTATAGTCAATATATATTTCTTTTCACTTTTATATGATAAATATCTAGAAATTAAAAATATCTAACATATCCTGACACTTAACAATTAAATATAATGTGGCAATTCCATCTCCATTAATCAAATATAATGACAATAGCAAATGAATGGCAGGATCTTTATATGGTTATTATTTAACTAGTTGGACACTGTAAAAAAAATACACACCCAGAATAGGAAAATATGAAGAAGTTTAAGATGTAATCATTTCTCTGGTAATTGTCTCATTTATTTCCTCACATAAAATGAATATTCTGTGGGATGACCACCCCAAAATCAAAGGTTATTTTTAAATATGGAAAGTAAAACAATCCATACATCTCAAAATAACCAAATTTTGGCCAGGGCATTTTGAAGGAAGACAACTTTCAGCTATAACATCTTTCTTAAACTATTACCTCTTGCCAATAATTTCATAGTTTTTTTTTTTTTTTTTTTTTTTTTTTTCTTATTTGGGCATTTCAGTTTATATTTCTGGATGCATATGATACATATAATACCTGTATGTATACATATTCTAGGGACACTAGTAAAAATTTGTTTATCAGAGCCACTTCTTCACTAAATGATGCAAGTGATATTTATTCTCTCGTAAATTGTTTGGAGACATATTGCAAAAGAGAACAAAACATTTTTGCAAGTAAAATATGGAATTCTTTAAATATTACCTCCCAGAATAGTTTCAATCTTCCAGAAAAATACAATGCAGGTAAAGTTACAAATGGCCCTAATAAAATAGGACAATTTCAATATATGGACACACACTGTAGGCCAACAGCATCAAGCCTATTTAAAAATGAAGTCTATCTATTTTTAGTAATAATGGAAAGAGTAAAAAAGAGAAAATTTGGTTAAAATATACTTCTTACATACATAATTCATAAAAAAATAGCAGACAATTAACAATCATGATATTACAGCTTGTCTTACAGGCTTCAGCCAGGTGTAATGGTAATGCTTTAAACAAATAAATGTGCTAGACATCAAAAGTCATATAGCACTATGGTAAAATATTGTGGTGAAAGGAGTCTATAAGGAAGGGTTCGTTATTAGTACAAAAAGTCATAGATATTAATGTTCATGGTATTATAAGATAGTATGGTAGTGAAAGAGGGAGTAAATGGGGTAGGATAGAGATTGATAGAAGGGGGAAGGATTAAGGACAAAGGGTGATTAGATCAAATGGTGGGTATTTATGCATCTGAGGAAGGAGAATGGGTTGTCAATTGAAAAGTTGGGGGACTCCATGAGGATGTCCGATAAGTGTGTGTGTGTGTGTGGGGGGGGGGGGGGGGGGCAGGGAAGAGAGGAAAAGTAAGGAAAGGTAGCAGGATAGTAGGATATGTGGGACTGAAAGGGGAACATTGCATGAGGAGCATAGAGGTGGATTGGAGCATGACATGAGGTATGAATTTGTGAGCAGGTGTGACGTATTCAGAAATAGACAAGGGCAGTTTCCCAGCATCTGTTCTGATAGTATGGTGCTGACCAAGAAGAGAGGCAAAGTTTTATGGTTTGTAGCTTACTGGTGGTCAGACCTGACCAGAAAGATTGCCAACAGTTATAAAGGAAAGTTTTGAAGTGAGGGTAGTAGTCAGTGGCTGGGATGTGTGAAAAGCATGGTTGGTGGGTTGTAGACAAGGCAGCATATCATGTCAAAGCATCTGCTTTTTTTTTGCCAGGGATCCAACATGACTGGGTATCCAGCAAAATTTAAATGTTTTCTGTCATGTAGACAGATAAAACAATTGAACCTGTATTTTATGGACTATAGGGTTGATAGGGTGTATGAGTTGCATGAGTCAGTGAAGATGGTGAAGGATGAGGAGATGGAAGACTTGCACTGTAAAGTAAAGAGGATAGCATATAGTTTTGTTATAAGGATGCTTGACTCAGGAGGAAGGGGAAAGCTGTATGTATGAGAGGGAAAGACTAGCGAAATTAGTACTCGAGATGGATTTGGAGCCACCTGTATAGACATAGGTACTGGAGGAGTGACTAAAGATATGTACAAGAAAATGTGTAAGGAGGATAGAAGGTGGGATGTTTGATTTGGGTG
The DNA here is from genome assembly GCF_015228065.2 of Penaeus monodon. Lineage (NCBI taxonomy): Eukaryota > Metazoa > Arthropoda > Malacostraca > Decapoda > Penaeidae > Penaeus > Penaeus monodon. The sequence continues at coordinate 11,550,411 of NC_051399.1, read as the reverse complement.
GGTCTGAGAAAATAGAAGATCAATCACAGAAGGAAAGTATTAGCCAGGGAAGGAAAGTCTGGGCAGAAAGAGGAAGGGATCGGAGTTGAGGAATGGGTGAATGGGAAAGCAGAGCATCCATACGAACAAGGAAAGGGGTTGGTAGATGTGGAAAAGACATTGAAGAACAGTTAGCTTAGAGAGAGAAAATTGATGAAAACGAGCATAGCTTCTTAGAGAGAAAAGACCACTATGTTGAGAAAGGGATGGTAGGCCTGATTCATTATATAGGCTCTCAACTAGAGATGATCGAAAGGCACCTAGGGATAAACAAAGACCACACTGGTGGATTGTGTCAAGTTGAGTGAGAAGAGAGGCAGAGGCAGAAGAATATATATGGCAGCCACAATCAAATGTGGAGAGAATTATGGTAATATGGAAACAGAGGAGTGTTTTGCAGTCTGAACCCTAGGCTATGTGAGAGAGAGTCTGTAAGAGTCAGAGTGTTGACAGGGAGCTTTTTCTTTAACAGAAAAGATAAGACCTTGCCAAGACAGTTTGGAGTCAAAATGACTCTAAGGAACACACCTGAATGTTGGAATTGGATGGGAGCATCATATAGGACGAGTGGTGGTTGGGAGCCTATATGTGAACAAGAAAAAAGAATTGAAAAGGTTTTAGAGGTAGAAAATTGAAAGCTGTGGTTGGTAGCTCAAAAAGAAATTGATGTTATTGCTGACTAGAGAAGCTGATAGAGGATTGCTATGGAAGGATCAGAGACAAAGATGGCTAGATCATCTACTTATAGTGATGACTGGATTTCTGGTAGTAGAGCTGAAACTAATCTGTTTACAGTAATGAGAAATAATGTGGGGCTGAGCACACTGCCTTATAAGACACCTTCGAACTGTGGGAAGAAGAGGAAGTGGAAGAGGCAAATCTGACACAGAAGTGTGATCAGAAAAAATGGACTTTATGAAAATGCCCATGTTTCCGTGTATGCCATTGGAAGACAGTTGTTGAAGGATATTATGCCGCCATGTACAATCACAAGCCTTTTCTAAACTGAAAAAGACAGCAAATACTGAATCATGAAGTGCAAATGCTGATGTGATTTGTATTTCAAAGTATGCAAGAGGATCAGCTGTGCTTCAGCCACGACGAAATCCAACCTGATTTTGAGAGATAAGGTTGTGGCATTAGAAGTACCACATTAGCCAGATATTAACTATCTTTTTATAGTAATTTGCATAAGCAGCTTGTGAGTGCTATGAGATGGTAGTCTTGTGGAAGGGTACCAGGTCTGTTTGGTTTTAAGAAAGGTAGTACAAGGGCTTCACGCCAATGGGATGGAAAGTTTACAGTAATGTGTACTGTCTGGGCCTTCATGAGTATTGCGGTATGCAAGAAGTGCAGAAGATATTTCTCAAAAAGAAAATGGTGCATTATAAGTTTCTGCAGAGGAGAGGGAGAAGGAGATGGATGTGCACTCTTTGTCTGAGTGTATAGAAGAGAAAAGAGGAGAAAGGTGAGAGCTACTACTGACGGCTAAAATAGGCACCAAGTTCAGTAGCTACTTGAAGGTCAGAGATGAGGTTATAGTTGATATGGAGGACGGGGTCAGGATGAGGAGAATGTTTTCCTGATAGTTTATGGATCCACCACCAAACTGCTGAGACTGTTGTAGATGATCTTTTGGACAATACATAATTTTGCCAGCTATTTATCATGGAGTTACAGATTGTATGGACTGATACCTTTTTGAATTATATGAGAGGATAGGGTATGATGGGAGGGAGCAGGAAGAAGAGGGGTGGGAGAAGTATGAGGAGGAGGAGGAGGAATGTCGGCAATCACTTTGAATGTAGCCAAAATCGAGGTTGAGAAATTGGAGGATGGATGGAAGAGAGGAACTTTCTCTTTGATCATACTTAAGAAGTTTCTAATGTCTTCAAGGGTTTCTGGAGGGGATTTGGGTGGAGATATTTGGGAAACAAAGGATTTTTATGAGGTGAAGAGAAGATGGGCATCTGAGGGGTTAAGGACATAGGTGTGGAATGAGATGTGGTAGGAGAGAATGGGGTGGAACGTTTGGATTGTCTGGTGCGATAGGTAAGGAGACAAGTAGGGAGAGACATAGCGGTGGTGGATATTGGATTATCTGGATTTAGAATGGAAAAAGAACTTGACAGGGAGATGGAGGAAGTAGAAGAGGGAAGTTGAGGAGTAGGGGGAAGTGGTACTCAGGTAGATGTAGACTATTTCGGTAGAGATGATAGTTGTGAAGTGAAGGGTGGTAATAGAGTTGGGGGTGATTGAAAAATCTCGTCGGTGTGCTTCTTGTTTGGCTTCATGTACAGTGAAGCCAAGTTCTTATCTGAGAACTGCTACCTCAGACTCAAACTCAGTCTCAAGCAGGATAACCCCTATAAAATACATAGGAGCCACTGTAATTGGCACATATACATGACTGTCCAGGGTGGTTTGAAGATTACAACCAGGCTGGGCACACAGAAGACAGCAGGCTGTGGAGCAACAGTGCTTTGCAGGGTGGCCAAAACATTTTTTACATTGATGGGGTGGGGATGATATGGTCTGACAGTGCAAGATTCTCCTCCTATACAGACCTTATGGGAAAGGTCCTATGGCGGCCTCTTGGGAGAATAGTGTAGTATGGTAGTAAGCAAGGCAGGCAATTAGGTCGTCTTCACAGTCTGATCAATCTGTTGTATACTGGACAATCAGCCGGGGAGATGCAGGACATGTATTAGGGGAGGAGTTGGGTTGGGCAGGAATAGGATTGCCAGTGAGGTCTACCAGGGTAGATAGTGCATAGGATTGAGACTGTAACTGTGACAAGACGTGAGTGATTGGGTGACTGCGGAAGGAAAGACTTTGCCTACTTGTTTTTGGAGACAATGTTGAAAGAGGAGGGTATTATCGGAATAAGGGGCTGCTAAGAGAATCACAAAAAATCAGTCCCATTTAGCTGGGCCAAATAGAGTACTCAAAATATTTGTAGAAGTGAGAATTGTAGAGGGGCGAGGACAGAGGGAGTAGGTGTGGAGTGAGATAGTACTGTGGGGGTGAGGGCAATAAGGTTGCATAATTGTAATAATGGGGGAGGAAGTAGAAAATAATGACTGTGCAGGAGGTGGGTTGGAGGATACTGGGAGCGAAGAAGAGGTGTCTTTTGAAGGCTGAGTTATAACTTGGGTAGATGGTTCGGGTTGGGTTAAGTTAAGAGAACATGTCGAGGAGGGTGGATGTAATAGCAGTGGTCGAAGCAAAATCTTCATTACTGGCCGTGGTAAGCCTGAAATATGTGGGGAAGATAATAGGTCCACCCCTCTGGGTCCCCATGAGGGGTAAGGGCTAAACAATTAACCAATGGAGTACCGTGCCCATAGCTCCCTGAGCTATGGGCCTTAGGAATTGGACAGGGGAAGGGTTGGAGAATAAAGGGGAAGAAATTTATTGTTTTTTTCTGCCGCATCAGCATCTAAGGTCATTAGCACCTTATACAAACTATAGCGATAGGGTGGGGCTTGGGGGTATGTAAGTTTTTTGGTTCAGTAAGGCGATGTTTTTAAGATTTCCAGAATGGCTGATGCCCAAAACAAATAAATGCACCAGACATCAAAGGTCACACAGCATTATGATAAAGTATTGTAGCAAAAAGGGTAAATTTTCGTTAACAATCTGGATAAGTGGACAGAAGGGGATGAAGAGAAGGAAAAGGAAAGAGGGAGAAAAGACCCTGCAAATTTCGATAAGGTGAGGGCTGAGGTCCAAGGCAGGGGTGATCCCTACATTGGGCCTCAGTCTCCCCCTCCTAAGCCCCCTACGGCAACAGCGAGGAAGGAGAGACAGAGAGAGAGTTTGGTTTGGATTCCATTTGAACAATGGATATTCTTGGTGTGACATACTGTCTGCTTGATTTTGCTCACGTGTGTCAGCTGCTGCTGACTCGGCTGAACCGAGTCCTTGCCCGCCGTGGTGCTCAGCCACAGCAGTAACCTCCAGGCGACAGTTGCAACTTCTCGCGCCTGGGCGGGGCGCGAACCGCCGACCCCTCGGATGAGAGGCCGATACGTTACCACTGTACTAGCCCGGAGGCTGAGGAGAGAGAGAGAGAGAGAGAGAGAGAGAGAGAGAGAGAGAGAGAGGAGAGAGAGAAGAGAGAGAGAGAGAAGAGAGAGAGAGAGAGAGAGAGAGAAAGAGAGAGAGAGAGCATGCAAGAGAGAGAGAGAGCGTGAGAGAAAGAGAGAGCACGCGCGAGAGAGAGAGAGAGAGAGCACGCGAGAGAGAGAGAGAGAGAGAGAGCAATGCGAGAGGAGAGAGAGGCAGTGACGAGAGAGAGAGAGAGAGAGGAAGAGAGAGAGGAAGAGAGAGAGAGCATGGAGAAAGAGAGAGAGAGAGCATGCGAGAAAGAGAGAGAGAATATGCGAGTGAGAGAGAGAGAGAGAATGAAGAGAGAGAGAAAAGAGCAGAAGAGAGAGGAGAGAGAGAGGAGTGCAAAGAAGGAGGTAGGAAGAGGAGCAGGGATTGAAAAAGCCAAGAGAAAGAGTGAAGAGTGATCCTTTTTCTGCCTACCACAACACAAGACTAGCGTAGATGAAATTATATCTGATCGCTGCCGACAGTCGTGCTTAGCCCGGTAAGGTCGGCCACCTCCCTCGGGCGGGTTGACCCAACACCGCGACCCGCGCTCACTGCTTTTATCCGTCAGAGCAGGTATTAAGCCATCCCATGATGTAGTGAAGATTTGTTTGCTAAAAAGCTTGCTAATATTTTTTTCATGTCACCATTCATTAATGCATACATTCTGCCACATATCATTAAATGTTGGATTCAATGTGATAGTTGAAATAATTTTAAATAGCTAGAATTGCTAATCTATCTCAGCTTGTAATATGGAATGTTAATATTCCTGTTTGTGATTCATTCTCTGTGTGAGGCACTCTCACTTTCACTCTCATTCACGCTCGCTGTCGCTCTCTCACACACACACACACACACACACACACACACACACACACACACACACACACACACACACACACACACACACACACACACACACACACACACACACACACACACACACACACACACACACTCATCCATGCAGAACAAAAGACACTGAAACCTTTTCATTAATAGGGTTTGTTGCTGTCGTAGTGCCGGCGAAAGATCTATGCCCGCAATTTAGTCAGTCGTGACGAGTGACTCGTACATTTATTTCTTCTTTGTATGACAACAATTGGTTCAAGTAAATCGTTGCGAATTGCCGTTGTCGTTTCTCTTATCTACTCTCATTTCTATCAGAGACTGTTGGTATTTCAAGCCAGGTCCATGCGGATCGCTACTGACGTCTCCCTCTCCCATTTTTTCTTTATCTTGTGAAAATAAAACACAAACGAAAAAATGAAAATAAATTTAAAACACGAACTTCAAAAACTGTAAATTTACATAAATAACCGGCTAGTGGTGCTTACCACTCCCTTTTCTCTGTTGCCTTTCTTTTTCTCTTGCTATCTGGCCCTTACGTGTATGATCTGGTTCCCCGACTATTTATAGTAGTTGGACCGACGAGAACCGACACGGCACCTAGGAGGACCATGCTGCAGAACCGGTCACTTTAGGATGCTGTGGGATGGTCGTCATCAGATGATCGCCATAAGCCTGCAGACCAGGATGTTTGTCAGAGCAGGTGTTAAGCCGACCCATGTAGTGGACGGGCGCTGCCTGTAGATCCAGCAAAGGACCAGAGACTCGCCAGCGCAGGTACCAGTCGCCCCAGGATGCTGTGGATGGGCGACACCTGGCAGACGCCTACAGATCCAGTCAACTCCAGGAGTTCGTCAGCGCAAGTATCAGCCGCCTTGAGATGCCCCCCTGCCCGGACGCTTGTAGATCCAGATGAAGATTACGAGGACGTGAAGACGAACATGCCCCCGAGAAGGACCTGGACGAGATCTGTGAGGACGTGTGGACGAGGACGCCGCCGAGTTTGGTCTGGACGAGGACTACGAGGAAGTCTAGACGAATCCAAAGTCAAGGAGGATCTGTGCGAGACTTTCGAGGACGGACATATTACACCGAGGACCAGGAAGAGGACGACCGGGACGAGCAGCCACTACACGTGACCAGCTTTACCCACAGACATTGCCTCGTGTGTTCCTTTACTGTATTGTACTCTTATCAATAAAGAGTGAAGCTATCAGACAAATATAACTACCCCTGCAAAGCCACTGTACCAGAGTACTAATAGACTCTTACAGAGAGAGAGAGAGAGAGAGAGAGAGAGAGAGAGAGAGAGAGAGAGAGAGAGAGAGAGAGAGAGAGAGAGAGAGAGAGAGAGAGAGAGAGAGAGAGAAAAGAGAGAGATAGGAGAGAGAGAGAGAGAGAGAGAGAGAGAGAGAGAGAGAAGAGAGAGAGAGAGAGAGAGAGAGTTGAGAGAGATGAGAGAGAGAGGGAGAGAATGAGAGAGAGAGAGAGAGAGAGAAGAGTCCAGAGAGAGAGATCGAGAGAGAGAGGATCGAGAGAGAGAGAGAGAGAGAGAGGAGAGAGAGAGGAGAGAGAGAGAGAGCGAGAGAGAGTGAGAAGAGAGAGAGAGGAGAGAGAGAGAGAGAGAAAGAGAAAGAGAAAGAGAAAGAGAAAGAGAAAGAGAAAGAGAAGAGAGAGAGAGAGAGAGAGAGAGAGAGAGTATAAGATGTGGATAATTCTATTTCTGTTACAGGATGTGGATAATTCTCTTTCTATTACCAGCGGACCACGTGGCTGTTTTCCACGTGGATCCAAATGTCCCAAATAAGAACCACCCGCTCAGCGAGGGCGGAGGTCACATTTTATATCTGACCTCGTTTGACCGGGAGTTCTTGTCAAGCGACCAGCGCGGTAGGTCAGCTCCGCCCTCTCTCCGGGCAGCTGACCGTGGCCTCCACGCGGCGCTTTTGACCCTTTAGACAAGTCGTAGCGTCGTCGTAGCGTGTGTTCACCCCTTTACGTGTGTTTTGCGTCCCTGTCAGCCACTGTACTAGAGTACGCATAGCTTTTACAGTCTGGTGGCAGGGTGGTGCTGCGTCCTTCCGGCTCGCAGCATGAACGCAAATCTCCGAAGAAAATCCGCTCGACCGCTTCAAGACATGGCTAAGAAAAAAACACGTAAGTACACGTTTGGGCCCCTTTCTTATTTCTTTTCCCTTCCTTCTCCCATACATGTGTTAAGCCGTTGTTTTTTTGTTGGGTTAAAAGGTGCTAATGACAGCAAATGGCACGTTCTCCATTATTCTTCCACCTCAGATCGCATTTCCGTGCGATCGAGTAAGTGATCAATAAACATGAATATCATTCGTTAGTTAAGTAATTAATTATTTCCTCTCGTTTTTAGAGATTTATATTGTTTCATCTGCAACGAATTTAACGCGTTCGTGATTTTATCTTATCACGAATACCATTTCATTTTATCTCGTTCCTAACCCTCGCCCCCGACCTGACCTGACCTCACTTTCTCTTTTCCCGGTCGGTGGCGGCGTGGGTAGGGTCAGATACCACTTGGTTCCCTCTAATTTGGAAGCAAACATATCATTGTTACATTGCTTTTTGGTGATACGTTCTATCGGCGCTAGAGCGAAGCAGGTAACAAAATTGTATTATTTGGATATAGCGTAGGATCTTCCCTCATATCATAGTGCACAGAATTGCCCGATATTGCCCCGGGGTTGCGTAAACGCCTAATAGATCTGCGCTCCGTCGTTCGAAAGTAGGTTCAATAAACCGGAGTTATTCGTTCAGCACCTTTTGAGTCAGTGTGACCGCGGTTATGTCCGTTAATTAATGTAGGACTAGGGTTTAGCTAGAATCATTATTCGCTTATAATCACACCTTTCTCACCCTCCTCAAGTCGCTTGATGTTTTGGGTACCCCCCAAGCGTTTGTGTGATTCGTGAAAATTTATATATCCTTCGGGAATTTTGCGAGCGCCCATTACAGATACGCAGAAGAGAGCAGGATATTATATTCCTGGCTCGAGTCGCTTCAGTCATATACGGCACGGACCAAGATTTTCGTCAGAAAAGGTACCAGTCGCCCCAGAATGCTGTGCATAGGCGACGCCTGGCGGACGCCTGCAGATCCGGTCAACTCCAGGAGCTCGTAGCGCAGGTATAAGCCGCCCCGAGATGCCGCCCCTGCCCCGACGCCCGTAGATCCGGACGAAGATTACGAGGACGTGTGGACGCGAGAAGGACCTGGACGAGATCTGTGAGGACGTGGACGCCGCCGAGTTAGGCCTGAGCCAGGACTACGAGGAGGTCAAGACGAATCTGAAGTCAAGGAGGACCTGTGCGAGACTTTCGAGGACGTGTGGATAATCGAGGACGAGCAGATTACACCAGGGACCAGGAGGATGAGGACAACATGGACGAGCAGCCACGAAGTTGAACCAGGACGACGCACGAGATGACCAGCCAAGTTAGGTCACCCTTGAATGCACCTCGAGGGCGAGGCGCGAGTAGGTGGCCGAGCAATATAAGATGTGGATAATTCTATTTCTGTTACAGGATGTGGATAATTCTATTTCTATTACCAGTGGACCACGTGGCTGTTTTCCACGTGGATCCAAATGTCCCAAATAAGAACCACCCGCTCAGCGAGGGCGGAGGTCACATTTTATATCTGACCTCGTTTGACCGGGAGTTCGTGCTAAGCTACCACCGCACTTAGGTCAGCTCCGCCCTCTCTCCGGGCAGCTGACCGTGACCTCCGCGCGGCCCGATTATAAACTAGACATGTCTTGTGTGTTTTATACGGTGTGGTATCAACTCTCAGAAATAAAGAGTCAAGCCGAATACCAGTATCAATACCCCTGCAAGCCAATGTAATTGGGTCCTATACCCGTTATAGAGAGAGAGAGAGAGAGCATGCGAGAGAGAGAGAGAGAGAGAGAGAGAGAGAGAGTATGCGAGAGAGAGAGAGATGCGAGAGAGAGAGAGATGCGAAAGAGAAAGAGAGAGAGAGAGAGAGAGAATGTGAGAAAGAGAGATGTGAGAGAGAGAGAGAGCATGCAAGAGAGAGAGAGAGCATGCAAGAGAGAGAGAGAGCATGCAATAGAGAGAGAGAGCATGCTAGAAAGAGAGAGAGAGAGAAGAGGAGAGAGAGAGAGAGAGAGAGAGAGAGAGAGAGCATGCGGAGAGAGAGAGAGAGAGAGAGAGAGAGCGGGGAGAGATGCGAGAGAAAGAGAGATGCGAGAGAAAGAGAGATGCGAAAGAGAGAGAGATGCGAAAGAGAGAGAGATGCGAAAGAGAGAGAGATGCAAAAGAGAGGAGAAAGAGAGAGAGAGAGAGCATGCAAGAGAGAGAGAGAGCATGCAAGAGAGAGAGCATGCAAGAGAGAGAGAGAGCATGCAAGAGAGAGAGAGCATGCAAGAGAGAGAGAGAGAGAGCATGCAAGAGAGAGAGAGAGAGAGCATGCAAGAGAGAGAGAGAGAGAGAGCATGCAAAAGAGAGAGAGAGAGAGAGAGAGAGAGAGAGAGAGAGAGAGAGAGAGAGAGAGAGAGAGAGAGAGAGAGAGAGAGAGAGAGAGAGAGAGAGAGAGACTCCCCTACTACAATCCTCCATGAATTAACATTTTTAGGAGGTAAGGGCAAGCTTCTGCTATGGGTAAAGGATTATCTGTCTATGAGAAGAGCAAAAGCCTGGTACTAAGGTCCCTATAGTGATTATGGACAATTATGGAGTTGTCCTCTACACTTTTTAATATACTTATGCACTCGTTGCAAGCTCAACACTGAGTTCCTATGCAGCATCATATCTTAAACTGATGACCTGATTCAGATATTTGATAGGGGATATTATGTTCTGCACAGGTTTAGCAAAAATTGTGCTTCCCTTCGTCTCACAATCAAGCCACACAGAACTAAGCAGATTTCCACACCTAAAACTGCCTTACATTCCAAGGTTAGGTTGACGAACTATTGCAAGCGACATCTGCAAATATCTTCATGTTATGGTGACTGCTCCCCACTTCATGTCCCACTACTATCACTTTACCAAGAATATTGTTCAAAACGTCAAGGAACGTTGCCTTGTGAGCTTTTGACCATTCCAATAAACAAGTAACACATGAATTTACTCACCAAAAAATTTCTGCCGCATCAACATCTAAGGCAGTGTATTCAAAACAATGATGGTGTGAGGCTTGAGAACAAGGGATGGGGGGGGGGGTTATGTAGGTGTCTCCCTGAAAGTCCTAAGGTTGATGTATATTTCCCTTGTTAGGTCCATGATAGACTATGGAAGTCCATTTCTTAGTATGTTGCCATTGACTGCCTTTAAATCCCTTGATATTTCACAGAACAAGGCCATGAGAATTATACTTGGATGCCCAATGACTGCTAAAGTTCTTGTCTTGAGGAAAGAACTAGACTTCCCCTTTATTCACAGTCATGTCGTTAAAGTTAAAACCATACTTCGCATCACTCCTACATCTTCTATCCAGATTACGAATCTCCAATATTACATCGAAGGAGTTTAGACATGACCATCCTTGATACTCCAATCTAACAGACCAACTTAGAACGGAAATCTAAAATTGCTCATACTAAATTTTTCAACACATTAAACAACAAAGCTATTCCAGAAACTACTTACTGCTCCTTGGCCAGAACTCATGTACATGCTCATATTGATAAACTAATAGGGCATGACTCCATGGCTTAAAATACAGAATTAAAAGCTCACTACTGGATACATGTATATGACATTCTACATCCCCCCTCCCCCCCACTTGCAATCACCTGTGATGCCTCCACTGATCCTCATGGAGCAGCAGGGATTTGTGTACCAATTCCTGGTATAGATCTTGAAGTGTGTGTTATTTCCAACTGGACAAGCACAACTGATAAGGAGTCAGTGGCCATATATCATGCCATCAAGAAAGGTAGTGAGCAGCACAAACACCAGGATGTCTGTACTGACAGCCGAGGCACTCTCCATGGGCTCACTACATATAATGAAAGAGAGAGAGCGAGAGAGAGCGAGAGAGAGAGAGAGCGAGAGCGAGAGAGAGCGAGAGCGAAACGGACCTATGCACACATTTAGGCAGCGACTTAGAAAATAGCCAATTCAGAGTTGGTGATCGAGCTTCCAATGGCCACCAGCATTACCATCCTCTAAAGATCTGCATCCAATAAAATTTGAAAAATTTTGAGCCAATATATACATGTGCTATGACTTCTATTGGCACAGTCCTTTAAACTTTTCTCCCTTTAAAATTTCAGAGATAGCATAGGGTCTTAACATATTTTCTGCATTATTTTTATTTCTGTAGAATACAAATCTGCTAAAACGAATTCGGTAGGTTACTTAGCTATTTTGGGGGCGAGCCTTCCTCTTAATACAGAAACTATAGATTTAACCCGTTGCCGACGGGTGACATGTACGCACATGCCATGGCGGGACTATCTGCTGGGGGCATGTATGTACATGACATGGTGTATGTATGGAGATGTCATGAGTTTTTTTTTGCCACTGGAAGTGTTAAGTCGTTTTTAACACTTACTATGCAGCAAAAAAAAAAAAAAAAAAAAAAAAATTGACGATTTCAACTCCATGATGCCGCACACTGCTCATTTTATTCAGACTATAGACTGAATAATGATCAAGTATGGAGTCTATATAACAAAAATACCCTTCAGTCTCGATTTATCAAGAAGTATGGCAAGTAGAGACTTTTGAAAATAATGAAAACTGAAAATACAACATATGCTCGTAGTATTAAGAAGAAACGGCATGGGATACTGGTATTTGCCATGAGTGGTCGCGCATGCTGGGGCAACGATATAAGCCCCCGGCAGCGAGGCCCGGGCCACTATGAATACTACCCGTCGGGAAAGGATTAAGTTAATCCTTAAAACTTTAATGTTTTGTATTCATTAATCATGGAGATGTCCCCTAAAAAGGATACAAATTACCTTAACTAATGGCTAAAGTTAACAAGCTTTGTAGGCCTTCTGCTTGAATTATTTTCAACAAACCTGAACTTTTCAATACATGTAGTTTTTTTTTTTGTTTAGTTTAACATTATTGCATATGCACAAAATATTCTCTTTCTCAGTATGGTTCCATTATTGATTCTTCTACCTGATTTAGTAAAATCATAAAGGCTTATAAAGAACACAATGTCACCAAGCAATCTTTATTGCAGCACTCCAGAACATTCCCTTACGCACGGGAAGTAACGCTGACCTGCCAGACACGGATCTTGCTGTCACTGTAACCAGCAAACAGAGTTTGCCCATCTGCAGACCAGGCCATGGAGAGACACTGTGGGGGTTCAGCCTTAGGGTTCTGGGTAATCACATCGGGCTTCAATTCATCGACCATATTCTTGCCTTCCAAATCCTGTTACAGAAAATAATACATTAACATTTGGCAAAGGAAAAACAAAATGAATGTGTAAATACAAAATTACAATCTACCACAAAAGACTTAAGTACTTACCCAGATCTTGATAGATGGGCCAGTAGCGGCACACAGCCAATAACGGTTGGGGCTGAAGCACAGCGAGTTGATGATATCAGTGTGGTCCAAAGTGTACAGATGCTTGTCATCATTCAAATCCCAAAGCATGGCCTTAGCATCCTGTAAAAAAAAAAAATAAAAAAAAAATAAATAAAAATAAATAAAATAAATAAATAATAATGGTTCATTATATCAATACAAAAAAAAAAAAAAAAAAAAAAAAATCTTTAAAAATTTACCTTGCCACCAGAGGCACAGAGGGAGCCATCAGGAGAGACAGTAACTGTATTCAAGTAACCAGTGTGTCCATAGTGGTTGGTCTTGAGCTTGCAGTTGGTCAGGCTCCATACCTGGATGTAAGTAAACAAAATTAATAAAAAATGTTTTTAAACTATTTGAAGTTTTACTGCATTGCAAGTTTATAAAATTTACAGTAAGTAATATTTACAACAATTTACTTTGTACAACAAAATGCATTACCTTGACAGCCTTGTCCCATCCACATGATACAATGATGGGGTTACTGTTGGAGGGAGAGAACCTTACGCAGGACACCCAATCAGAGTGACCATCCTCCTGGATTGTGTATTTGCACTGGGCAAGTGTATTCCACAGCTGAAAATGAAGCCAATTATAATGTGTACTTGTATTGTGTATTACATGGTCATTACAAAATGTTCAATGATAACAATTCAAAACTTTAGTAAACTTACCTTGATGGTTTTGTCACGGGAGCCAGACACAATCTGACGGTTATCAGCACTGAAAGCAACAGAGAGCACATCCTGGAAAAAAAATTATCTTGTTCTGGAATCCATTACCTGGAAGGAATTCATTAGTGGCAAACATGCAAAGGACATTTCTGAACCAAGAAACTGTACTTTTGGTGGAGACAAGACTTAACTGGAGACTTCCAAGTTGAAACAATTAGCTTCCATGAAGTGAACAAGGCATCATACTCACCAAATGGGAAACGTCCTCTTCTAACTAATAAAAAAAATGTAAAACAAAAAAGCTTCCTGTATTTATTTGATGCAAATGTTCCATTTAGATGCCAGGGGCAGGGTCACACCTTTGTGTGGTCCTCAAAGCGACGGGTGGTCTTGCCAGCTGCAAGATCCCACAGACGAAGGGTCTTGTCCCATGATCCAGAGAGGGCGAAGTGACCATCCAGAGAAAGAACCTGTGAAGGGCAAGTATTAATAATCCCATTTCTTGTATTAAACTACATAATATTAATTTCAGGTGAGTGCTACCAAGAAAAGGAACTTACAACATCAGTGATGAAGTGGGAGTGGCCATGAAGACGTTTCTGGGGAACACCATAGTTGTTCTCCTCACGGGTCAGTTTCCACAGAATCAGAGATTTGTCTAAGGGGGAAAAAAAAAGTACAAGTTAAAATTAAAGAATACTTTGGTTCCTCTCAACACATCTTACACTGTTCATTACTGGTACATGAAAACCTCCTATACCTTTTTCTAGATTTTTAGATTGGTGAAGATTAACCAAGTGAAACATATGCTTCATATTTCAATACATCAACCTATGATTACCAATTAAGTGCTATCCCAATTTGTTATCTATATTCACATACTGTCATACTTCAAAGAAATCTATCTATATTAACTACAGGGTATTTAACTTTAAATGGAGACTTGTTTTATGGATATATCTATATAGTATTTCAATCTAAAATGATAAATTTTCACCTCAAATTATATTAGTATTGCCCACAATGTAATGAATTACTTTCAGAAAACAGGATCAGAAACAACTCTGAAAAGGAACTTTAACAATTTATATTTTATTTCAAAAGGTCTCCCCCAAAAATCAGATCAAGATGTGGGGAAGTCAATTCCTTGGATAACAAGTACTGTGCAAACAAAGACTGACATCAGAAATGAAGAAAATAGCAATTAGGTGGGGGTCTAGAGCCCCTGATAGGGAAATATGGCAAAGCTCCTGGGATAGAAAGGTTTTGGGTTCATACAACATTTGTGGATATCCCAGGAGTGGCTGGGGTAATAGGGACTTACCATTTATATCATTTGCAATGCAAAACACTCACTTTGTTCATGTTGCTATATGCATAATTGAAGTAAGAAATAATTACAAGGTAGGATGGCTCTATAAAACTCAAAAATTACCTCTCTGGCATTCAACTTTGCCATTATTTCTTGTTTCAGTTTTTTTGTCCTGCTATAAGCATGGACGTGTCTCCATCACAAATTATACAAGTGAAAGTATTAGCAATTATTTACAAAGACTCATTATCACCAAAGACTCCTAGGAAATATCAAACATTGTTGTATGATCCAAAAACTTTCCTAATTTCAGGGCTTTGCCCTCAGACCACTACCCTTTCTTTCCAATTCCCCATTGGGTTTTATAACCAAGACCCTCTCCGTGCAGCACATTATGTTTCTGATATTCTTTGCCTGTACAGAGGATTTCATATAACAGTAGTTTTCTCTACAAACTGACTACACGGAAAAGTAATGCGATGTCTATCGACTAGTTTTATGGTCACTCTTTACCCATGCAGGTTAGTGCACACAACAAACATGCGGAAGCACCCCAATTCAGTGACACTCCTGCCATAAATACATGGAGGATTTAGCTTTCCTGAGCGAGGTTGGGGATAGGGGTTGGGGCGGTGACAAGGGTCACAGCAACCAATAGTGACCATGTAGCGACCGACGTGGTTCTGTGATACCAGAAGAGTACATGAATTCCACACTGTGCACACATGACCAGAACTCTAAAAGGAGTCGGTTAATGTTACCATGAGCGACGCACGGAGATAGAGGGAAATGGGCACTGCCATCTTATAGAGTATAAAAAATAGATTGGGAAGCAGTATATTTACAGCAGCATCATATTCAACAGATAAAAAATATCCTCTGGATGTCACTGCTCAGACTAAGTCCATAACACCCTCACAGAGCCAGAGTTCTTACCGTCTCATTTTCTATAGCTTCATTTTACACATTCTCTATCATGATCGCATTTTCTGTTGCCAAACCTGGAAATCATTACCAAATAGTAATTTCTTTTCATTAATTTTTCTGTCCTCGTTGGCTTTCCTCATTTACTGATGGAAGTAGATTTCTTCGGTTGCTTTCTCAGAAGTATGCATTTTTATTTCGGTTTCCCAATCATTTCTATTATCTATTCTTAACTAATTAAGAACATTACTACTTGTTTACCTTAATTGCCTTCCATATCAGAACAATACACTTTCACTTCTTCATTCCCCTTTAAGGGGACTCCTACAACATGGTGGGGTAGGGGGGTAAAGATGAAAATTTAATTTGTGTCGTTTTGTCCATTTCAGGTAAAACTACCTTGTGCTATATGGCAAGTTCATAAAGGTGACTTAATAATACTGAGAGCAATTCACGGATAGAGGAATATTTAGTGGGAAATAATGAAAATAGGCCCTGCATGGCACTGCTCTGAGACTAAGTCCCCATCCATGTTTACCTTGCGAGTACCAAAACAAATGTGACACACAACTCGTTGCTGCAATCTATCAATTAGTTCATGTATAACTACGTGCTTGTGAGAATGATTATTTTGTAAGTGTCAATTTTTAAGAATTCATGTATTTAATGAATTTTTAGTTTTACCATACTTTTGTATTCTGGTAATTATATACATTATTTTGTTCAATAACCTGCACATGCACATTTTGCCACTGGAAGATTTGACAGGTCGTGCGATGCCATTCGTTCAGAAACGCTGGTGAGAAAGGTTTCATTTATAGTGTTGTGTTGATTCCAGGCCATTTTTGATTAAAGCCTATACATCGGCGCAGCGCATAAAAGGAGCACTTGCCAAAAATTCAGCATTTGTCCTGTGACTTTTGACTTGTGTGCTCCCTTCCGCCATGTGACCTCGCCTGCTCCGCTGGATCCTCTCTCTCACCCACGCTCCTTATTGTACATATTTTGTTATGTGTATGTATGTATAGTGTACTTTGTGTCTTTAGCAGTAAAACCCTTTTTGTATGTTTCCTCTGGTGTTTTTCCGTTGACCTTGACCGTTCTGATTCCTTCATCTTTTTTATAAAGTCGAACCTTGACACTATCACAGCCTGATATTTGAACCCATCAAGTGCCCCAAATGGTAAAAAAGTGATTAGAAACCAAGCAATTGTGACCATAGACGGAAGTGAAGGAACGTTCAGTGTTTTGTGATATAAATGTATGTGGTTTACCCTGGGGGTTCAGGGGGCGTAGCCCCCTGGCTAGGCGCATATATTACCAGGGGGGTCCAGGTGGCGTTGCCACATGGCTAGGGAATACATAGATCGTAGTGTATAAATCCCGCAGGGTTAAAATTAGGTTGGTTTATTGGTTAGGACGCATTGTACGATTACCATAGGTGATGTGGATTATGTGAAACCCCATACATTTTTGCCGAACAATGGGTTTTTACCCCAGTAGATTTTTTTTTTTTTTTTTTTTTTTTTTTTTTTTTAATTGGCGTACCGGTCCGTAGACTTTCAAAGATGGCGGGAACGTCTAGAGTTTCAATAGCTGATTTTAATTGTTTATTTGGTGCTCGTTTACTTCGTTCGTCTGATAATGTTTCGCTCAGGTTTTCAAATAATTTTTTAAAGTTTCATAAATTACTTTCTTCGATTTCTGCAGCTTCCTATTGACATCCAGTGCTATCCATTATCTCCCCCCTCCCCCCTTCAACCCCCCGGTTCCCCATGCATCCCCCAAGATCGTTGGGTAGAAGGCAGATATAAAAAATCTGATTTTGGAACT
>NC_051399.1:11518123-11520623 GCF_015228065.2 Penaeus monodon | reverse complement strand
TATCGCAGACTCGACTCATGACCGTAGCCAATGACGCTGTAAGTGATAGCTAAATTGAGCCTTATCCGAGAACACACTACGGGCCCCTCCGCCCCCTGCGTGTGACTTCTCTCTTCCTTGGCGAGACCTCACATTCACAACACTGCGCGGAGGCATATGCAAAGTAGTACGTAGAGAAAAACACTAATTACGATCTTTTGGCTCGTCTTTGTGCGTTATTCTTGTGTGTGTTCGAATAGAAAAAAGAAAGGCTATATTTTCTGTGGGAAAAATGAGGCGTCATTTGTCTGTGTATAGATAGGGAATAGAATTGTTAAGGGGCGGGCGGAGGAGGAAATGGGCGAAGGGTTGTTGTGTGGTTGATCCTGAGGGAGGAACGTCATTGGTGATATTTTAGTGCGTTTGGGCATTTAATTTTCGTTTTAAGTCTTCAGTTACACTCTTTTCTACAGGTAAGATTGAGCAGCGTTATATCTGACTTAAATAACGTGGAAAATAACCCACTTTTAGTTAAGTTGGGACGTAAGAGAAGGACAAGTAAACATTTGTGTTGTGTCTTCCTCCCGTCACTCCAAGACCAGCTGATCAAGGGACGGGAATTACCACCCCGATCTCTCCTATCCGCCGAGGAACTCAAGATTATTAGTAAGTAGTGATAAATCAGGAGGCATGTGAGTGGCGAAAGTTGTCTTATAAGGGTGATAATTGACGATAGATTGGCCCGAGTTGAAGAGTGACTTGACAGGGATTAACACTCGACTTGGTGAGTTGCATCCCGTCATCACAGTCAACGCAACAAATTATATCGTTGCAAAGGGCGTGTCCTTCGGCCTGTGGGTTCTGTCTTTCGCATTTTGCCAAAAGTGTCTATAAAAGCGGCTGGATATTTGGGCAGAGCTTTCTTGTCACTTGGTTCAGCCTCAAGCTGCTGTAACAAAAGAGCTCCGTCATACGAAGTAATTAAGTGTATGTAGGTGGAAAAGAGAGTACTGATGGGCCAATGTGTATTTTAATCAGTGAAAGGAAACCCTTTGAGTTTCAAAAAGTGTTGGAAAATGGAAAATGCCTAAAAAGGGTGGGGTTAGCAGACTTATAGGTAGCTACAGTGACAAGCTTTTATTTACAAGGATATTTTAATTTGCATGTCCAAATATCCATTTGATTTTAAGTTTTTGATATAGTTGAGCTTCATATAGTAGGGATTTTAATATAAATGTGTATTAAAAGAATAAATGTTTAGATTGTCATATTATAGGCTTGAATGATTTTACAAACCTATATGTCCCTTTTTTAAGTATATTATCTTTAAGAAAAATAGATGTTAGTGTCAAGTGTAACAAAACATAATCCTGCTATTAGTTACAACAATTTTGATATAGAATAGAATATGTTCCTACAAGTGAAATAATGTAAAATCTCTTTTTTGTGTGTTTGTTCATTTGGTTATTTAAGATTGACAAATATAAATCAAATATTAATCAAAGGGAGAGAGAATCTGGATTAATGGGAGTAAAAAATATAGACAACACTATTAGGTATAAGAAGTAATCGAGAAGCTGTAATTGCTTATTGTAATCTGCAGGTCTGTGTTCTTGCATGCAATAAATTCCAGCAATGCTATGTGGCCTATCTACACCTCAACTAGGAAACACCCCTAATGCAATGTTATTATAGAAAGTTGTGTGTTAGTTTATTGTATTTTTTTTTTTTTTTTTAAATTGTCCTTGATTATCAGTTTGTTTTTATGTATGGATGTTTGTTTCTATGTATCGTATGTCTGTATATATGTAGCCACATTTAGTTGCAAGGTGTATTGTGCTTGCAGAATATGACATACACATTATATAAGTTGTATATATGTATGTATGGATATATATATATATATATATATATATATATATATATATATATATATATAATATATATATATATATATATATATATATATGTAAATATATATGTATCTATGTATATATATATATATATAAATATATATGTATCTGTTTATTTGTGTGTGTGTATGTATGTATGTATGTATGAAATTTTAATAAATATATATATATATATATATATATATATATATATATATATATATATATATATATATATATAAATATATAAACACAAACACAAACACAGTAACGTGTACACAAAGATGAAAAGGGAAACAGCCACAGTAGAAAAAGAAACTAAACCGTAACGTTTCGAACTCTTCATGAGTTCCTCTTCATCCATTTCGCTTTATTCGTCTGAGGAGGAACTCGTGAAGAGTTCGAAACGTTACAGTTTAGTTTCATTTTCTACTGTGGCTGTTTCCCTTTTCATATATATATATATATATATAAATATATATATATATATAAATATATATATATATATATATATATTTGTTTATTATATATATATTTGTTATATATATTGTTTTTATATATATATATTTGTTTATATATTTGTTTATTATATATATATATTTGTTTATATATTTTGTTATTATATATAT
>NC_051399.1:11503123-11510623 GCF_015228065.2 Penaeus monodon | reverse complement strand
CTTCTCCTCCTCCCTTCCTCCTCTTCCTCCTACTCCTCCTCCGCCTCTTCCTCCTCCTCCTCTTCCTCTTCTTCCTCCTCTTCTTCCTCTTCGTCCTCTTCCTCCTCCTCTTCTTCCTCTTCTTCCTCCTCTTCTTCCTCTCTTCCTCTTCTTCTCCTCCTTCCCTCTTCCTCCTCCTCTTCCCTCCTCCTTCTCCTCCTCCTCCTCTCTCCTCCTACTCCTCCTCTTCCTCCTTCATCTTCTTCCTTTTTCCTCCTCCCCTCCTCTCCCTCCTCCCTCTTCTTTCCTCCTCCTCCTCCCTCCCTCCTCCTCCGCCTCACTCTCCTCTCCTCTCCTCCTCCTCCTCCTCCTCCTCCTCATTACATACAGACACTCCTCCTCCTCCCTCCTCTTACCTCCTCCTCCTCTTCCTCTTCCTCCTCCTCCTTCTCCTTTCTCTTCTTCCTCCTTCTCCTCCTACTCCTCCTCCTCCTCCTCCTCGCTTCCTCTCCTCCTCCTCCTCCTCCTCCTCCTCCTCCTCCTCCTCCTCCTCCTCCTCTTCTTCCTCCTCCTCCTCCCTCTTCTTCCTCCTCCTCCTCCCTCTTCTTCCTCCTCCTCCTCTCTTCTCTCTCTCTCCTCTTCTCTTTCTCTCTCTTCTCTCCTCTCTCTTTCTCGTCTCTCTCTTTCTCTCTCTCTACTCTTTCTCTCTCACTCTTTCTCTCTCATCTCTTTCCTCTTCTCTCTCTCTCTTTCCTCTTCTCTCTGTCTCTTTCCTCTTCTCTCCCTCTCTGTCTTCTCTTCTCTCTCCTTCTCTCTCCCTCTCTCTCTCCCTCTCTCTCCCTCTCTCTCTCCTCTCTCTCTCATCGCTCTTCTCTCTCTCTCCTCTCTCTCTCTCTCTCTCTTCTCTCTCTCTGCCTCTCTCTCTCAAAAAAAAAGAATAACCATTCCTCCCTCATCTTGGCCTCTCCTCTCTACTCTCTCCCCTCCCCTTCCCTCCCTCCTCCCTCCCTCCCTCCCTCCCTCTCCCCCTCCCGCCCTCCCTCCTCTCTCTCTCCCCTCCTCTCATCCTCCCTTCCTCCCTCTCGCTCCCTCCCTCCCTCCCTCTCTCCTCTCCCTCTCTTCTCTCTTCTATCGTCGACTCCCGTATCTCTAACTCTCTCATCTTCTCTCCTCTCTCTCTCTCTCCCCTCTCCCTCCCTCCTCCTCCCTCCTTCCTCTCTCCTCCTCTTCTCTCTCTCTCTCTCCTCCTCTCCTCTCTCTGTCCTCCTCTCCTCTCTCCTCTCCTCTCCTCTCCTCTCCTCTCCTCTCTCCCTCTCTCTCTTTCCACTTCTCTCTCCCTCTTTCTTTCTACTTTTTTCTCCCTCTCTCTTTCCTCTTCTCTCTCTCTCTCTTCTTCTCTCTCTCCCTCCTCTTCTCTCTCTCTCTCCCTCTTCTCTCTCTCTCCCTCTTCTCTCTCTCTCCCTCCTCTTCTCTCTCTCCCTCCTCTTCTCTCTCTCCCTCCCTCTCTCCTCTCCCTCTCTCCCTCTCTCTCTTTCCACTTTTCTCTCCCTCTCTCTCCCTCCTCTTCTCTCTCCCTCTCTCTCCCTCCTCTTCTCTCTCCCTCTCTCTCTCTCTTCTTCTCTCTCCCTCTCTCTCCCTCTCTCTCCCTCCTCTTCTCTCTCCCTCTCTCTCCCTCCTCTTCTCTCTCCCTCTTTCTCTCTCCCTCTCTCTCCCTCCTCTTCTCTCTCCTTCCTCTTCCCCCTCTCCCCCCTCTTCTTCTCTTCTCCTCTCTCTCTTTCCCCTCCCTCTTCCTCCCCCTTCTAGCCCTTTTCCCGTTTCTCCTCCACTTTTTCCTCCTGTTCCCCCTCATCTTTCCTCCCTGCATCTTCTCCAGTCCCCTTTTACCTTCCTTTCCTTTTCATTCTTTCTCTTTAATCTTTCCAGTACTTTGTTTATCTGTTCCTTTCAGTTTCTGTTATTATAAATATTCATATTGACATGATTGCAATATTTGAATTAGCACATCTTGAATACCTTTGGATCGTTTCAGTTGTGTAAAAGATATAGGAAAAAGTATGTATTTGTATATATAATTGTTATGTTGTACAGTTTCTTCTTTAGAAAGGGGGTTATCTACTTAGAACAGAGTTATTTATTTCAGCAACTTATTTGTTGTAGGTCTAAACCATGGAAGATCATTTTGCATTCCATATTTTGCGGGTATAGACTGCAGGGGATTAATGGAGACTGATAGGCCTATGCTTACTGTCATGACAAATGCACATAACACAGCCATCAGAATTGTACATCTTGTGTATCTTGTAGCAATACACATCTAGTATTTCTAGCAATAAATCCAGATAACATCAACATTATAAATTTGCCATTTGATGGTCCAAGTTGCATGTCACCTCTTAAAAATAGGACTGTAAAATTAAGATAATTATCTTAAATTAAGCAGTTAATGCATTACAAACAAAGTGCACACTAGTAAATGCTATGTGTAACTTCATGCAGAAGCTTCCTTGGTTTGCAGATACTGATTGAAAGAATGATTCAGAACTTGGAGTCACATTTGATTGGATACTCATTTTTTCTTGATATGTGAAAATGGGGAAGCAATGTAAACTTTTTAATGTTTTGAATGCTTTATGTTAGAACAAGAATTCAAGAATTTAATAATTGATTAATGTAGTTTTGATATCAGTTATGATATTTTCATATTGAAGCCTGTCCAAAGCAATAGTTATTTGTCCACAAGAAAACCATTACGTAAAACTAGATATTCATATTTGCAAGAAGGAAAAAGCACTTCTGAATGAACTTTCATATAGTAGATATCTATAATACATAGATATTCATGATAAAAACATATTTTTATGAATATGGTGTGCTGATTCAAGTTTTACATCCACCTATAACTCAACTAACTTAGTGATTTTTGTTGGCCTCTTATGTCTTTCCTAGGCCTTTACAAGTGTGCAGGATTTTAAAGTGTAAATATTCACCACACCAAGTTTGGCCATATAGAATGTGCTTGTGATGTGTTTGTTTGCATTTACAAATTTTTAGTCTTAACAACAACAACAACAACAACAACAACAAAATTACTGGGTAGATAAGTGGAATACCTTCATTTTTATTAGCATTTTTTTCGTAGCTCTTAAATGAAATGTAAACTTGAATTTGCCCTCTGGGGTTGAGAAGCTTGTTACTTGTTATCCATGAAGAGTTGTTTGAATGTGTGAAACTGTATAATAGAAAGTACATTTAAGTATTACCCTTCATTTATCTCCAAAATAGCAAAAATAAAAAATCAGTAGTAAATACTAACTAATATCCAGCTTTCATATATTCTTGGACAAACCGATTTGTAAATGGAAAACCATAGTATTATCTGGCTGCTGGAAAGAAAAGTTTCTTTGTCATCATGAACTAAATATTTAGCTTTGTGCTCATTAGATTTCTTCTTACAGATAAAGAATTATGGCACAGAGAGGAACAGCTCAGCGACCCAATGGCCAGGGAAAGATCTGCCAGTTCAAGCTTGTTCTGCTTGGTGAATCAGCAGTCGGAAAGTCTTCTCTCGTATTAAGATTTGTCAAGGGCCAGTTTCATGAATATCAGGAGTCAACTATCGGAGGTAAATTTTCTGCTTTTGCCTAATACCATATCTGTTCTATTTTTCTGAAGATACAGCTTGAAGACATTCTCTTTGAAATACTGATTTATTATTTGGGGTATTTCCACATCTTAGAGACATTTTTATTTTTATTATTATTATTATTTTTATCCCCTCCAAAAAAATCATGAAATTTTCTCTTTTGATTACTGAACTTTCTAGAGGTCTATTTTACATCCCAAAGTGGGTGAGTGTGCCATTGAATATGAGAATAGGAGTAAACAATAAATCATGAATATGTTTATATGAAGTGAAAAAAAAAACAGTAAACCATGAGAAGAATATGTGAAATGTAATACAGTTGAAGGTGTACTTGGGAAAAGGGGGTACAAGGAGTTTTTGGTCAGAGGAGTGGGTGTTCTGTGCATACCATACATTAGGAGACTTTTTAGCTCATGATTACTACACTCACTTTTTAGCGATGCCCACTGTACAGAGATAAGCTTCATGATGATAAGGACACTTCTACATTATGTTGCATATTGAAAATGAGCTAGATTCAAATTTATATTTGTTTATCCAAAAGAATCAGTAACAATAAAACAATAGATTTTGAAAATTAGGGTGGAGTTTTTGTCAGCTCTAGCACATCAGGGGATAAGAGAGGGTGGCTAGAGTGCAGTAGGTGAAATACGATTATACGTTTAGTGTGTAAATTAATGCTTGAAAAATGGAAAAATATTGTTTTGTTAAATTTGAGTAGAGAGATGGCTCAGGTACCACAGGATTTTTTTAAAAAGGTGAAACTTGTGCTTGTCTGAACAGATTAAAAAAAAAATAAATATAAGGTGATAAAATTTAGGGTTATTTATTTATTTTTTAAAAACTACACTGACTTTGAAATTCCACAAAAGTACCCTTAGAATAGTTTTCGAGGTTATTACTTTTTATATTATTATTATTATTATCCCCCCCCCCCCCTTCCTTCCTTCCTTCCTTTTTTACCTATAGCGTATAGCTGTCATAACAAACCGACTCATTATGCCAGGTATGGCTATAGGTGTAGCGATGTGCTGAGTCTGATAAATAGAGCCAGATCAATATGGGGATCACTCAACGGCAACTAAAATAAAATGGAATTATGACACCAACTTAGGTTCATAGTATATTCCACTGGTGCTTCATGATGCGAAACTGGTGTCACCCTATAAAAGAGGTTAAAGATATAGATATATAATGCAAAAAGGTGGTGATATAACAGTGAATAACCAGAAGTTTATTATTATTATTGGTATTGTTATTGTAATTATTGCTATTGCTATTGTAATCATTATCATTATCATTATTCTGATTATGGTTGATTTTTTTTCTTACAGTTATTGTTATTATTATAAATAATAATAATTATAATTATTTATGATGATGATTATTGAAAAAGATGACTATACATAAATTTGTTACACCCCAAAAATTCTTTTATGAATCAATTTGTTGTTATTAATTATAACTCAAAGTTTTCCTTTGATTTCAGCTGCATTTCTGACACAGACAGTATGTTTGGATGATACCACAGTTAAATTTGAGATTTGGGACACGGCTGGTCAAGAACGATACCACAGTCTAGCTCCCATGTATTATCGTGGTGCTCAGGCAGCCATTGTTGTTTATGACATTACAAATCAAGTAAGAGTTTATTTTGTTTTCATTCCATGGCTTTCTGGTTTTATGTTTTTCCTTTTTTTAGTAAACATATGATTTTGTGTTTAGATAATTTTGTTGCTTTGAAAACAGTATATTTCATATATGTAAGATGAAAATCATGCTGTATATCCATTAGTTTATTTTAAAAAATGTTCCACGTTTTCCCCCTGTGAATTTCTCAAAGTTTAAGTATATTTGATTACTCATATTTTTTATGTCAACACCAAAATTCTATTTCACATTTTAACAGTGAAAAAAAAAATTAACTGCTCCTGATAATAACATAATAATATAAAGTTGCAATCACTGATCAGAAATGGATCGTAGAAGGGATAGGTATATTAAAAGTACATATAAATGTGTTTGTAATGACATTCTCAGAAAAAAGAAAACTACTAATAATATAAACTGCTAATTTTCAGGACACATTTGGTCGTGCTAAGACCTGGGTAAAGGAACTTCAACGGCAAGCTTCTCCGAACATTGTTATTGCCCTGGCAGGCAATAAAGCAGATTTAGCCAACAAGAGGATGGTTGAATATGAAGAGGCCCAGACCTATGCAGAAGAAAACTCCTTGCTTTTTATGGAGACCTCTGCTAAGACTGCTATGAATGTCAATGACATCTTCCTGGCAATAGGTATGTCCTTTTTTGTTAAAGAATACTTAGTAGTGCGTGTGTGTGTGTTTTTGTGTTATTGTGAAAAGAAATTTAGATACTCTACATGTTTTATTATATTCTTCATAGCATTAATGTAGAATACTGGTGTCAACCAAAGAAACTAAAAATATTTATTAGAATATAAATAAAAACACCTGTAACTGAGTGCTTATTCTTTGTTCACATCTAACAGCAAAGAAACTGCCAAAGAGTGACAGTACTGCAAGCGGTTCTCCTAGGGGTGATGTCAGCCTGTCCAATAACCAGCCAGCACAGGGCACTGCTGGATGTTGCAAGTGATCACCTTTAGCAAAGGTGAGTTTATGAATAACATTCATAGTAATGTATATACCTTGTTTGAGTGATGGGCAGTGATTTGAATTTTGACCATGTTTATCATTGGATTGTATTAAAATTTGACCTTTGAGTGATGGTCAACAAATTCACTAAAAATACAGAGAAAGAGGGAAAATATTGAAGTGACCCATTGGATTATATTTTGAAATATAAACAGGTAGCCCCCTTGGTGAACAATTGGATTTTGTTTCTCAAAGAAATCAAGTGTAAGATGACTAATTTTATACTATGAATATGTTAAATGGTTTTAATGAGAAAATGTTTTTATGATTATATAATTATGAATATGTTAACCCTTTCCCAACGGGTAGTATTCATAGTGGCCCGGGCCCCGCTGCCGGGGGCTCATATCGTCACCCTAGCATGCGCGACCGCTCATGCCCAATACCAGCATCCCTTGCCTTTTTCTTCCGTAATACTGTTGTATTTTCAGTATTATTATTTTCTAAGGTCTCTATTTGCCATATTTCCTGATAAATCAAGACTGTAGGATATTTTTGTTATATAGACTCCATAGTTGATCATTATTCTCTCTACTGCTTATACTGTGGTATCATGGAGTTGAAACCTTTTTTTTTTTTCATATAGATGTAATTTTATGTTCAGTGTTTTTATAAATATAAGATTTTTTTTTTTACCAAAATACATATCAGTATTTTCAAGTAGTTTTACACCATCACTTCGTGAATACTATATAATATCTCTGGAAAATGTAGTCGATTACCGACTTGCATGGTTTGCAAGCCTGTATTGCAGTTGGCAATTTATATTTTACTTTAAATTCAGCTACAGTATTTGCTTCCTCCCAACTTCAATTTTCATTGAGTCATAATTACATCTCATGTATATTGTTGATTACCCTAACAGCTGCTCATGTTTGTCAGATTTTCTATTTCTGTTGAATGTAGGGTATTGAGGTAGCTGGAATGGTAATAAAATGGGTGGCTTTTCTAAGTGTAGTCTTATTTCTTGAAAATTTTAATTGACATGTTGTGACACTCATAGAATCCATAACTATGATGTGTAGTTCTGTCAGGAGGTCTTTTCTGGGATGACAGAGTTCTACAGGGGACACTATATATATATATATATATATATATATATATATATATTATATACATATTTACATATTTACATATTTACATATTTACATATTTACATTTACATATATACTATATAACATATATACATATATACTATAT
>NC_051399.1:11483123-11498123 GCF_015228065.2 Penaeus monodon | reverse complement strand
ACATATATCTATATAATATCTACTATATATCTCTTTATCTCTATATACTCTTATAAATATAATGTATATACTATACATATATATCCATAAATTATATATATATCTACATGTATCTCCATATCCCTATACCATATATAGATATACATACTATCTCTCCAAATATATAGAGTAGCGAGATATACCGTATATATCACTCTCTATATATCTATCTATATATACTATATAGATATACATATATATAATCTATATATATAGAGATATCCATATCTCTCTCTCGCATACTCCCTCTATCATCTGTCGATATCATTTTATATATAGCTCTACAACTATATCTATAGATATACATTATATCATTATCCTACTATATATTAGATATATATATATATTATATATATTATTATATCTATAATCTCTCTTTATTATTCTTATCTCTATTAGATGTACTCTCATTTATCTATTCTATCTCTTATATCATCTACTAGTGTCATGTATCTATATATATCACTCTCATCTCTATATATATGATATCTATATATCATTTATCACACTAATACACAAATAAACAAATACATACACATATGTATTATATAAACACATACATTTATACATATACACACATTATATATATATATATATATATAAATATATATATATATCATAGATATATATCTATATCATATATAATATATATATATGTGTGTAGTATATGTATACATGTATATGTTTATATATACATATTTGTATGTATTTGTTTAGTTTGTGTGTATGTGTGTGTGTATATATATATATATATATAATATATGTATAATATTTATATATATATATATATATTATATATATATATATATAATATAATATCGACAACACGACACCAACTAGACACACATCCATACAAATATGTATATATACAAACACATACCTTTCATACCCATATACATACACACACACCACAAAGGGAGGACACACACAACACACACAAAACACACCACACACACACACACACACACACACACACCAGAGCAGGACACAACACACACACACCCCACACACACACCACTACACACATATACCATACACAAACACACATACACACACACCAGACACACAACACATACACACATCACACATACACACACACAACAGGAGCACCCACCAAACACACACCCACACACACACACACACAGAAACCACACACACACACACAACACACACACATATATATATCTATATATATATGATATTATATATATATCTAATATATATAAATATATATATATATATAATATATCATATATATTAGATAATATATTATATATCTATATTATATAAGTATATATATAAATATTATATATATATATATATAGATATAATATATATATATATATATATATATATATATATATATAATATATATATATATTATATGTAGGGTTTTTATGTGTATGTGTATGTGTATGTATATACATACACACAAATAAACACATACATACACATATGTATATATAAACACATACATGTATACATATACACACACACACACACACACACACACACATACATATATAATATAATATTATATTTATATTATTTTAAATATAATTATATATATATATATATATATATATTTTATATATTATATATATTATATTATATTATATTATTATTTATATTATATTATATATATATATATATATATATATATATATATTATATATATATATAAATAAATATAAATAAAATGTGACCCCCCTCTTACTATTCATGCCTACTCAGGGATCCCTAATCATATGTGACTAGTTTCCCCATCGCTTACTGGCAATAGTTAGGGCTAGGAAGATTTCATTGCACTTCTTTCCCCAAACCAAATGAAACCTACACTTGATATGGGTACATATTTTGTATTATTTACTGTAACAATGATATGGGTACATATTTTGTATTATTTACTGTAACAACGATATGGATATATATTTTGTATTATTTACAGTAACAACGATATGGGTACATATTTTGTATTATTTACTTTAACAACTATATGGAGAACAAAAAACATCCCCAGAAAGGTCAAGTAAAATTTCTGATGGCTATGTTATTTTCCCAAAACACTGCTGATCTGGTAAAGATGAGTTCAAAATACTAAAGCACTGTTTATTTATTTTGTTATTGGCTTCAGTTATCTTGATTTCGTTTCTTGGTGAAAGTTATCTGGGCTTTGATGATTGGTGACTAGTTTTTAGGGTGCTAATATTAACCCTTTCCCAACAGGGGTGGCATGTATTTACATGCCATGGCATGCCTGGACTATCTGCCGGTGGCATGTACATTACATGCCATGGTGTATGTATGGCCATGCCATGACTTATTTTTTTGTTACAATTATGGCAAAATATAATTTTTTTGCCACTGAAAATGTGATTAAGTAGTTTTTAACACTTTTTCTCATTTTTCCCATACTATGCATTTCATGAAGGCTTCTCGGGCTTCCAAGGTTAGCGTAAAAAAAATTACGTTAGTAATCAATTACATTGGTCAGAGATATTATATAGTATTCATGAAGTGATAATGTAAAACCACGTGAAAATACCGATATGTATTTTGTAAAAAAAAAATCACATATCTATAAAAACACTGAACATAAAATTATATCTAAATGAAAGTCATAATATAAACCTGTTGAAACAAAAGTTTATCTTATAAAATAGCTTGAAAAAAAAAATGCAAAAAAAAACAAAAAAAAACAACAAAACGTACGGTTTCATCTCCACGATACCACACTCTGCTTATTTTATTCAGACTATAGAGAGAATAATGATCAACTATGGAGTCTATATAACAACAAAAATATACTACAGTCTTGATTTATCAGGAAATATGGCAAATAGAGACCTTAGAAAATATTAATACTGAAAATACAACAGTATTGCGAAGAAAAGGCAAGGGATGCTGGTATTGGGCATGAGCGGTCGCGCATGCTAGGGTGACGATATGAGCCCCTGGCAGCGGGGCCCAGGCCACTATGAATACTACCCGTCGGGAGAGGGTTAATGATGATATTCACTATTTACTCTCATTGATGTATGGGGAACACATTGGAATTTATTGCTAAGGGATATGATTTCCTTGGAAGACTGCACTTTCATTAACTGTTTAATTTCCTTTTGCTTGGATGTATCCAACACCTTTTTTTGTGTTAAAATTTAATATAACAATCTTAAGCACTTTGTATTTGAACATATTAACCCATTGCCGACGGGTGGCATGTACGCACATGCCATGCCGGGACTATCTGCCGGGGGCACGTATGCACATGCCATAGAGTATGTATGGACATGCCATGAATTTATTTATTTATTTATTTATTTATTTTTTTTATTTATTTTTTTTTTTGTGATTAAGTCGGTTTTAACACTTTCTCATTTTTACCATGCAACAAACAAAAAAAATGCAACAAACCGACGATTTCAACTCCATGATGCCGCACACTGCTTCGGACTATAGACCAAATAATGATCAATTATGGAGTCAATATAACAACAAAAATACCCTTCAGTTTCGATTTATCAGGAAGTTTGGCAAGTAGAGACTTTAAAAAATAATGAAAACTGAAAATACAACATATCTTCGTAGTATTACGAAGAAATGGCATGGGATGCTGGTATTTGGCAGGAATGGTCGCGGATGCTAGGGCGATGATATAAGCCCCCGGCAGCGAGGCCCGGGCCAATATGAATACTACCCGTCGGAAAAGGGTTAATTATACATTGTGAATTTAAAAAATGGTTGCATCCTATATGCAGAGCACAAAGGCATTAGTTGGTGGAACTGTAACAAAATGGTAGACACTGATTTCAATGGTGGGGGGGGGGATATCCTGACTTCTTGTTTTAGTTTGTGGAAATAGCATGATTCATTCTGTTATTCATAACTTTTTTATAGTGATTTATTTTAAATATATTAAGATAGTATTTTTTAAAACTTTAACATTATTGCCCAGGTTATGGCTTTTTTGAGTTGTATTAAAGTAAAAATAATGACGATTATTATTATTGTTATTTATCATTATTGCCTGGGTTCTAGCATTTGCAGACTGTTTTGTCCAAAGGATTCCATTTCTTCTCTTCTCTGTAGATTTTAAAATTATTATTGTTATTAATCAATACCAGTAATTAATAATAATAAATTACAGTGGTCACTAAAGATTGAAATCTGTGCTGCGATTAATATCTTCAGAATTTAATCGGGAATAACTTTAATCTGCCGTGTGTGAGTTAGTGAGTGAGTGAGTGTGTGAGTGTGTGTGTGTGAGTGAATGAATGAGTCAGTGAGTCAGTATCATACTTGCATTGTAAATTTGAAGGAATGCTGATGGATAATATGTGTAGGACAGATTTGTTTCTCTTTGCCTTTGTTTCCAACCCCCCCCCCCTTTTTTTTTCTGTAATGATAATCCACCAGCGCTTTATTTAGTTGTTTATGATACTTCATTGCCATTAAGACTATATATATCTATGTATATATATCATTGTATTTGAATTATGCAAATATATTACATTATCTATATACCAGCTTAGGATATTTGTACAAATATTCATTAGATTTAATTTTTAAATTTGTATTACCTCTGTCTTTTGCAAGGAGAGGTACATTACTTTTACATATGCAAAAGCATGGACAAAGCAAAGGCTGAGAAAAACTAACTAAAAAGGGCTCCCTTTCCAGAGAAGTTAGACACACAACTCTTATTTTAGTTACACTGCCCACTCCTCAGCACCATGTAGAGAGGAAAAAATGTCAGTGGAGAAAACAAAACAAACAGTGGATAAAATACAATATTGAGAGACACAGTCACTTGTGCACTTACTCATATCCTCTCCCTGTTATGAGTAAAAGACAGACAAGTAGAAAAATCGGAGCAGAATAACACAAAAGCTATAAATTAATGAGGGACAAGGTGAAAAGTTCAACTTTCTAATGCAAAATTGAAAATGGGGAGGTTTGGTTGGAAATAGGGAGTTATTAGAATGGTTTTTTTTATTGTATTATGTCTTTCCTGGTTTTGGGCTGATTATACAAAAATTGCATAAAAAGGGCAACTTTATTGATTTTTTCTAATAGGCTATCACATCTTTTTTGCTCTACCCTTTGCACTAGATCTTCGGGAAACCCAAAAAATATGTCTCATTGAAAGAATTTTTCAGAGAAATGACCTGCAACATGCATGGATATTTTAAAAATATCCATAAAAATTTGAAGTTAAAGCTAAATTGCATGATATTTATTATCTTTAACATGCAGGTTTTCTTTTTCTTTTACAATAAATATAATCATAAGGCATATATTTATAATTTTTCTCTTTTGTTTCAGGTGGAACATTGTGATGCTAGTGAAATTTATGATATCCAGCTGCTGTTAGCTCACGTTTCCCCATTGATTTTGAAGATTGCATCATTCCTGGGTTAAAATTTTTGCATGGGTCTCAACTTTAGAAAATTTAACAGTTTATGGAAACTTAGTCACCCTTTGTTATTTTTTTATGTGTCAGGTTTTGAAATAGGAATACCACGTTTAACTGGTACTCATTAATACGTGTGTGATTAATTTGTATAAAAAAATTGTAATCCAAAAGGTAATTTTTTTGTGCATCTTTGAATCACATGAGGATCTCTTAGGCTTTTTTGGCAGTAAGACAATTTACCAAGAGGGTACCTTCTTGTTAAGAGCTTTTTAAAATCTTTTAATTTATTGTAATTTTATAACTTGATTCATTTGTTATTGGTTTCAGTTGCACACTGTATTGTCATTCCCATTATTTATCGATTCTTGTAGCTAATATTCCCTAACCCACCCATCTTGCAAATATTAAGTGTTGACATTTTTAAGAAAAAAAAAAAAAAATCATGGACACAATGGGTTTCACAATGTGGTTAGAGTGGTTTATTTTGGGCATTCTCACAAAATCATGTATTGTGAGATCTTATGCCCCAGCGCTAAAATCTGCTCACCAAAGTGGAAGGAGAGAAGAATGTCATGTTAATAAAGGCTTATCAGTAATATATGGAATGGTAGTTAAGTTTGTACAGTATATTGACTGCATGTCATGTGTATCAGGTTCACTACCCATAACTCCAACCATCAGTCAACGAGGAGAACATAAAGTGTGAGTCGTCACCACTTTTGATTTAAAGCTAACTGGTCATACATGGAACGTGAGCGTTCAGGACTCACTGCATTTTTGTTCATGGTAAGCATCACATTTAAAAGTCCAGTCCCATCTAATGCTTGACCATGATTGGCCATGTGATAATAATTATATTATCTATTTAAATTTTTTTTATAAAGTAGGGGAAAAATTTCATGTCACTTGTAAATTTTTGT
This sequence comes from Penaeus monodon, assembly GCF_015228065.2. Lineage (NCBI taxonomy): Eukaryota > Metazoa > Arthropoda > Malacostraca > Decapoda > Penaeidae > Penaeus > Penaeus monodon. The sequence goes on along the minus strand of NC_051399.1, from coordinate 11,491,748 downwards.
TTTTTTTTTGTTTAATGTCAAATAATGGGCAGGATTAGACTTGGGTAGCTAGACAGATAGTTAGCAGCCCAAAAAGTCAAATTAGGATTATCATGTTTTTAAATGTCTGATGGGCAACTGCCTTTTTTGAAGCCCTTTTTGTCTGGCAGGATGTATGTATTAACCCAGTTTAAAAATATGAGAAAATTTTATTATAACTGCATATCAAAGTGGCTTGCTTCAATTAGTGCCCAAGTCTAATCTGACTGCCCCCCCATACCCCCTTTTCTCCTGGTACATGATGATGCTAATGGGCCCAAATTTTCCCTTTTGCATCTTGGTACATGATGCTAACTGGCCAATTACTTGTGCTGTAATGAAAAAAATGCCTACTGTGGTGTGCCATTAAAAATATCATTCTTGCAGTCTCATGTTTTTATCTTCAGAATATTTTGTAAGAGCCCTCAGTATTGTATTAGAAATAAGGTATAATTTTCATCTTATACAAAGCTACTCAAAGTAAAATAATTTTACAAGTTATTAAAAACATGCTCTTCTGACTTTATGGTCCCGACTGTAGGTCACCTGGCACGAAACCCTTGTGAGGCATTTAACCCATCGATATTTTGGGAACACCAGCAATCGTGATCCTTGTGCAACTAGTCGATGAGGGTTTTTTTCCTTTTTTTTTTTTTTTTTTTTTATTAATTTCTTTCTTTCTTTCTTTCTTTTTTTTCTGAAGATAACCTCATTGATATTTTTGTTAAGGTCAAAATTTTATTGGCATGTCAAACTTGCTCTGCTCATTGTGCTTGGAATTGCAAATGTTCTTGTGCTTGATTGATTTGGCAACCACTTGGGAAATTATCTGCAAAAGTCAAGCCAGGCACAACTGACATCTTTTTGTGTACACTCTGAACCCCAAGTCAGACAGCAATCTTGTACAGTTAAAATACCTATTATAAATAATAAAATTATCAAATTAGATTACTCTTTTATTGCAAACACTTTACAGAAATTTTGTTTTTACTTTATGTTCAGTGTTTTTAACATCTTATGGTTTTATTTAGGTTGAAAAAAAATATCCCCATCTCTACACTATAAATAACAATCTTTCATCCCTCAAATGTCCAGCAGCCAACAAAACATTTCTTCTGGTAAAGTGTGTTGCAAGCACTGGGTATTTTCGTTGGGAATGTCCCCAAGAGCAAGGATTCCCCTCCGTTTAAAATTCAGGATTGTGAGATACACTGAATCCTCCTCGTGATTGTCTTCTAGAACACGTGTGAAGTCCCACAGCTTTCGCAGTTTTCCCTCCACCTTGAAAGGGAGGGCATTGGTTTTTAAAATTTTATTTTTTTATTATCTTCTTAATTTTTGTGTGTATGATGTTCTCTATGGGCATGTAATAATCCATAACAAAATTACAGAGTACCAACCTGAAGCAAGCATATTACAATCTCTTGAGAAAGAAATTTTGTAGATTGTTGATGTATGAGATAACATTTCAGCAATAAGATTGCCCATTTGCCAGATCCCATACTAAAACACGCTTGTCTCCACCCCCAGAAACCAGAAACCTCCCACATGGTGAAATGCTAATGCATCAAAACATCCTGAAACGTTAAGTCGTCAATAAGTTGAATGGATATCTTTCTGTTGTAATGTCCCCTGCCCCTAAAATTTTCCCTTTTCTAAAATTCTTTCCTTCCCTTTTTGTGAGCTGGTCATTAGCTACATTTTAGATAACACACCTCTGACCATATCAACAATCCTTGAACATTTCTTTCCCTCACTTTCATCTCCTATATTCCAGCCCTCTTTTCACACACTACATCAATTAGCAAATTATCACCCTTGTAGCAAAATACTGTTTCCTATTTTCTCCAATTAGAAATTTTGTATATGCCAAGTTTCTGCCCCCTTGTCCTACATTTGTGTATGAACACCTGAGTTTCTTTTCTAAGTATTCTTCTTGCCTACTTGTACTTTGAACATTTTCCCCAATAAAAATACTCAGAAAAGACTATTCTAATATTTACTCCTAAAAAGAAAAATATTTTAAAAAGTAATTACCTTGTGGCCTGTTAGAACCCCGAACACAATTTCCATTGAGAACATCCAAAGTCTGATGCTGCGATCGCTAGAAAACCCGAAGCCAAAATAATTGCTGTTTGGGTGGAACTGACACCTGTGAAAAAATTAATCCAAAATTTTGCTATGCAGTTTGGGAAAAGGGAACAGATAGATGTAGTGTATGAAATCTGAAATGAATGACACAATGTACCCATTCTAAAAAATATATATATATAAATAAATGAACAAATATCTATTGCTCCAAACTGATCTTTATTTTTTTCCCTTTTCAAGATTAAATTAATTTACTGGGCATTTACTTTTATTTTTCTAGAAACTTACATCAACATCTGAAAAAATGTCCTGCAAAAATTCTTAATGGTGATGATGATCTTAGCCCATAACGGCCACCCTCGATCGTGACCTCCTGATGCAAAAGGGGAATAGCCATAGGGAGAAAAAACTCACATCCCATACAGCAAATACCCTGACCCTTGTACACAACAAGGCGGTCCAAGTCTGCAAACTCCATAAGCGAACTGAAATGAATATCAAAAGCAATATGTATATATATATTTAAATGCCCTTTTTTGAAGCTAGAAATTTTTGACAGTTCACATTCAATGAAGCTTTTTTAGACTTGCTACCCCTGAATTGAATACTGGACAAGCTAAATAAAAATGTTCAACTGTCAGCACCGAAGTAAAATTTTTCAAACTGTATCTTCGTTTTAAAAACAAATTATAGGACGTTTCAATATTTTTTTTTAATAGAAAAATACTTTCTAGTACCATCCTCTCCTGCTGTCACAGAAGATTGCGGTCTGGACTAAAGGAGCAAGCATAAAAATGGGCCTGAAAGCCCAAGAAGAGTGCGGACATAACTGCAGTTCTTTCATCCATCATAGTACCAAGACATCATCTGAAAGAATACAAGTTTCAATTTCCCTAACATTTTGTAAATCTTCTAACTTTTATACCATGTACAAAAATTTTTTTTAAATAAAATTAGTTTTAATATACTTGTACATACCAGCATCTTTTTCAATGTTTTTCAATTGTTCTGCAGACTTCATACATCTTAAATTTTCTTGGCGTGATGCTTTGTACAAGAACTTGTGAATCAGCTGTACCATATGCTACAAGCTCGAATCATCAGATATATCAACTCCTGTTACCTGGAAAAAAAAAAAAAAAAAAAGGTCCCATGAAATCTTTTGCCACAAAACAAAAGTGAGGAATCAGACTTTCTCTAATCCAAATACTTTGTGAGGTACACTTTTCATTCAACTTTACTTACTTCCCTGTAGCATTCAAAATGTTTTAGAAGCATATAGATGGTAGAGTCTCTCTGTTTAGTGTGACCCTCTTCACTGTATCTCTGAATGCTTTGGCCTTTTCAATTCGATCAATATCCCGCCTAAAAATAAATAAGTACAGCAAAATTAAATGGTTGATTGATATGATTTTTATGGACCTTAACTCTTTATTTTAAGAATGTTGAATTTCCTCTTTAATCTTTAAAATTTTAACAGCCCAACATCAATCAATATGAGGGGGAAAAAAGTTTTACCCTAATTATACAACTGTGGTATAGTTTATAGTGATTCAAAAACCCCATGTGGGCATTTCCCATAAGAAAGTATTTAGAGCAAAAGGAAATTAATGGGAAAACTGAATAAAAAAACTTTTTCTGAAGCAAAATATAATTACAACATTATTTCTCACAATTCTGGCAAGGGTTATTCTGTAGGTAGGTGGTGCATTTGGATCATTTTTCTTGCTCTTCTGAAGGGCATCTTTTTTTTGGCTTCTTTTTTTTTGGCTTATCTCCCTCTTCTTCACCCTCCTCTTCCTCCATTGCTAAGTTTGGCAGCTCTGGCTCTTTCAGGGTCGAATAGATTTGGTCTTGTTGACTAAAATAAAATAAAAACAAGTCAAAATAAATTGCCCAAAATTATCTTTCTTTTATGAATGGGAACTGCAAAAAAAGAAAACAACCATTCAGAATCTTTAGATGTATACTGATCTACTAATACTTTTATGCTTTAACTTTATATTCAAATACTGACCTTGTTTGGGTGCTTTCCTTCCTGAGCTCCTGCTGTTGCTCCCAACCCCTGTGCTCTTGTCCGAGGAACTCCTTCAAAACTCCAGGTACAGCGGTCATGTATGATTCTTGCAACAGGCCCTCCTCCACGCTCATCAGGTACCGTTTCAGTGTGCATAGGTTTTCTTGACATTCTCACTGTAAAATGGTTTGATCTGTAAAAAAGAATTTAAAATTATAATCATAAGTTATACTAAAAGTAAAACTAACTCTCTGCTTAAGAGAGTTATTTTTATGGTAATTTTAAATATAGCAACAGAGCAAAGACATGGATACTGTCTCACTGTAGTAACCCCATGAAACCCAATGGACTGTCTGTTGAGAATATATTCACATATACCATCACCACAGACAAGCCAACTCAAGATTGTTTATGAGTTATGTTGAAATTACATATATTCATTAATATAACTCATTCAAATAATTCTGTGCTATTGCCAATTGTTATTTGCTATTTGGCTATCAAGTGACCCTTTTTTTTTTCTTTTTTTTTTACTTTATACCAATAATTTTATGGGATATTGTACATGCCAAATAGGTTACAATATAGGAGAAAATCCATATCGATATACACCTCTTCCTTGTGCATATCCTAACTTGATATGCTCTTAAGGAGACCACCTGTTTCTATTTTGACTTAAATCTTATATTGCAAATATTTAAAAATTTGGACAAAAAGTTTCTGAATAACAGGAACCCTCCCCCTACTAGAAATAAGGTTCTTAAAATAAAACCATAGATTCTCATTTTTACCAATTTAGATCACAATGGCTTTCCTGCACTTTTTTTTAAGGAATTCTCCATGCCATTTTTTTTTATCTGTCTATGGATCCAGATGCTACACTGCCCACAAATGGCCCAAAATCCAGGCATTAGACATAACTTGAGCTGCCACTCTGATGGTGTGTGCAGCTTAAAGCCAGTGTGCAGTGACAAGACTCCATGCCTATATATGTCATTTGATTGGTTTAGCTAGCTGGAAATATTTTTCATTGCACGGGATCCAATCCATAATTTTGTGCAATAATAATAACAATAAGTAACATTTTGTTATTTTTATTATTATTATTATTATTTTTTCTTGTAATATTCAATTTTCTTTAATAAACCTGCACAGTTGATCAAAGCTGACAGTCATAGTTACATGGTACATTCCACACTCATTTATCGTGGAAATAATGAAAAAAGTCTCTTTAAATGCCAACTGAGTTATCACCCTTCAAGAACTTAGTACTTCATGGTGAGTCATTCCTGTCATACCCACATTCAGCTGAAATCTCATGATGGCAAACTCAAGTTACCCGCCCCCCAAGCCAAGCAAAATTTTTCATGAGGTGATGGTCACGTCATCCAAATCAAGGGCTTAATACAGCTTCTAACAATTAATACATTCTCTATATTGAGCATGGAACATTAACCCAATGCTACTGGGTATAGCATGTATATATGTGTCACGACCACAAAAAGTTTAATTTATCAATTGTGTTTACACATGGATGGCTCCACAAATACTTAATCACCAAGGAGTCAATTACTGATCCTACCTCTCTCACCTGTTTACCCTTTTCCTTGGTCTTCAGAAATATTAATTTCATGTTCTATTTCTATTAGTATTGTCAATAAACACTGTAATAATCATAATATCAAAAATGGTACCAGCACTGATATCTATACCTCCTTGTGGAGCCATCTATGTGTACCTTTTTCCCCCCCAAAACAATATTACCATGAACATCATATTTTTTTTGGCAGAATTGGATTAATGTCAAAATTATGGAATGATTATAAAGTCTAATTTTGCTTTGTGAATTTTGTTTACATACAGATCACCTGATTTGTAATACTAATATCTTTATTGTTGTTTTAATTACTATTAACACTTATCAGCAGCATCATATCTTTACCCTTTCCATAATCCTCTTATCTATACACCATCTCAATATCACAATCACATCAATTATTATTTATTATTTTTATTACTATTATTATTATTACTATTATTTTTTTAAACTATTATTTTTATTATTACTATTATTATTACTATATCATTACTATTATCATTACTATTATATTACTATTATTATTACTATTATTATTACTATTATTATTACTATTATTATTATTATTACTATATATTATTATTATCATTAATTATCCTTATCATCCTCCTCATCATTACTCTTGATATTATGATTATCATCATGTTACTGACAGTAATATAAATGAAAATTAAAAATCCTTCCAAAACCAGGGAAAAGCAAAAACTGGTGAAATCAGGTATGTCTGCTTGGGTACTAATAAAATGCCTACTACAACAGTGGCAAGTTTTTTAGTTGACATTTTTATGCACTTTTCAGTGAGAAAAGACAAACTTATGAGCCTATGATAAGTAAAAAGCAAATTTTCCATTTATATATATTGGTTACTATTATTATGTACCCTCTTTTGAGAAATGACAACTTTTAAAGCCCTCACTGCCAGGTAACAGAAATCTCTGAACGTGTATAATATTGTGATTTCTGGTAACGCCCAGACACTGGTCGGGGTAGTCCGCTACATCAAGCCAAATGTCCCACTTCACGCACTCTGGTGTGTCACCGCATGTACAGGTTTACACAGCAGACCAAGCGGTTTGTTATGATGCTGGTACACATGACCTGGCAGTTATGGGTTAAGGCAGTTCACATGAGAAGTAAAACGCAATTTTCCATTTTTATATATTCTAACTAATATTATGATGCACCCTTCCTTGAGAAAAGACAAACTTATGAAAGTTACCAAGATAGGTATATAAAAGGAAAACTGCCATTTTACTTAAGTTCACTAACTTCCTTCCTCATTCTCATTCATCAACAATGCTAAAAGTAAATTATGTAAAAATACAGAGATGTTTTAATTTACCTTATATATATAAGAATGCTATCCAGCTCTGACTCCCCGAAAGTTATCCATGATTTGATATCCTGTCATGTGGTCCCTCGATGTAACAAGAGAAAGTTTATGCATATCTTCCTAAAAGTAATCTTCTTGAGTGTTGCCAAACTTCTCCATGAATGATTTTGCCAATTCCTCATGGCCATTGTATACTAATTCTAGGTACATGTGAACAAACACTGGAAGAGCACAATGCCAACTTCATGCTGCCAGGAAAAGAATGGTGAAGTTGTTTATTTTGTAATCTAACTCTTAGATATCTTCACATTATGCTAATGATACTCCTGTTGCCTCTTTTATGAGCATTCACGGGAAACATTGGAAATTGAATTAAATGTCATTATGATTTCAAGTCTTGTCTTTCATGTAGATTCATTTAGTAGACAAATTTAAATATGGAGTCTTAAAAGGCTGTAAATCATTTCCAGTCCCCATTACATACTAAATATTTTATTTAACAAACATAGGACAGGCAGAAAAGGTAAATTGAATTACAATACCTTACTCTCAGATTTGTTGATAAACCTATATATTACTGTAATATAAATGTCCAAAAAAGTCAAAATTCAAAATATAAATCAATAAGAGTCCAGAGTTCTAAAGAACAATCTCCACTTATCATCTAAAAGGTCAGCCATCAAAATCATTAACTCTTAATATCTTACATCTAATGCCTCATTTTTATATACAAAATCTTATGCTCAACAACTTTATGTAAGTTATTCTTCCATTTAAATTTACTGGGATTCAGTAAGAATTATTTAATAAATTTGATAATAAATCTGGAGGTTTTATCCATCCATGCCTGCCTTCCTATCCCCTACTCCCCCACTGAACCAGTCCTCTGCCTGAACATTCATTCATTTACTTCTTCATTGGGGGAGATACTTGTAAAATTATTTGTTTCTTTAACCAATTACAAATATAATCTTTGTTTAATGTCAGAGGAATTTATTTCAAATGCTACCCATTTTCATTCAGTTAATAGTAAATATATCAATGATGGCAGTCATATTGGAATCTATATAATATGAGAATGAAAATAAAAAAATTCTAATTTGTAAAATTAAGCCCTTAGAATTGAAAAAAGCCTTGTGAAATATTAAAAAGCCATATTTGCAGTTTGGTAAAACAGACATACTGTGGATCTATCAATTAGAAAGATATTATTTAAAACTTAGCCGGTCTACAGACATACTAGCAACTGGCATCTCTCAACTGTTGACACTGGAGTATGGGTATATATTCACTGTCAACTGGTATTTTATATATCTTATTACTTTTGTCTATACATTGACGGCTCTACAGAGAGATGGCTCCAGAAGAGCTTAATCCATTGCTGATGGGCATGGCATGTACATATATGCCATGCCTACTACGTACATGCCATGTTCACTGTGAGTTTTCTTTATTAATTTTTACATACTGATGGCTACACTTGTAATAAGTCACCATGAGCCTACGAATACAGTCTGTCTCGCCCATTTTTCCCTTTTCCTTTAATTAAAAAAATTTTTACGTTATCTT
>NC_051399.1:11474422-11483023 GCF_015228065.2 Penaeus monodon | reverse complement strand
AACTCCTCAGCACCATGTAGAGAGGAAAAATGTCAGTGGAGAAAACAAAACAAACAGTGGATAAAATACAATATTGAGAGACACAGTCACTTGTGCACTTACTCATATCCTCTCCCTGTTATGAGTAAAAGACAGACAAGTAGAAAAATCGGAGCAGAATAACACAAAAGCTATAAATTAATGAGGGACAAGGTGAAAAGTTCAACTTTCTAATGCAAAATTGAAAATGGGGAGGTTTGGTTGGAAATAGGGAGTTATTAGAATGGATTTTTTATTGTATTAGTGTCTTTCCTGGTTTTGGGCTGTATTATACAAAAATTGCATACAAAGGCAACTTTATTGATTTTTTTCTAATAGGCTATCACATCTTTTTGCTCTACCCTTTGCACTAGATCTTCAGGAACCAAAAATATGTCTCATTGAAAGAATTTTTCAGAGAAATGAACCTGCAACATGCATGGATATTTTGAAAATATCCATAAAAATTTGAAGTTAAAGCTAAATTGCATGATATTTATTATCTTTAACATGCAGGTTTTCTTTTTCTTTTACAATAAATATAATCATAAGGCATATATTTATAATTTTTCTCTTTTGTTTCAGGTGGAACATTGTGATGCTAGTGTAAGTTATGATATCCAGCTGCTGTTAGCTCACGTTTCCCCATTGGACTTGAAGATTGCATCATTCCTGGGTTCAAATTTTTGCATGGGTCTCAACTTTTAGAAAATTTAACAGATGATGGAAACTTAGTCACCCTTTTGTTATTTCTTATGTGTCAGGTTTTGAAATAGGAATACCACGTTTAACTGGTACTCATTAATACGTGTGTGATTAATTTGTATAAAAAAATTGTAATCCAAAAGGTAATTAATTTGTGCATCTTTGAATCACATGAGGATCCTCTTAGGCTTCTTGGCAGTAAGACAATTTACCAAGAGGGTACCTCTTGTTAAGAGCTTGTAAATCTTTTAAGTTTATTGTAATTTTATAACTTGATTCATTTGTTATTGGTTTCAGTTGCACACTGTATTGTCATTCCCATTATTTATCGATTCTTGTAGCTAATATTCCCTAACCCACCCATCTTGCAAATATTAAGTGTTAGACATTTTTAAGAAAACAAAAAAAAAATCATGGACACAATAGGTTCACAATGTGGTTAGAGTGGTTTATCTTGCATTCTCACAAAAGTCATGTATTGTGAGATCTTATGCCCCAGCGCTAAAATCTGCTCACCAAAGTGGAAGGAGAGAAGAATGTCATGTTAATAAAGGCTTATCAGTAATATATGGAATGGTAGTTAAGTGTTGTACAGTATATTGACTGCATGTCATGTGTATCAGGTTCACTACCCATAACTCCAACCATCAGTCTAACGAGGAGAACATAAAGTGTGAGTCGTCACCACTGTTGATTTAAAGCTAACATGGTCATACATGGAACAGTGAGCGTTCAGGACTCACTGCATTTTTTGTTCATGGTAAAGCATCACATTTAAAAGTCCAGTCCCATCTAATGCTTGACCATGATTGGCCATGTGATAATAATGTATATTATCTATTTAAGTTTCTTTTTATAAAGTAGGGAAGAATTTCTATGTCACTTGTAAATTTTTGTTTTGTTTTTTGTTTAATGTCAAATAATGGGCAGGATTAGACTTGGGTAGCTAGACAGATAGTTAGCAGCCAAATAGTCAAATTAGGATTATCATGTTTAAGTGTCTGATAGGGCAACTGCCTTTTAGAAGCCCTTTATGTCTGGCAGGATGTATGTATTAACCCAGTGAAAACATATGAGAAAATTTTTATTATAACTGCATATCAAAGTGGCTTGCTTCAATTAGTGCCCAAGTCTAATCTGACTGCCCTCCATACCCCCTTTGCATCCTGGTACATGATGATGCTAATGGCCAATTATCCCTTTTGCATCTTGGTACATGATGCTAACTGGCCAATTAACTATGTGCTGTAATGAACAAAAATGCCTAGCTGTGGTGTGCCATTAAAAATATCATTCTTGCAGTCTCATGTTTTTATCTTCAGAATATTTTGTAAGAGCCCTCAGTATTGTATTAGAAATATAGGTATAATTTTCATCTTATACAATGCTACTCAAAGTATATAATTTTACAAGCTTATTAAAAGCATGCTCTTCTGACTTGATGGTCAGACTGTAGGTCACCTGGCACGACCATTGTGAGGCATTTAACCCATCGATATTTGGTAACACCAGCAATCGTGATCCTTGTGCAACTAGTCGATGAGGTTTCTTTCCTTTTTTTTTTTTTTTTTTTTTATTAATTTCTTTTTTCTTTCTTTCTTTTTTTTCTGAAGATAACCTCATTGATATTTTTGTTAAGGTCAAAGTTGATTGGCATGTCAAACTTGCTCTGCTCAGTTGTGCTTGGAATTGCAAATGTTCTTGTGCTTGATTGATGTGTGGCAACCACTTGGGAAATTATCTGCAAAAGTCAAGCCAGGCACAACTGATCATCTTTATGTGTACACTCTGAACCCCAAAGTCAGACAGCAATCTTGTACAGTTAAAGTACCTATTATAAATAATAAAATTATCAAATTAGATTACTCTTTTATTGCAAACACTTTACAGAATTTTGGTTGTACTTGTATGTTCAGTGTTTCTAACATCTTATGGTTCATTTAGGTTGATAAAAAATATACACATCTCTACACTATAAATAACAATCTTTCATCCCTCAAATGGTCCAGCAGCCAACAAAACATTTCTTCTGGTAAAGTGTGTTGCAAGCACTGGTGTATTTTTCGTTGGGAATGTCCCCAAGAGCAAGGATTCACTCCGTTTAACTTCAGGATTGTGAGATACACTGACATCCTCCTCGTGATTGTCTTCTAGAACACGTGTGAAGTCCCACAGCTTTACGCAGTTGTCCAGTCCACCTGAAGGCAGGGCAATTGGTTTTTAAAATTTTATTTATTTATTATCATTCTTAATTTTTGTGTGTATGATGTTCTCTATGACATGTAAATATCCATAACAAAATTAACAGAGTACCAACCTGAAGCAAGCATATTACAATCTCTTGAGAAAGAAATTGTGTAGATTGTTGATGTATGAGATAACATTTCAGCAATAAGATGCCCATTTGCCAGATCCCATACTAAAACACGCTTGTCTCCACCACCAGAAGCCAGAAACCTCCCACATGGTGAAAATGCTAATGCATCAATAACATCCTGAAACGTTAAGTCAGTCAATAAGTTGAATGGATAATCTTTCTGTTGTAATGTCCCCTGCCCCCTAAATTTCCTTCTCTATATTCTTTCCTTCCCTTTTTGTGAGCTGGTCATTAGCTACATTATAGATAACACACCTCTGACCATATCAACAATCCTTGAACATTTCTTTCCCTCACTTTCATCTCCTATATTCCAGCATCTTTTCACACACTACATCAATTAGCAAATTATCACCCTTGTAGCAATATACTGTTTCCTATTTCTCCAATTAGAAATTTTGTATATGTCCAAGTTTCTGCCACCTTGTCCTACATTTGTGTATGAAACACCTGAGTTTCTTTTCTAAGTATTCCTTCTTGCCTACTTGTACTTTGAACATTTCCTCAATAAAAAATACTCAGAAAGACTATTCTAATATTTACTCCTAAAAAGAAAATATTTAAAATGTAATTACCTTGTGGCCTGTTAGAACACGAACACAATTTCCATTGAGAACATCCCAAAGTCTGATGCTGCGATCGCTAGAACCAGAAGCAACATAATTGCTGTTTGGGTGGAACTGAACAACCTGTGAAAAAATTAATCCAAATTAATGCTATGCAGTGGAAAGGGAACAAGGATAGATGTAGTGTATGACTCTGAAATGAATGACACAATGTACCCATTCTAAAAAATATATATATATAAATAAATGAACAAATATCTATTGCTCCAATCTGATCTTTTATTTTTTCCTTTACAAGATTACTTGAATTTACTGTGCATTTACTTTTATTTTTCTAGAAACTTACATCAACATCTGAAAAATGTCCTGCAAAAATTCTTAATGGCTGATGATGATCTGTAGCCCATAAACGGCCAGTCCGATCGTGACCTCCTGATGCAAAGTAATAGCCATAGGGAGAAAATCTCACATCCCATACAGCAAATACATGACCCTTGTACACAACAAGGCAGGTCCAAGTCTGCAAGCTCCATAAGCGAACTGAAATGAAATATCAAAAGCAATATGTATATATAGTTATTAAATGCTTTCTTTTGAAGCTAGAAATTCTTTTGACAGTTCACATTCAATGAAGCTTTTGAGACTTGCTACCACTGAATTGAATACTGGACAAGCTAAATAAAAATGTTCAACTGTCAGCACCGAAGTAAAATTATCAAACTGTATCTTCGTATAAAATCAAATTATAGGACTGTTTCAATATTTTTTTTTAATAGAAGAAATACTTACTAGTACCATCCTCTCCTGCTGTCAACAGAAGATTGCGGTCTGGACTAAAGGAGCAAGCATAAACTGGGCCTGAATGCCCAAGAAGAGTGCGGACATAATCTGCAGTTCTTTCATCCATCATACGTACCAAGACATCATCTGAAAGAATACAAGTTTCAATTTCCCTAACATTCTGTAAATCTTCTAACTTTTTATACCATGTACAAAATTTTTTCTAAATAAAATTAGTTTAATATACTTGTACATACCAGCATCTTTGTCAATGTTATTCAATTGTTCTGCAGACTTCATACATCTTAATTTGCTTGGCGTGATGCTTTGTACACGAACTTGTGAATCAGCTGTACCATATGCTAGCAAGCTCGAATCATCAGATATATCAACTCCTGTTACGCTGGAAAAAAAAAAAAAAAAAAAAGGTCCCATGAAATCTTTTGCCACAAAACAAAAGTGAGGAATCAGACTTTCTCTAATCAAAATACTTTGTGAGGTACACTTTGCATTCATACTTTTACTTACTTCCCTGTAGCATTCAAAAATGTATAGAAGCATATAGATGGTAGAGTCTCTCTGTTTAGTGTGACCCTCTTCACTGTATCTCTGAATGCTTTGGCCTTTTCAATTCGATCAATATCCCGCCTAAAAATAAATAAGTACAGCAAAATTAAAATGGTTGATTGATATGATTTTTATGGACCTTAACTCTTTATTTTAAGAATGTTGAATTTCCTCTTTAATCTTAAATTTCAACAGCAACATCAATCAATATGAGGGGGAAAAAAGTTTTACCCTAATTATACAACTGTGGTATAGTTTATAGTGATTCAAAACACATGTGGTCATCTTCCCAATAAGAAAGTATTCTAGAGCAAAAGGAAATTAATGAAAGCTGATACAAAAAAACTTTTCTGAAGCAAATATACATTACAACATTATTCTCACAATTCTGGCAAGGGTATTCTGTAGGTAGGTGGTGCATTTGGATCATTTTTCTTGCTCTTCTGAAGGGCATCTTTCTTTGGCTTCTTTTTTTTTGGCTTATCTCCCTCTTCTTCACCCTCCTCTTCCTCCATTGCTAAGTTTGGCAGCTCTGGCTCTTTCAGGAGTCCGTAATAGATTTTGGTCTTGTTGACTAAAATAAAATAAGAACAAGTCAAAATAAATTGCTAAAATTATCTTTCTTTTATGAATGGGAACTGCAAAAAAAGAAACAACCATTCAGAATCTTTAGATGTATACTGATCTACTAATACTTTTATGCTTTAACTTTATATTTCAAATACTGACCTTGTTTGGGTGCTTCTCCTTCCTGAGCTCCTGCTGTTGCTCCAACCTGTGCTCTTGTCCGAGGAACTCCTTCATAAACATCCAGGTACAGCCGGTCATGTATGATTCTTGCAACAGGCCCTCCTCCACGCTCAGTCAGGTACCGTTTCAAGTGTGCATAGGTGTCTCTTGACATTCTCACTGTAAACTGGTTTGATCTGTAAAAAAGAATTTAATATTATAATCATAAGTTATACTAATAGTATACTAACTCTCTGCTTAAGAGAGTTATTTTTATGGTAATTTTAAATATAGCAACAGAGCAAAGACATGGATACTGTCTCACTGTAGTAACCCCATGAAACCCAATGACTGTCTGTTGAGAATATATTCACATATACCATCACCACAGACAAGCCAACTCAAGATTGTTTATGAGTTATGTTGAAATTACATATATTCATTAATATAACTCATTCAAATAATTCTGTGCTATTGCCAATTGTTATTTGCTATTTGGCTATCAAGTGACCCTTTTTTTTTTCTTTTTTTTTTACTTTATACCAATAATTTTATGGGATATTGTACATGCCAAATAGGTTACAATATAGGAGAAAATCCATATCGATATACACCTCTTCCTTGTGCATATCCTAACTTGATATGCTCTTAAGGAGACCACCTGTTTCTATTTTTGACTTAAATCTTATATTGCAAATATTTAAAAATTTGGACAAAAAGTTTCTGAATAACAGGAACCCCTCCCCCTTACTAGAAATAAGGTTCTTAAAATAAAACCATAGATTCTCATTTTTACCAATTTAGATCACAATGGCTTTCCTGCACTTTTTTTTAAGGAATTCTCCATGCCATTTTTTTTTATCTGTCTATGGATCCAGATGCTACACTGCCCACAAATGGCCCAAAATCCAGGCATTAGACATACTTGAGCTGCCACTCTGATGGGTGTGCAGCTTAAAGCCAGTGTGCAGTGACAAGACTCCATGCCTATATATGTCATTTGATCTGGTTTAGCTAGCTGGAAATATTTTTCATTGCACAGACTCCATATCCATAACTTTGTGCAATAATAATAACAATAAGTAACATTTTGTTATTTTTATTATTATTATTATTATTTTTCTTGTAATATTCAATTTTCTTTAATAAAACCTGCACAGTTGATCAAAGCTGACAGTCATAGTACATGGTACATTCCACACTCATTTATCGGTGGAAATAATGCAAAAGTCTCTTCCTAAATGCCAACTGAGTCTAATCACCCTTCAAGAACTTTGTACTCTCATGGTGAGTCATTCCTGTCATCCCCACATTCAGCTGAAATTCTCATGATGGCAAACTCAAGTTACCCGCCCCCCAAGCCAAGCAAAATTTTTTCATGAGGTGATGGTCACGTCATCCAAATCAAAGGGCTTAATACAGCTTCTAACAATTAATACATTCTCTATATTGAGCATGGAACAATTAACCCAATGCTACTGGGTATAGCATGTATATATGTGTCACGACCACAAAAAGTTTAATTTATCAATTGTGTTTACACATGGATGGCTCCACAAATACTTAATCACCAAGGAGTCAATTACTGATCCTACCTCTCTCACCTGTTTACCCTTTTCCTTGGTCTTCAGAAATATTTAATTTCATGTTCTATTTCTATTAGTATTGTCAATAACACTGTAATAATCATAATATCAAAAATGGTACCAGCACTGATATCTATACCTCCTTGTGGAGCCATCTATGTGTACCTTTTTCCCCCCCAAAACAATATTACCATGAACATCATATTTTTTTTGGCAGAATTGGATTAATGTCAAAATTATGGAATGATTATAAAGTCTAATTTTTGCTTTGTGAATTTTGTTTACATACAGATCACCTGATTTGTAATACTAATATCATTATTGTTGTTTTAATTACTATTAACACTTATCAGCAGCATCATTATCTTTATCCTTCCATAATCCTCTTATCATTACTACCATCTCAATATCACAATCATTATTACTATTATTATTATTATTACTATTATTATTATTATTACTATTATTATTACTATTATCATTACTATTATCATTACTATTATTCATTACTATTATTATTACTATTATTATTACTATTATTATTACTATTATTATTACTATTATTATTATTATCATTATTATATCCTTATCATCCTCCTCATCATTACTCTTGATATTATGATTATCATCATGTTACTGACAGTAATATAAATGAAAATTAAAAATCCTTCCAAAACCAGGGAAAAGCAAAAACTGGTGAAATCAGGTATGTCTGCTTGGTACTAATAAAATGCCTACTACAACAGGTGGCAAGTTTTAGTTGACATTTTTATGCACTTTTCAGTGAGAAAAGACAAACTTATGAGCCTATGATAAGTAAAAAGCAAATTTTCCATTTATATATATTGGTTACTATTATTATGTACCCTCTTTTGAGAAATGACAACTTTTAAGCCCTCACTGCCAGGTAACAGAAATCTCTGAACGTGATAATATTGGTGATTTCTGGTAACGCCCAGACACTGGGCGGGGTAGTCCGCTACATCAAGCCAAATGTCCCACTTCACGCACTCTGGTGTGTCACCGCATGTACAGGTTTACACAGCAGACCAAGCGGTTTGTTATGATGCTGGTACACATGACCTGGCAGTTATGGGTTAAGGCAGTTCACATGAGAAGTAAAACGCAATTTTCCATTTTTATATATTCTAACTAATATTATGATGCACCCTTCCTTGAGAAAAGACAAACTTATGAAAGTTACCAAGATAGGTATATAAAAGGAAAACTGCATTTTACTTAAGTTCACTAACTTCCTTCCTCATTCTCTATT
>NC_051399.1:11464422-11469422 GCF_015228065.2 Penaeus monodon | reverse complement strand
GTAAAACCAGATAATGTTCTTTTATGTTGGTAAGCAATGCTCATTAAGAAAACAAAGGAATACAAGGAACTTGAACTTGAAAAGTTTTTTATTGTACTGAAATGGATGGATTTCAAAAATATTCAAAAATTCTGAGTTTAATTACATACTCTGTTAACACTCTGCCTTCTTCCAAAGAGTAACCATGCCCAGGTTAATAATATTCACCTGGTACATTTCTATCTAGTTTCAACTTTTTAGGTATTGTTTTTTATTCAGGTGTTGCCAAAGGTAGAGCTATTAATTTAGCCACTCATATACAGAATAATCATTTCAAGTAGCTGGGGGAGAAACTAGTGGGTGTGGTGGGAAGGGGAAGTAAAGGGGGAAAGGATCAGGCAGGTATTAAGATTATCAGAATAAATGTTAATGTGTAATTGATGTTAACAAAATAAAAGGTATAAGGGAGTTTGAAGTTTGAGGCTAGCAATTTCATACATAACTATTACTGGTAGACACCATATAGAGATTTTTCTTTTTGAAAAAAAGAAAAAACAAATGAAGGAATTCTCCTAGATGGTGTAGGGTTAGGAAATACTATGTATAAGAGGCCAAGAAGAAAACTTTATTAGGAAATATGAATCTGTGCAAGTGTCCAGTCAAGAGAGGCAGAAAACCAAAGACTGAAATCATCTCAAAGTGCACCTGAAATAACAAAGTATGAAATTAGTATATAAACAAGAAGACTAGCTTTGGATTATTTGAAAACGCTCCTGAGAAACCAAGGCGGGTCATACCTTGAACTGATTTTTCTTCAAAAAGTTTAAGACCGCGACGAGAGAGTTTCTATCTAAGGAAACCGAGGACTCTCCTGTAGTCGCCGTCGCATTACCATTTGCCTGAGCCGGACTCCCTGAATTTGGAGGAATAACCGTAGCCATAATTGGCGATGCCACAGTTTGAACGGCGCCAGTCCCTGCTACCCCAACTGTGTTCACCACATTCACAGAGTTCACCACCGTCTGGTCGCTGTGATTCATGACTCCTTGGTGTGTGGTGAGCTGTTGACCCGTCTGCAAGTCGACACCAGCCAACCCGTTGATTATGGTCGGGTTAGCGGGTGTCAAACTAGCGTAAGTGGGGCCCGCCGCGTCTGACATGTTTACAATCAGCACAAGACGCAAGTACTCGATAAACACGAAACGCAACTACT
Source organism: Penaeus monodon (assembly GCF_015228065.2). Taxonomy (NCBI): domain Eukaryota; kingdom Metazoa; phylum Arthropoda; class Malacostraca; order Decapoda; family Penaeidae; genus Penaeus; species Penaeus monodon. The sequence goes on along the minus strand of NC_051399.1, from coordinate 11,468,230 downwards.
CGATAAACGGTAATTATTCTAATTGAAGTATTTATGATCATGATGAATAGCTTCTGTTTTTATCTAACATATTTTCAATAAATGATTGATTTGCCTTAACTGAAAAGAAAACTGAAGGAAGAAGTGATATTCGGATGGAAGTTTTATGAATAGCAATATTTCAAAGCCATGGCAAGATAATCGATAACAAATGCAAACAAAACGCATGACATCAATATCCCATAAAATACCTCATATAATAACCTTAATAATTTTTTAAACTTCTAAAATATATACAAAACTAAAATATCCCGACGATTAAAAATAAAAATTAAAGCTGACATTTTGAAATCTATGACGTCACAGCCGGACCAACACAAGTCCTTCCAAGCGTCTTCTTCGCAAGGTAAGGACGTACGCCTCTCCGCTTTTCGGATTTATCCTGTAACATCTGTGACAGTACTTGAAATTTTGTCTTGAAACTATACTAATTGTGATCTATTATTGTTTCAGTTGATACTGCGACAAGATGCGAGCAAAGGTAAGCTAAGATTGATAGTATTTTGGTGGATGTAAGATATACAACTTTTTCATCTGCGTGTTGGAAGTGTAACGTCACGTGTTCATATTTTACATGTTTTGGTGCGACCTCATGCTCATTGTTATATCATTTCAACTCTAAACCAACCAGTCTACCTATTGGCAATACTGTTAAATTGTATAACCGTAGAGAAAAGGAAGATTGTAACCTTTTTATCCCGATGTAGAACTTCGGCAAATCAAACAATGGTTTCTCCTCCATTTGCTGTTTACAGTATTCGATAACGTTATTTTAAGTACCCCCCCCACCTAAAAAGGAAAGTAAAGGAACTGCGATGGTTAAAGGTACCAAATTTAAATATTTAAGTGTAGAAAAGTGAAACTTTAATTTTCTACTGATGTGCATTTTTACAGAACGGAAAATCCGGGGAAAAGATTATATTCGCTTGACCTTGTTTCCTCTTGAAGGTTTAGGGTCGTATTATGAGAAGGTTGAATGTTAGAATGTGTAATTTCACAACTTTCCCATTGTTCCTAATGTTAAATGCAGTTAGTGGGTAGTAAAAGATTTCTATCCATGTCGAGTAAAGTAAAAAAAAAAAAAAAAAAAAAAAAATCTCAGCATGTAAATTATAGCATAATGAACTTCCATGCTAATGAACATTTTTTTTCAGTGGAGGAAGAAGCGTATGCGCAGGCTTAAGCGTAAGCGCAGGAAGATGCGTGCGAGGTCCAAGTAGACTGCTTTCCACTACCTTATCCCCTTTTACCATGCAAGTAAGTAATTGTGCGTCTTTGTAGTGACTCCCAGAAGGCAGTTCTTAACGTGTCTGAATGAATCTCTAAATTCTTGCCAATAACTTGTTCATTTGAGGCCTTCATTGACCTAAAGGAAATAAAATTAATATTTATGAAGTATTATATGAAGTTTAGCTTGCTAATTCTACCAACAGTTGGTATGCCCCATTCTCAACTTTTGTAATTTTTCACTTGTAAGGTGTGCTTTTGATCCCTGCTGAAAGAAGTCTTGAAATGGATGAGTAATTGTAAAGGGAATTACATTTTTGGTAGTGTAACTTGGCTTTAATATTGGCATTTGTGACAGGAGTGAGGAGTGGCCCGTTTCATTTCCTCGTACATTTTGTATTCCTTATAATGAAATGCATAGCATGCTGTCATATGAATTTGATACTTTTGATAATTTTAAAAAGTTATTGTATTAAATTTAACTTTATTTAAGGGACTTTATTCATTGGATTTGCTGCTTTTGTTGTCAATTAATCATTGATTATCCTTTTCCAGATTGACAGTGAACCATGAGACCATCTTGAACTGCCACATTTTTTTTTTTTTTTATCAATAAAATGTGAAAGGGGAATATAACTTTCTTTTATCCCATTATATTCAATAGTTTAGTTTACATGCAGTGAAAATACATGCCAAGGAAAAATTGGCTCTGGAAAACCAACTAGTGCAAAGCCCTTCTAATGAAACTTGGTAGAAAATGCTGTGGGTCATTGAAAACCGACCTATTCAACATTTTTTAAATGTATCCAAAGTAATAGAAATGTTTAAAAAATTATGGCTCTTACCTTGACTGCTCCATAGTCTACTAAAAAAAAATAAATAATTAACTAAACATAAGGTTGGATGTTAAGGTGCAATCTACAGTACTATTTTTTACTTTTATTTCTATATACAAGAATAACTAACAAAACCACAAACTATGAAGTACTCTTAGTTGAATATTTGTTAGTGATGGAAGTACCAAAACCAGATTGTAGATTTACCCAAGAATCCCAACAAATCCAACATCTTTATTCCAAAAACTTAAAACACTACAGAAGATGACCTAAGAACTGTAATCCCATGGTGATCTGCAGCAAATGTTTTCATTTTGTAGTAAATAGGAGGTTGCAGCAGCTGTACATGTTATCTTTGACTTTGCTTTGCTTTGAGATGGTGTGCATTGCCCTCAACATTAACCTTGTGTGGTGGTTGGGGGGGGGAAGCAAATGCTCTCCCAGTTAATCAAACTATTGGCAATAATCTTTTACAGAGTGGGGAAAACTTGATTCTGTAAGAATGTATTTGAAAAACTGGGTATATTACAAAAGTCAAGGTTTCCTATAAACGCCTTTCCACACAAGTAGGCAGGAATAGGAATGGGTGGAATAAAAGGTTTTACCCCTTTTGTACTCCTTTTATAGCTACTTGGGTTTTGCTTACCAACCATGCTCATATGTGAAAGTATAAAACAATGTATGCACTGGGTTTTAAATGGTGACTTCATGAAACCATATGTGTAGACTGGAAAGTGCAAACTAGAGGAAACGCTTGTACACTACTGATTGTATACAGACTTTTCAAGTCTGTAAAGCAAAATTTAGGCCTGACAAAAGATAGTTTTCCCAAAGAATATCTACCAGATTATGCCTTTTGATGAGGCTCTTTACCTACACTTGTTTACTGGTGACCATCTGGCTCAAAATTCATTAACAGTTAGACAAGAAAACTTGGTAAAATAGCAACTAAGTGAAATTTTGTCATTGGAAGAACACTGCATCAGTATTTAATTATTTTTCTTCATGCTGTTTTGTTTGCAGTTAGCTTTTTTCCTAAGACATTGCAAAATTGAATATTTATAGTCTTCCTTGTAATCTAATCGTACATAGTAGTACTAGCCACAGTTTAATATCTAGACTGCAGTGCATGGAATTACTGCTTGCCATTTTAATGCAATTTTGCTAAATTTTCACATCTTAATTCATATTAAAGCTATCTTATACACAGTCTTCCTAACTGTTTGGTGGATTTCTTTTTACATTGGAAACTGAATAAACGGTGTGCTCTTCCCAACTCACCCCCAACCCTCGTTGTTGCCGTGTGTGTGTGTGGGGGGGGGGGGGGTAGGAGGCAGAGATAGGCCCAATGTAGGGATCACCCCTGCATTGGACCTCCGCCCTCGCCTCAACTATTTTGTGTAAGGTCTCTTCGTCTTCCTCTTTCCTTTTCCTTCTCTTCATCCCCTCCTTTGGTCCACTTATCCAAATCGTTAACTCATATTTATCCTTTTCGCCACAATACTTTACCATAATGCTGTGTAACATTTGATGCCTGATAAATTTGTTTTTGACCATTGACCATTCTGGAAATCCACATTGCTTTACTGAACTTATTGAACTTTACCAGGGGGCTTTGCCTCCAAGCCCCTAACCTATCGCTATGTTTTGTATACGCTGCTGATGACCTTAGATGTTGACGAGACAGAAAATTTTCACCAAAGTAA
>NC_051399.1:11449422-11456922 GCF_015228065.2 Penaeus monodon | reverse complement strand
CAGGCCTGTCCTCTGAACTCTAGCTACCATATTCCCGTGTTAATAAATATTGAACGTGCGACAACGTTAACTCTAAACCTCAAGAACAAACAAGCTGTACCATTCATGTGGGGGCACGTCCTCCACCCATCATTAAAATGGCGGCAGCAAGTGGGAAAACCTCCACACTCATTACATTGGTGTCATGAACTGGGATACACATTGTCCTAAATTGGTGACACTACAGTGGGATAGCCTACCCCCTGTCATTACACACACACACACACACACACACACACACACACAGAGAGAGAGAGAGAGAGAGAGAGAGAGAGAGAGAGAGAGAGAGAGAGAGAGAGAGAGAGAGAGAGAGAGAGAGAGAGAGAGACAGAGAGAGCGAGAGAGAGAGAGAACGTGTATATCTATCTATCTATCTATCTATCTATCTATATATATATGTATATATTATATATATACTATATATATATATATATAATAATATATATAGAGAGAGAGAGAGGAGAGAGAGAGAGAGAGAGAGAGAACGTGTATAAACACACACACACACACACACACACACACACACACACACACACACCACATATATAATATTAATATATATATATATTATATATATATAATAATATATATATGTTGTGTGTGTGTGTGTGTGTGTATTTATTTGGATGTTATTGTTTCGATAGTGTTAGTTTGTTTTATTAATGTATATATACATTTATATATATTCATATGTATATTTATATACATATATGTATATATATATATATACTACATTATATACACATATGTATAATAATAGTATATATACTAATACTATACACTAGTATATATAATATATATCTATATATATATATATATATATATATATATATATATATATATATAAATATATATATTCGAATGCTAATGATAATGAAGATGGAGGGAAATGGCTCACCTTGCAGTCCTCGAAATATTTTCCCGAAACACCATCGACCTCTTCGGAAACAACAGCATAGATGGACGTCTGAGCCCCTTCGTTGATTGTCTGTTGGTTAAAAGACAAACGCCATGCGAACGATTTAATTTTTCAGATTGTCTTGAGTGAAATATCTCAAAATATTCAATTAGCCTTAACCCAACTGGCACGGATGGCAAGAATACATGCCATGCCCAATGTAATATAAGTTTATTTATTGTATTTACACATAGATGGCTTAAGTGCTTAATCACCAAGGAGTCAGTTATTAGTTCTGCCTATTTTATCTCTTTACCCTTTTCCTTGACTTTTGGAAAGGGTCCTTAGTATTATTTCATTGTCTTAAATGTTACCAAGATTTAAATAACACTTTAATAATCATAAAATCAATAAAAATAATAAAATTATTGTTTGTTTCTTTGTTTGATTTCTTGGCTATCGACCAGCGGCATATGGCCATAATAAAAGAACCAGCCAAGATCATTAAGCCAATGGATCCTATTCATTATTTCAGTCTAGATAAGGTCATCAAGTTTTGTCTCCTTTAGAAAAGCGATTACTTATTTTTTTTTCACAATCTTGTAAAAGATTTGATATTGTATATTTTATATTTTTAAATTAAAAATAATGTTTGAGGTTTACTCTATTATTGTTGTATTTCTGGTAAATTGTTAATATATGGGTTATTGTGAGGTTGGTGTTGCAATCTGGGCAATTTGGGGGGAAGTTTTTCTCAATATAGGGAGTGAGGTGGGTTAATCTAATGGCACTGACCCTAAGACGGGCCAACACCACCTCCTCCCTTCTGTCTTTCCTGTGGGCTGTGTCCCACAGTTCTATTATTTTAATTTCATTGTGTATTTGTAGGTTGGTGCACTCACTTTGCCACAGGAGATGGATTTTTGCTTTCATAAGAGACACAAAACACCTGAGATCTGAACGGTCAATGCTGAGATCCAGATCACCATTTGACCCGGCCTGTTCATTGCCATGGATACTAGAGTGGCCTGGTACCCACATTAGCTTGACTGATTTGTTACCACCATGTAGCTTACGAATGATATTACCCAGCAGTTAATTTTTGGTGGTTGCTAATGATTTAATGGCTTTAAGTGAATTTAATGAATCAGAAAAAATGACTATTCTATCGTGGGTCGTCGAGCGTTTGAGCAAAATCTATAGCTCAAATAGTTCAGCAAGAAAGATCGATGTATGATACTACAGTCTGAACTTCAATTCACATTCAATTCACATCCGCACCCGCACCCGCACACTCATTTGTCTTGAAGCCGTCAGTATATATATATGGAAAAAGGGAGATGTTTAATAAGGATCTCTCTGAACCTCTGGCGTACCTCCACCTCCGGCGCCATGGCCCTAGCTGATGGAAGCCAAGCTACCATGATGGAAAAATTGGGGGTTTCCCATGGCGCTACGTTTGAACCATGGCATCAATGGTAGAGAGATCTATACCGAATTTCTCGACGAGGTCGTGGAGTCGCATGGCAAAGGGCCTAATGCCTCTATTGCCATTAGGGTGGCTCGGGTCTCGAGCCACCTTTGCGGCATAGCTCAGGGCTAACTGGCTGCGTCTGAGTCGGAGGGGAGGTACTCCTGACTCCACCTCAAGAGTACACATCAAGGCTAGAAGATATGCACATGCAAACAAGTATTCTGCACACCATCCATACCTTTCAAAATTGAGTTTGATGCTGAACCATACACGATTGACCCATAATCTACTTAAGACCTAATAAGGGCTTTATATATTAGCATAGACTTTCTATCAGCTCCCCATTTATTACCAGGAATGCACTTTAATAAATTTAGTGCTCTTTGACAGTTATTCTTTAACTGACCAATGTGGTCTTTCGAATTGAATCTACGATCACAGAGTAGACCAAGAAATCTAGCAGAATTTTGAATAGGTACTGGGTGATTGTCTAAAGTTAGCCTGATGCTCGGCTTCCTCCTATGTGAAAAACTTACCCTAATACTCTTTCTTGTGGAAAACTTAAAACTCCACTGGAGGTCCCAGTTATGAATCATATCCAGGGCCAGTTGGATGCGATTTGCCGAAATTCTGCATTACTGCTAGAATGCCATAATGCACAATCATCAGCGTACAGTGAGTGTTTAAGATTCCGAGGGGAGCTGGTAAGATGTAATTTATCATACATAGAAATAATGTTGGCGACAAGAAATTTCCTTGTGGGACTCCATTTGCCTGGCCAAAAAAAGTTCTGTCCGAAATGAAATTTTGAATAAAAGTTTCCATGGAATCCAAAAGCACAAGGTTTTCTGAGTAGGCCATATCACCATGTCATGTCGTAGAGTTTTTCTATATCTAAAAATGCTGAAATATTTTTTTTTTCTTTTGTCTTCATTAGGCAATTGCCTAATGAATATGACTGTCCAGTTTTACTAGATGATCAAGAGTTTGTCGTCCCTTTCGGAAGCCGCACTCCTCGTCAATTAGCACATTACTGGAATTTAAAAAATGCAATCGCCTACTGTTAACAATTCGTTCCATGACCTTGCATAAGCAACTTGTCAGCACAATAGGGCAGTAGGAGATGGCAGTTCTAGGATTTCCCCCTCCTTTCAATATGGGAATGATGTGGGCGAAGTGCTATGAGTTTGGAAAAGAGTGGCTCTTCCAAATTTTATTATACACTTCTAGCAACTTATCTTTATCATCTCATATCAAATCTCACTGGGGCCTGGGGATGTTCCTCTACAGGTTTCTAGGGCTCGGACATGCTCATCCATGATTAGATCTTTATTGTAATCAAAGTCATCTCCTGTGGCAAAGCTCAGCCACTTCCTTGGTGGTTAGGAATGCGGGGTGATCATTTTCTGAGCTGCTTGTATATGAGAACTGCCTGGCGAGTGCATTAGCAATGTTTCTAGGTGAATCGAAATTGGTTCCCTCATAAATAATGTTTTTAATTTTGACAGATGTTTTTTTTCTTATTTATTTTATTGACAGTGAACCAAACCTGATATTATGATTTCGCTGTTAATTGTAGAGAGCTTGCCAGGAGCTTGTCTAATTGTTCTACGAGCCCTGGCTCTTGCTTGTTTGTAATTGCAAAACTTTTCATTGTTGATGTTATTTCTGAAATGCCTGTAGGCCCTATTGCATTGACACAGTACTCTGTGGCAATCCAGTGTCCACCATGGAACTCTATGCTTAACGTTATCTGTCGAAGGTTTAGGAATGGATATCATTGCTGCATCTAAAATCGAATTCTGAATATCATCAATGGTTTCTCCAACAAGTTCGAGCTTGACGCTCCTTGTGAAGGCGACTCAGTCTGCTCTTTTTAGTTAAATATAGGTGCTGAAGGCGTTCTTGGTGTGTCACATGAATATTCCATAAAAATAGGAAGGTGATAGCTTCCCAACAAGTTGTTGGTGTGCCACAGGCACTTGGCTGCTATTGATGAAGAGACCAGTGATGGATCAATAAAGCTCAAAGTACTGGTATTATCGTCCATCCGCGTCGGACAACCATCGTTTAGGACTAGATCAGAATAATTAATCAACTTAACTACTTGCATACCTATACCATTCACCCGCAGGGAACACTAGAATGTATGATGAGCATTACAATTACCAAATATTAATTAATTTTGTGGCAGACTAGCCTGAAGAGCAAAAAGCTCATCATAAATTACTACATTATCAGGTGGACAATAAACTGAACATATAGCCTGATACGTGTTATTGATTTTTACTTTGCATGTGACAAACTCCAAAGTAGAATAAATTGCCACTTAAGTGAAAGGGAGGCTTTGATGGATGTACATGGCGACTCCGCCTCCACCCTTACCCTCTCGACACAGATGGTAGTTCCTCAGTGAAACAACCTCATCTGACACGAAGTTGGTTAAATGCGTTTCTTGGAGAACTATAATATCGGGAGCATAAGACGAATCTAATAATCTGAAGTTATTTACTTTAGTTCAAAGACTTCGACAGTTCCACTGTATAGTGGTTAACGCGAAGATTATGTTTTATGGGGTTTAGAAGTTCTTTGTCCGTCGGTTTTAATTTTCTTCTTCTGGGAGGGAGGTTCGTCCTCCTAGCTATCCAGGGACCTCCCAAGAGTTTTTTTGGGAGACAGTAGCCTCCATGTCCTGTGTCTCACTGCAAGGGAGACGCCCAGCAGATGATCTGTTCCGAGAAACAGACCAAAAACCAGGCAAAGTCCTAGCAGCAGCTGCCTGGACGAGAAGGTGTGATCCAGATTGTGATTTGGTATCATCCTCCTTATGATGCTGCTGTTGCTTTTGCTGGGTCGATTTAGCAGTTTGTTGAATTGTATTATTCAATTCTTTAATCTGATTCACTGATTCTTTAACCATTTCCTTTAACTGCAATTTCTTTGTCCTTAGCTGCAAGCTCTTGACTTATGTTGTTTGCACTGGAAGTGTTGTTAGTTACTTCTGAAGTATAGGAAGTATTGGATTTGCTAGTCAAACCTTCAACTTTCCTCTTGGCTTCACGGTATCTAACATCATGCCCTCTTTATGCTAAAATTTCTTCAAGCTGCTGCACTCGGCAGAGCCAGATTGATAGGAACGTCCACAGTTAGCACACTTGAGAGTGTTCTCAGTGCATTCAGCAGTGTCATGATTTCCAGCACATTTATCACAAGTAAATTTACCAGTATCTTTATCATTGCATCGTAATGAGGTGTGTCCAGATTTTTGGCATCTATTACAGTGCATAGGTTTTTGAATATAAGGTCGCAATTGGACACATTTGTATCCAACTGTGACATACTCAGGAATTTTACTTGAAGCAAAAGTCAAAAAGCACAATCCAGTTCTTGTTCACACATTCCTATTTTTCTTGGTCATGCAGTTTACGTCCACTACGCTTTGGTCCTTCATATTTTTAAAAATTTTGCTTTCCTCCATTGTCCTAAAATCCCTTAAATACTCTTTTACAGGTATTGGGGCCAATAGGGAAAGTTGCTTTAACTTTCAGATCATGAATCTGCGTCAGTTTAATCAAGTCATTAACCGGGAGTTGGATTGCACTTTTACAAGGAGGCTACCATCTCGCAGTTTACGGACGAAATCGAAATCGCCATCCACTTGACCATCAAGGACCTTCTTGATGATGAAGGGGTTAACGTTCAAAAGCAATTGATTTTGATTCAAGCATTTGGCAGATGGATACCTTGCATTCTTTGGAGGGATTGCAAAATCTCGTCCCTCTCGTTTGTCAGCAGTAGGGGTTCCATTGTTCAAAGTTGCGTTAGTCTTAGGAATGTCATGGATCGTCCCCCTCCTTGAGAAGGAGAAGGGGTAGCCGGGGAGTCAATCATGCTGGGTTTCGGACAAAGTTCGAACCCTGGCCCCGTGCCCATTGTCCTGAAGGGACCAGAAAATCCTTAACTATTGATAATCAACCTAATAGCTAAGAGAGAGTATGGCAGTGTCCGTCTTCTACCCCCCCCTCCCAGTGGAAACCTGGTTGCATTCTCCAGTATCAAAGAGGGATCGAGTTATGTGGAAGACAACTCCTTACCGCCGAACTTGCCTAAACGAAGGACGGTAATTTGACTCCCTCCCCCCAGGCGAATACGGGAGCCCACAAAGCTATTCTGGTAGGCTCAGGGAAGTTACATGAATAGAGGAAAAGAATTCAGAATAAAAGAAAAAGTGCCCCAAAGGATGCTTCAGTTTACTGGGCCTCCCTACCCAGAGGTCAATGCCTGTAAGAGTTACCCTGGTGTAGAAGAGTGCTGCGGGTCTGGAGGTGGGGTTCTGACTACCACTACTGTAGTCTGTGCGACCTGCAAATACATGGCAAAGCACAGAGTGCAGAAAGTTCTGAAAAGTCAGAAGTTTACTCTATGAAATTTACGTTATAGGACGAGAGGCCCCGATCACCAGAGTAACTCCTGTGGCACAAGGCTTTCAGTTTATTGCTGCTGCGTCTGAAAGAGAAGGTCTGAACATAACAAGAGTCCATGATTGTTGTTTGTTTGTTGGATTTCTTGGCTATCGACCAGCGGCATATGGTCATATTCATTATTTCAATCTAGATAAGGTTATAAAGTTTTGTCTTCCTTAGAAAAGTAATTACTTTATATGTTATTTTTTCATCGTTTGATAAAAGATTTGATGTTGTAAAATCTTTATTATCTAATCGGAAAAAGTCCATGATAACGGTATCGATATTAATTGGAGAAAAACATTTTCCCGCCAATTCAAGGAATGGGGAAATCAGGATCGGTCACTAGGGCCTACTGATAGACTCCTTGCCAGCTGAGCATATGTGGAGCCATATGTATGTAGAAAACAAACAAAGAAACAAACAAACAAAAAATACAGGGGACAGGACATAAATCCGTGGCGGTTGGATAGAACACACAATGGATACGACAGGCTAAGGCGAAGGTCACACTCGTCTATTCTGTCCTAGGATCCCCAGATAGGATCGCCAAAGTCTGGTCAGCTACAGAGAGGGATTGGTCACACTACATTCAGTGTTCCTTTGGAGAGAACCATCGTCTCAGT
>NC_051399.1:11421922-11441922 GCF_015228065.2 Penaeus monodon | reverse complement strand
ATCAAGAGTTTGGCGTCCCTTTCGGAAGCAGCACTGCTCATCAGCTAGCAAATTACTGGAATTTGAAAAGATACAGTAGCCTACTGTTAACAATTCGTTCCATGACCTTGCATAAGCAACTTGTCAGCGCAATAGGGCGGTAGGAGGTAGCTTTTCTAGGATTTCCCCCTCCTTTCAATATGGGAATGATGTGGGCGAAGTGCTATGAGTTTGGAAAAGTGTGGCTCTTCCAAATTTCATTGTACACTTCTAGCAACTTAATCATGGCAGGATGGTAATGTGATATGGTAATTTCCTGAGCTGCTTGTATATGAGAACTGCCTGGCGAGTGCATTAGCAATATCTCTAGGTGAATTGAAATTGGTTCCCTCATGAATGATGTTTTTAATTTTGACAGATGTTTTTTCTTAACTATTTTATTTACAGTGGACCAAACCTCTGATATTGTGGTGTTGCTGTTAACTGGAGAGACAAAGCTCCACCAGGAGTCTTTTTGCTTGTACAATTGTTCTACAAGCCCTAGCTCTTGCTTGTTTGTAATTACAAACGTTCTCATTATTGATGTTATTTTTTAAAAGCCTGTAGGCCCTATTGCGTTGACACAGCACCCCGCTGCAATCTCGTGTCCACCATGCTTAACGCTATCTGTTGAAGTTTTGGGAATGGATATCATTACTGGATCTAAAACCGAATTCAGAATATTGTTTACTCCATCATCAATGGCTTCTCTAACAAGTTCGAACTTGACGCCCCTTGCGAAGGCAACCCAGTCTGCTCTTTTTACGTTAAATATAGATGTTGAAGGCGTTCTTGGTGTGTTGCATGAATATTCAATAAATATAGGAAGGTGATCGCCTCCCAATGAGTCATCAATGGCGTACCACAGGCACTTGGCTGCTATTGATGAAGAGACCAGTGATAGGTCAATAAAGCTCAAAGTTCCCGTATTTTCGTCCACCCGCGTCGGACTACCATCGTTCAGAAGGACCAGATCAGAATCATTAATGAACTTAACTACTTGCTCACCTCTACCATCTGCCCGCAGGGAACCCCATAACGTATGATGAGCATTAAAATCATCTAAAATTAATTTACTTTGTGGCAGACTATCCTGATGAGTAAAAAGCTCATCATAAATTACCTCATTATCAGGTGGACAGTAAACTGAACATGTAGTCAGATACGTGTTAGTGATTTTTTCCTTGTATGTGACAAATTCCAAAGTAGAATAAATTGCCATTTCATTGAAAGGGAGGCTTTGGTGGATGTACATGGCGACTCCGCCTCCATCTCTACCCTCTCAGTCCTTCCGACACAGATGATAGTTCCTCAGCGAAACAACCTCATCTGACACGAAGTTGGTTAAATGCGTTTCTCGGAAAACTATAATATCTGGAGTATAAGACGAGGCTAATAATCTGAGGTCATTCACTTTAGTTCTAAGACTTCGACAGTTCCATTGTATAATGGTTAACGCGAAGATTACATTTTATGGGGTTTAGAAGTGCCTTGTCTGCCGGTTTCAATTTTCTTTCTCTGGGAGGGAGGTTCGTCCTCCTCTCCTTCACTACCCAGGGGCCTCCCTAGAGTATTTTTGGAGACAGTAGCCTCCATGTCCTGCGTCTCACTGCAAGGGAGACGCCCAGCAGATGATCTGTTCCGAGAAACAGACCAAAAAACCAGGAGAAGTCCTAGCAGGAGCCGCCTGGACGAGGTGTGATCCAGATTGTGATTTGGCATCCTCCTTCTGATGTTGCTGCTGCTTTTGCTGGGTTGATTCAGCAATTTGTTGAATTGTTTTATTCAATTCTTTAATCTGACTCATTAATTTTTTAACCGTTTCCTTTAACTCTGCAATTTCTATGTCTTTAGCTGCAAGCTCTTGACTGATGCCGTTTGCACTGGAAGTGTTGTTAGTTGCTGCTAGAGCATAGGAAGTATTGGGTTTGCTGGTCAAACCTTCAACTTTCCTCTTGGCCTCACGATAACTAAAATTTCAGTCTCCTTCAAGCTGCTGCACTCGGTAGAGCCAGATTGATTGGGACCTCCACAGTTAGCACACTTGAGTGTGTTCAGCAGTGTCATGATCTTCAGCACATTTACCGCAAGTAAATTTACCAGTATCTTTATCATTGCATTGTAATGAGGTGTGTCCAGATTTTTGGCATCTATTACAGCGCATAGGTTTTTGAATATAAGGTCGCACTTGGTCACGTTTTTATCCAACTGTGCCATACTCAGGAATTTTACTTGAAGCAAAAGTAAAAAAGCACAATCCAGTTTTTGTTCGCACATTCCCGTCTTTCTTGGTCATGCAGTTCACTGCGCTTTGGTCCTTCATGCTTTCAAGAATTTCGCTTTCATCCATTGTCCTCAAATCCCTGTTAAAGATTACTCCTTTACAGGTATTGGGGCCAATAGGGATAGTTACTTTAACTTTCAGATCATAAATCTGTGTCAGTTTAATCAAGTCATTAACCGGGAGTTGAATTGCACTTTTACAAGGAGGCTACCATCTCGCAGTTTACGGACAAAACCGAAATCGCCGTCCACTTGACCATCAAGGAAGTTGTTGATGATGAAGGGGTTAACGTTCAAAAGCGATTGATTTCCATTCACGCATTTGGCAGTCGGATACCTTTCATTTTCTGGAGGGATTGCAAAAACTCGTCCCTCTCGTTTGTCAGCAGTAGGGGTTCCATTGTTCAAAGTTGCGTTAGTCTTAGGAATGTCATGGGTCGTCCCCCCTCCTTGTGAAGAAGGGGTAGTCGGGGAATCAATCATGCTGGGTCTCAGACCAAGTCCGAACCCTGGCCCCGTGCCCGTTGTCCTAAAGGGACCATATAACCCATAATTATTGATAATCAACCTAACAGCAATAGCTAAGAGAGAGTATGGAAGTTTCCGTCCTCCCCCCCCCCCCCAATGGAAGCCTGGTTACGTTCTCCAGTACCAAAGAGGGATCGAGCTATGTGGAAAACACCTCCTTACCGCCGTACTTGCGAACGAAGGACGGTAATTTGATGCCCTCCCCCAGGCGAATACGGAGAGCCCACAAGGGTACTCTGGTAGGCTCAGGGAATTCACATGAAGATGGGAACAGAATTCAGAATAAAAGAAAAACTGCCCCAAAGGACGCCTCAGACTACTGGGCCTCCCTACCCAGAGGTCAATGCCCGTAAGGGCTACCCTGGTGTAGAAGAGGGCTGCGGGTCTGAGGTGGGGTGCTGACTACTACTGTAGTCTCGTGCGACCTGCAAAATCAAGGCACTGAAGGTGCAGGCAAAGCACAAAGTGCTGAAAGTTCTGAAAAATCAGAAGTTTACTCTAGGAAATCTACGTTATGACTCAGGAACAACAATGCCGAGTGTGACGAGCGGTCTCGGACACCAGGGTAGCTTCTGTGGCACACGAATTATAGTTTGTTGTTGCTGCGTCTGGAAAAAGGGGTCTGAGCTCTCAAAATCTCAAACACGAGTGTGCGTTATTGTCTTTCTTTCTTTCTTTGTTGGATTTCTTGGCTATCAACCAGCGGCATGTGGCCAAGGTTATTAAGCCAATGGATCCTATTTATTCTGTCAATCTAGATAAGGTCATAAAGTTTTGTCTCCCTTAAAAAAGTGATTACTTTTCTGATGATTCTTTCATCATCTGATAGTATATTTGATAAAGTGAAGTCTATATTTTTAAATCTGAAAAAAAATTTTAAGGTTGGTGTTGCATTGGGGGCACCGTGGAGGAAAGTTCTTCTCAATGTAGGGAGTGAGGTGTGTCAATTTTGTGGCGTTGACCCTAAGGCGGGCCAACACCACCTCCTCCCTTCTTTCTTTTCTGTGGGCTGTCCCCCACGGCTCTATTTCAGGATTGATTTTGTTTGTGAGTTGGAGGCTGGTCCACTCACTTTGCCACAGGAGATGGATTTTTGCTTTTATAAGGGACACAAAACACCTGAGATCTGTACGGACTATGCTAAGGTCCAGATCATCAGTTGACCCGGCTAATTTGTCAGCCTGCTCATTGCCATGGATACCAGAGTGGCCTGGTACCCATATTAGCTTGATTGATTTATTGGCACCATGTAGCTTACAAATGATATTACCCAGAAGTTCATTTTTGGTGGTTTCTAATGATTTAATGGCTTTAAGTGAACTTAAGGAATCTGAGAAAATTACTATTCTATCGTGGGTCGTCGATAGTGCAAAATCAATAGCTTTATCAATGGCAAAAAGTTCAGCAAGAAAGATCGATGTATGATTCGGCAGTCTGAACTTTAGTTCACATTCAGTCGACCATACACCCGCACCCACACACTCATCTGTCTTGGAGCCGTCGGTATATAAATGAAAAAAAGGGAGATGTTTAACAAGGATCTCTCTGAACCTCTGGCGTACCTCCACCTCCGGCGCCATGGCCTTGGCTGATGGAAGCCAGGCTTCCATGATAGAAAAATTGGGGGTTTCCCATGGCGCTATATTTGACTGAACCAGGGTATCGATGGTAGAGAGATCTATACCGACTTTCTCGACGAGGTCGTGGAGTCTCGTGGCAAAGGGCCTAATGCCACTATTGCCATTTGGGTGGCTCGGGTCTCGAGCCACCTTTGCGGCATAGCTCAAAGCTAACTGGCCGCGTCTAAGTCGGAGGGGAGGTACTCCTGACTCCACCTCAAGACGCTCGATCCGAGTACACTTCAGGGCTCCAAGACACACACGCAAACAAGCATTCTGCACAGCATCCAATCCTTTCAAACTTGTTCTCGATGCCGAACCATACACGATTGACCCATAATCTACTTTAGACCTAATCAGGGCTTTATATACCATTAGCAAAGACTGTCTATCAGCTCCCCATTTGTTACCAGAAATGCACTTTAATAAATTAAGTGCTCTTTGACATTTATTCTTTAACTGACCAATGTGGTCTTTCCAATTGAGTCTACTATCAAAAAGTAGCCCAAGAAACTTTGCAGAATTTTGAATAGGTATTGGGTGGTTGTCTAGAGTTAGCCTGATGTTCGGCTTTCTCCTACGTGAAAAAATTACCCCAATACTCTTTCGAATGGAAAACTTAAAACCCCACTGGAGGCCCCAGTTATGAATCATATCCAGTGCCAATTGGATGCGATTTGCTGAGAATTCTGCATTATTGCTGGAATGCCATAATGCACAATCATCAGCGTACAGTGAGTATTTAAGATTCCGAGGAGGAGCTGGTAAGATGTCATTGATCATACATAGAAATAATGTTGGTGACAAGACACTTCCTTGTGGGACCCCGTTTGCCTGGACAAAAATGTCCGAAAAAGTGACATTGTCGGAAAATAATTTGACAGCAAACGTTCTGTCAGAAATGAAATTTTGAATAAAACAAGGCAAGTTTCCACGTAATCCAAAAGCATAAAGTTTTCTGAGTAGGCCATATCGCCATGTCATGTCGTAGGCTTTTTCTATATCTAAAAATACTGAAATCAAAAAAATCTTTTTTGGCAATGGCCTCTTGAATATGACTGTCCAGCTTTACTAGCTGATCGAGAGTTTGGCGTCCCTTGCGGAAGCCGCACTGCTCGTCAACTAGCAAATTACTGGAATTTAGAAAATGCAATAGCCTACTGTTAACAATTCGTTCCATGACCTTGCATAAGCAACTTGTCAACGCAATTGGGCGGTAGGAGATGGCAAGTCTGGGATTACCCCCTCCTTTCAATATGGGAATGATGTGGGCGAAGTGCCATGAGTTTGGAAAAGTGTGACTTTTCCAAATTTCATTGTACACTTCTAGCAACTTAATCATGTCACCATGATTAAGATGCTTCATCATCTCATATCGAATCTCATCGGGGCCTGGGGATGTTCCTCTACAGGCTTCTAGGGCTCGGACAAGCTCATCCATTGTTAGATCTTTATTGTAATCAAAGTCATCTCCTGTGGCAAAGTGAATTGGTTGCAGCTCCGCCTCTTCCTTGATGGTCAGGAAGGTGGGATGGTAATTAGCAGAGCTGCTTGTATGAGAGAACTGCCTGGCGAGTGCATTAGCAATGTCTCTAGGTGAATCGAAATTAGTGCCCTCGTGGATGATGTTGTTAATTTTAAAAGGTGATTTTTTCTTATTGATTTTATTGATAGTGGACCAAACCTCCGATATTTTTGTATTGCTATTGATTGTAGAGACAAAGCTCCGCAGGAGTCTCTTTTTGCTTGTCTTATTACTCTACGAGCCCTAGCTCTTGCTAGTTGTAGTTGCAAAAGTTCTCATTTGTGATGTTATTTTGAAAAGCCTGTAGGCCTTATTGCGTCGGCACAGCGCCCTGCGGCAATCTGGTGTCCACCATGGAACTCTATGCTTAACGCTATCTGTCGAAGTTTTAGGAATGGATAGCAATGCTGCTTCTATAATCGAATTCTGAATATTGTTTACTTTATCATCAATGGTTTCTCCAACAAATTCGAGCTTGACGCTCCTTGTGAAGGCGACCCAGTCTGCTCGTTTTACGTTAAATTTAGGCGCTGAAGGCGTTCTCACTGTGTCGCATGAATATTTAATCAAAATAGGAAGATGATCGCTTCCCAACGAGTCGTCAATGGTGTGCCACAGGCACTTGGCTGCTATTGATGAAGAGACAGTGATAAGTCAATAAAGCTCAAATTACCGGTATTATCGTCCACCCGCGTCGGACTACCATCATTCAGAAGGACTAAATCAGACTCATTAATCAACTTAACTACTTGCTCACCTCTACCATCCACCCGTAGGGAACCCCATAACGTATGATGAGCATTAAAATCGGCTAAAATTACTTTATTTTGTGGCAGACGTTCCTGAAGAGCAAAGAGCTCATCATAGGCTATCACTGCATCAGGGGGACAATAAAGTGAACATATAGCCAGATACGTGCCATTAATTTTTACTTTGCATGCGACAAACTCCAAAGTAGAATCAATAGTCACTTCTGTAAAAGGGAGGCTTAGTTCCTCAGCGAAACGACCTCGTTAGAGACGAGGTGTGTTAAGTGCGTTTCTTGGAGAACTATAATATCGGGAGCATAGGACGAGGCTAATAATTTAAGGTCATTTACTTTAGATCTAAGACTTCGACAGTTCCATTGTATAATGGTCGACGCGAAGATTACGTTTTATGGGGTTTGGAAGTGCCTTGTCCACCAGATTTTTCTTCTTTTTTTGGGAGGGAGACGCCTCCTCTCCCTCGCTTCCCGGGGACCTCTCTCGGGATGGTTTGGAGACAGAAGCCTCCATGTCCTGCACCTCCTGGCGAGGGAGACGACTGACAGATTGCGATCTGCTTCTCTCACGAGAAGCCGATCGCGAGCCAGACGAAGTCCTCACAGGAGTAGCCCGGACGGGAAGGTGCGCTCCGGACTGTGATTCGGTATCATCCTCCTTCTGATGTTTAGACTGGGTTGATGCAGTCATTTGATCAACCAATTTGGTCAAATGATAAACTTTAATATTTAATTCTTTAACCGTTTGTTTGAGTTCAGCAATTTCCTTATCCTTGGCTGCAAGCTGTTGACTGACATTACTTGCACTAGGGGTGACGTTAGTTACTGCTTCAGCATAGGAAGTATCAGGTTTGTGTGTCAAACTTTCCACTTTCCTCTTAGCTTCAGTATAACTAACTTCATGCTTCCTCATATATGCTAATGTCTCAGTCTCCTTCTTCAGGATGTTGCACTCAGCAGATCCTGACTGATGGGGACCTCCACAATTAGCACATTTGGAGATTTGGCTAGTACAAGTGATGGTGTCATGGGCTTCAGCACATTTGCGGCAAACAAATTTATTTGAATCTTTATCAATGCATCTTAATGAGGTGTGTCCGAATTTTTGGCATCTATTACAATGCATTGGCTTTTGGACATAAGGTCTTACTTGCACACGTTCATAACCGACGTTGACATACTCTGGGATTTTGTTTAAGGCAAAGGTCAAAAAACACAGTCCAGTTTTCGTTCGCATATTCCCGTCCTTCTTGGTCATACAATGAACGTCCACTACGTCTTGGTCCTTCATGCTCTCAAGAATTTCACTTTCTTCCATCGTCCTCAAATCCCTGTGAAAGATTACTCCCTTACAGGTATTTGGGCCAATAGGAATAGTTACTTTAACTCGAAGATCATGAATTTGCGTCAGCTTAAGTAAATCCTTAATCTGGGAGTTGTATTGTACTTTAACAAGGAGGCTTCCATCTCGCAATTTTTTGACAAAATCAAAATCGCCGTCCACTTGACCATCAAGGACCTTTTTGATGATAAAGGGGTTCACGTTCAAAAGCGATTGATTTTCATTCACGCATTTTACATTCGCGAACCTTGCATTCTCGGTGGGGATTTTGAAAAGTGGTCTTCTAGGTTTGTCATTAGTAAGGGTTCCATTGATCAGTGTCGAATTTGTCTTAGGACGGTCATGAGTCGCCCCTCCTCCTTGAGGAGGAGAAGGGGTAGCCGGGGTATCATTCATCCTGGGTATCGGACCAGGTCCGACCCCTTGTCTCAAAATTTTGTCCTGAAGGGATCAAAGGCTCTTAACTTTTGGTATCAACCTAACAGCAATAGCTAAGAGAGTAAATCAGTTTATTCGTCCTCTACCCCCCCAGTGGAAGCCTGGTTGCGTTCTCCAGTACCACAGAGAGGATTGAGTTATGTGTGGGACACTTCCCTACCGCCGAACTTGCCTAGGCGAAGGACGGTAAGTAGATGCCCACCCCCAAGCGAATACGGGAGTTCACGAGGAACTCCGGTAGGCTCAGGAAAGTCACATTAAGAGGAAATATTTAGACAAAGAAAAAGTGCGCCCAAAGGACGCCCCAGACTACTGGGCCTCCCTACCCAGGGGTCAAAGCCCAAAGGGCTACCCTGGTGTAGAAGAGAGCTGCGGGTCTGAGGTGGGGTGCTGACTACGCCTACTGTAGTCTCGTGTCACCTGCAAAACAAGAGCACTGAAGGTGCTGGCAAAGCACAATAAATGATTTGTAATTTACAGGATTTTACTTTACTTCTATTTACTTTAAGAAAACTCAGAAGCAATAATGCCTAGCGAGACGAGAGGCCCCGGGCTCCAGGGTAGCTCTTGTGGCACAAGACTTATTATTTATTGGTTCTGCGTTAGGTATAAGGTGTTTACTCATCAGAGTTTCGACCACGAGTGTGCGTTATTGGCATTAGTAGTGGCAACATAAGAAAACAAGATATTTTCGAAAATCAAGAAAAAGGGCAAACAGATGAGACAAGTTGTTCTCATAATTGACTCATTGGTAACCTAGTACAAGTGGAGCCATCTATGTATAAAACAATTAATAAAGTAAACTCAAAGTGGACATGACATGTACGTAGATACCATGCCCGTCGGCTTGGGTTAATTTGTATGAGAATTAGAGAAGATGTAAAACATTGCTTCTAGTCAATGAAACGCATCACAAAAAACAGTGTTCTAACCTTAAAATGTATGGCCTAGTTGACAATATGATGCAAAGAATAATATGAGTAGCAGGCAAACAGACAGACACACAACACACACACACGTATTAAAAAAAAAAAAAAAACACGTTGTGTGTGTGTGTGTGTATACACACATAATATGTGTATGTATATGTATACACATCTATTTTTTTATTCACACATACACACAGACATACATGCATACAGATACACACACACACACACACACACACACACACACACACACACACACACACACACACACACACACACACACATGTATATATATACTGATACATTTATAAAAAAGAAAAAAAATATATATATATATGTAAATATATATATATTATATATATATATATAATATATATATATATATATTATATATATATATATATTATATAATATGTGTGTGTGTGTGTGTGTGTGTGTGTGTGTGTGTGTGTGTGTAAGCTTATATGTTTAGTGATAAATCGATGTAGAAGTAGAGGTATAACTACGCTATATACAGCATATACAAGATAATCAGTGGTTCAGGATTGTTGTAGCGTAAAAAGTTAGTTTATTTATTACCGTATGAGTGTTACAGTATATCTTATTTCGTGTAATGGAAATATTCGGAAAAATACAAGTAGTCCAAAATCTTTGTCATCTAGCACATTTTTTTCCGATACGAAAGAGAAACCAATGATTTATTTGCTTTTCGATTGAGAAGGGTGCAACCAGACCCGAATACCACCACAAAAATAAAAATTATGTTTTACGTTTAATTACACATACATGTCACGGTGATCTATATCTACGTATGTATCATACATGTTTTTTAATTATCGAAATTTGAACGGTTAATATAACAATTACCAAACGGCGAAAGAAGCTACTTACAAATGTAGCATAACGATGCAAGATTTACCTATTCATTGACTAAAAATCCAAAATACCCTGATTTCACACTCCCTATAAGAAAGAAATACGAAATTAAACTCACCAACCTTTCTTTTCCTTCAGAACACACACTCTTTCTCCAATCAGGTTTCCTTCTGGCACAAGAACCAGCACTTTACCCTGCTGCAGATTAACGGTTGTGGCGGAGACGCAACCGCGGACTGAGCTCCCTTGCACATTCGCAGTGGAAGCGACACGTATGATACCCTCAGCCTGTCGCACTCCACACGCGAACGACTGAGTCATCTAGTTTCCTGAGTTCGTGTTGTGTTTTTTTTTTTAAGTATTTATATAAAAAGAAAAAAAAGTAAAGGGGCATGATTTCGATATCTGTTAGTTCTGTTAGAACGCTAATATGAATATCAAAAGGAAAATGCTTGTGCCTTGCAACATAACAGATAAAAATATATATATATCAAGAGATCCATTTCTCGAACACTGAGATGCATGCCCTATAAAAAACACCTATGACACTTGCATATTTTCCGCAGTTTCCAACCGGCAGTTAACGTTAATGTGACCCATGGCCATTTGAGCGCCTAGTCGAATCCAGGCATCATTTGTCCGGACATCGCATATGCCTTCTCGATTTTTTTTTGCTATTGTAAATTTCTGACATTCTAAAATGAGCAATAATGTCATCCTTCTTCATATTACATCGTGAAGCTTGTAAAAATAACATACAGTGTTGCTTGGTCGAAGTGCAGACCATTCTCCTCTTTTCATCTTTTCCCAAACTGATCCGCCAAGGTCCTTGTGAAATTCATTATTCACAGTACAGCATCTGCATTACAGAATGTAACGAACGAAAGTTTCGTTACAAGAAGACCTGCAATTCCAAAGCGCCTTACATATGGGAGGTCCTAAAAATGTTGAATACCCACAATGTGTAAAGGCATATCTTCCAGATGTTAAACTTCGGCACTACGACACCATCCATTCAGTTGTTAGTGAACATTTCTTTGGATTTCTTCTGTTGGCACTAAGAGATGAATATACAATAAGTGAGCGAAATACTCTTTCCCGATGAAGCTGAACTTCCTCCTTCCATTTGAAGGTGGAATAGGAGGTCGACGACAAGCTCCCCTTCAGAGGTATCCTGATTCGTCGTTCTGCTGATCTTTACTCCTTTTCATTATATAAGAAACTTACGTAGGGTCTGATGTATATAAACTTCTTCTCATACTATCCCCTCCATGTTAAGAGTGGAATTTATTCTGTTCCTACGTGCAGCCCGCACCTGTGATCCCCATTACTGGAAGAAGAGCTCGATTTTCTCCCTTTACTTAGGAGGTATGTATTTACGCTTTTCCATGTGTCCCTTGTTGATAAATAGTCTTAACATGTGTGTCTCTCAACCCAAGGACGCTGTATCAAGTGACATACCAACAACACCATTTTTGCAATCAGTGAGCCACAGGTCATCAGACGGATTGGTCAGCAGTTCGTATTGCCATTCCTTCTGCTGATGCCCACGCCCGTACACTAGTGTAATTCTCTCTAATAAACCCGCTGATAAAGTTCAACCTCAAGTAACAGTTTTTCTCACTTTCTACATCTTTAGATTGCAGGCGACACCTCCTCATTAGACCTGCCTATCGTCCAGTCTAACCTGACCTGCCTCCCTTTCCGTTTACCTTTCCTCACCTACCCATTGTTTTGCTTCTCATTCACCTTCCTCTATCTTACCTCTTCACACCTGAAGATGAGATTCAGGAGGAATTCGAAACTGATGTCTCATCTTTCAGTGAACCCAGTTTGTGCCGGTCTCTCATGTGACAGGGGTGTGAAGTAACAGGTCAGGTAACGTGTATGTAGTTGACAAAAATGTTCTGAAGGAATGGCATAATCCATTTACTGGAGTACCGCTGCACCATCCTCAGCTGCCGCTACTTGCTACAAGATATCAGGACGTTCAGCACTGAAACGCGATCATCATGCAAGTGCTAAGAAACATTCTACTGAACAAAAGTTCTATTGGTTAATAAAGAGGCTCAAAATACTTATTGCAAAGATAAGCAGCTCTGCACTTTGATATTTGACATACTCTGACCAGGTTACATATGTAATGGGGAATCCCAAAGTTGATGAAAAAAAAAATGTCGAAAAAAAATATTTTACTCTGCCAGAAGCATGTACTCCAGGAAATGTAAAATATCTTACATTGTTATTTAGTATGAAATTTCTAAGAACGAAATCTAGACAGGAATCACCTTATATTCTTACATATTTAATACCTACATTCCCATTCGAACCTCTTCAGTTAAGAACGAACGACAACATACTGACAATTAGCACGTACCAAGTCGACAACTGTCTCTGGAAAATTACTGTTTCATGCTCTCTGAAACCATGTCACTATAGCATGCTATAGTGATATTTTTTGTTCATGTAGATACATGTGTATGCGATTATTCATGATTTGTAGTGCTCATATTACTGCTTCGATATATCGTTTCTACCGCAATTATGTAAATACTATAGAATACCATGAAATAGAAAGGCAGAAAACTATTCAT
Organism: Penaeus monodon; assembly: GCF_015228065.2. Taxonomy (NCBI): domain Eukaryota; kingdom Metazoa; phylum Arthropoda; class Malacostraca; order Decapoda; family Penaeidae; genus Penaeus; species Penaeus monodon. Next base: position 11,429,007 of record NC_051399.1, on the reverse strand, counting down.
GGTTTGATGGGTAACTTGTGTATTCCTCGTGAATTTATCTGACAAAAATTATACTGTATATCGTTTATACTATGTAATCTTAATTTGGCCAACAGGATACTGGCTGACGATTAAATATTATTGCTGTAATCAATACACTGCGCCAGTCACGAAATGGTGAGTGGTGACTGTCAGTCTCTCCCTAATAATTGCGCGAAACTACCTCTAGCAAAAACTAGTAAAAATGAGGGAAAAAATAGCACTAATTATGTGTTTCAGAGGTGCCTTGATCCATCTTTCTTCGCAAATATATTACATCAGTATGGCACTTTATCACGTAGGTTTCACTCCCTGTATTATTGTACATTACCAAATGTATTTAATTACAGTGTTTACGCTTAGTATCATTCAGCCGAGAAGGCATTCGAGCACGTGCAGCGTGACGCAGTGGTGACGTCTACACACACACACACACACACACACACACACACACACACACACACACACACACACACACACACACACACACACACACATACATACATAACATACATACGACAACTAGGCCACGGGTAAACACACAACGTCGACCACACACACAAACACATTACACTTACCCATTATCACACATACAGCACTTATACCGATTTCTCACACACACACACACACACACACACACACACTTATAACACACATTATATAAATAACTATATTATATATATATATAAATATATATATATATATATATATTATATATATTTATATATATTGTATATATTTATATATTATATATTTATATATATATTATATATATATATTTATATATATATTTATATATATATTTATATATATATTTATATATATATTTAATATATATAGATATATGTAAATATATATAAATATATATAAATATATATATAGTTATATATATATAGTTATAATGGATATCTATCTATCTATCTATCTATCTATCTATATATATATATATATATATATATATATATATATATATATATATATATATATATATATAAATTGTCTTGAAGAACAGACAGTTGAAGGTAAAAACCAAAGTTAGAGTGTTAGAATGTTACGTGTGGTCAGTTTTGCTTTATGGGTGTGATGCTTGGACAGTCAATGAAAATATGAAAGAAAGATTAAAATCAGTAGAAATGTGGTTTCTCAGAAGAATGCTCAGGATTTCATGGACAGAAAGAGTTACTAATGAAGAAGTTTTAAGAAGAGCAGGAGTTAAAAGAACCTTAATGAAAGTTATCGGGAAAAGATACGTAATGAGATGTAAAGGATTGGAAAACTTAGTGTTAACAGGAAAGATAGAAGGGAAGAGAAGCAGGGGTAGACAAAGGCAGAAGTTCATCACCAGCTTGAACAAAGATCTCAATATGGGCAGAAGTGACTTAGAACTGCTAAAGTTGTCAACAGACAGAACAGGATGGAAAACCATGATCGCCAACGCCCTGAAAGGACAAGGCACTTGAAGAAGAATATATATATATATATATATATATATATATATATATATATATATATATATATATATACATATGTGTGTGTGTGTGTGTGTGTGTGTGTGTGTGTGTGTGTGTGTGTGTGTGTGTGTGTGTGTGTGTGTGTGTGTGTGTGTGTGTGTGTGTGTGTGTGTGTGTGTGTGTGTGTGTGTGTGTCGTGTGTGTGTGGTGTGTGTGTGTGTGTGTGTGAATAATGTAAGAGAGAAAGGGAGAGAGGGGATGGGGCGGGGAGAGAGAAAGGAAGGTAGAGTGAGTTACGAAGGAGGCGAGGAGGGAGGGAGGGAGGAGGGCGGAGGTGAGGGAGAAGTAGTGGATGTGTGGACGTCACAAAAGCATCATGCTTCTTCTCAGCTGAAGGATATTACGCAATCAGAGTCAAGAGTACATTTGTTAATACATTGTAATACCAAACAACAGGGCAGGGTGTGAAACAGACAGTGCTAAGGTGCCACTGACTGTTCACTTGGAAGAGATCTGCGAAAAACGATGCGTCAAGGCCCTGAAATGCATGGACGTTTTGCCCTTGGAAGTATATAGGTCGCCCACAGCATCATGTGAAGAATCAGTTCCCCCATAATGACAGAAGCAGCAGTATATCAGGCAAGTTATATTAAAATTCCATCATCATTTACACAAAGAAGCAACATTATTAGACACTTTCATGCTGTCAGAACACGCAAAAATAAGGTACTTCGAGGGTTTTCTAAATATCAACAATCACTTCATAATAGATCTTTCGTAAATATATCCGAAAGAAGGCATCGAAAGAAGAAATACATATTAGAGACTGAGATAATAGGCACCGACAGAGATGTCTGAATCATAAGAATAACTTTATATCAGAACTTAGCAGAGGTGTAAAACAACAATAGGAATACGTCTAGATTTTGGAAGAGAATTCCTGTTTGGACTAAATAATCAAAATCCCAAAAGAATGGAACAAATACAAGAGTTTATATTTGTATGACTAGGGAGAACAATGAAACTGTCATCATACTGAAGAGTAAGATCAGACCATGTCACTGATGATACGTTAGATGAGCTAAAGTTGACCTGTAAATAGTTAATTAACAAGAAACGAAACCAGGAGACAGACTTATATATCTACATATCTATCACTTAAGTGTCGGTGAATGAGAAATAAGACGTAAAAAGAAATATTAATATCAACTGAAGATCCTGCTGGTAGGCTAAAGTTGTCCTGCTGTTTTTTTCCCCAAGATGTGTGCCCCTAAAAAAGAGAGGAAAAATCTAAATACAAAAGGCCGAAAATCACTGCTTAAAAATGGCAAATTGTGTAAGAAAATGAAATATGAAAATTTATGGTGGCAACAGATTATTTCATTGTATATGACGGAGTTATAAGAAATGAAAGCATGTTGAAGAAAAACTGAAAGCTAAAGTTATTAAAGGAAATGCAAAATATTTCTGCTCCTGTCCAAGTAATAAATTGAAAAGGAAGCCTCTTGACAATGAGACTCCAAGGAAATGTCTGAACTCCCCGAAAGGCAGTTTGTGTCCCTACAATAGAGGCCTTTATAACAGACCGCAAACATTTTTGAATTGATAATGATAAACCAAACTCAATCGATATAATAGCAAAGCAACACTATAGGCAGCTTGGGTGTATTTAAAGTTTTATAGTTTATTTTTAGAAAACAGTTCGAAAATTTTAAATTCCACCCCTAGATCTGACCTTTTAAAAAACTTATTTTGTTTATTGTTTTACCATTACATCAACACGGGAAAGTTTTTTTAATCCGCAATTTGCTGAATATTGCATCTGGACAAGTTAGATTTCCTGTAATCTTGAAAAATATGAAGTATGTAGGAAATCTTTAGATGTAAAAATTATCCCAAGTAAACTGAAAGAGAAATATTCCCAGTCAGTACAAAAACTACAGGAATGCTAAATAATTGTTCATTATTGGAATTTTCTCTGGTGAATCGACTGTGAAAAGTAAGTGGAGTGCCGATTTTTTCTGTTCCCAATTATAACTGTAGACTTTAAACGCTCCTCTGCAAATGGTACAAGAGAAAACTCGCAAAAATACATGCCACATCCACAGGATGTTTTTGTTTTTTATTTCTTTACACATCAATGGCGCTGATTATTTATGGCTCAGATAAAAAATTATGCAAAACTTAAACATGTTTATAATTAATGAAAAAGATCTTCAAGGGGTCAACAGGAAAGAGACCCCGACCTCCTCATTCCAAGAATGAATATCAGTGGCAAGCATGAAATCCAAATTATACGTGTTAGGGCTTAATCACAAGAAGGGGCCATTCTCCTTACAAAGACGGAGAGAGATGTATCGCTTTATATTTCGTATGAAAGATCAGTGAAATTCTAACACCAAATCCAGGTGGGTAGCAGAGATTAGGATTGAAATAAGATATCGTTCAAGAGATTAGGATTGAAATAGGATATCGTTCAAGACATGGAAAGATGTGCTGTTGCAGTGAGACCCTTTTTGAGAAAGGTGCAAGATCAGAGGTTCAGAAGTCTTATATAGTGAACCAGAGGGAAGAATCGTATTCATTGCAGTGTGAAAGTGTTACAGAAAAATTAGATGGCTGGTTAAAAACACGAATGGATAAATCATCGATCATTTTCAGCAGCTAAGGTCGGCGGGGTAATTCAGGTATAAACAAGTAACGTGGCTCTTTGACAGAGCTCACATCAGGTAATAAAGTATATACATGTATGTATGTAAAAGAATAACATGTATACATACTGTTAGGCATCTAGCTATATAAAAAGGATTGTAAGCCAGGATTCTAGGTTTTATTATAGTTTTTCAAGAGTTCGAATAGAATTTTGATGTATATAGTTTTTAATAGCTATGGGATTAAGTAAAAAGTGGATAAACGGTTAAATCATCGATCACTTAGCAGCGACTAAGGCGGGCGGGATGATTTAGGTATTAACAAGTAACGTGGCTCTTGTCAGAGCTGACATCAGGTAATAAAGTATATATACGTATGTATGTAAAATAATAACATGTGTACATACACAGGTAAGCATCTGCCTACATGAAGGGATTGTAAACCAGAACTCTAGAAGGGTTTCTTATAATTTTTAAAAGTTAGGAAAATAATTTTTTTCATGTATATTGTCTGTTTGGTTCTTGTTTTTTAATACCTAGATATTAAATGGAAAAGTTACTTTTCCCATGAATTTTCAGAGACGTATAATCATACGCGAACAAAATTCAGATGAAGATGATATAGGTATTATGCAAAGATACGCCATAGTTTAAGTCTTTATATCTTATTTTCTGTCAATTCGGCTGCATGGCAGTGGGTATGAATCCAATCACACGAATTCGAATACAAACAGAATCATCTCAGAGACCGGATTCAAATCGTGCGTTCGTGTGGCTGCAGCTGGACTAGGCGTTCACTTATTTCCCACAGCTTCTTGGCGATCCCCTCATCCTGGGAGAGTGGCGATGGCTTGAATTCCTTAAACAAAATGTTATCAAAACGAACATTAATTCCTTTTGTAATGCTTATTCGATGAATACATTGGCCTATCATATTAGAAATATAAGAAAGGGATCTAACAAGATGGAGATTTACTGACTTTACAATCCTCGAAGTATTTCCCCGAGACATCTTTGAGGTCCTCTGAAGCAGCTACTAAAATACTCGTCTGGGCGCCTTCAGATTTCGTCTGTTGACCAACAATGATGATTTTTAGTGATAATAATCAGTATCAAATTACTGCAACGAAAGTAAATAAAATGGCAATCTGTACCGAGAATATTCCGTATCAACAAATTTTGAGATAACAACAGTGTAAATGATAACAACAAAACATAATTGACAGCATTGTTCATAACAGCAGAAAATAACAAATAAAGGAATAAATAAATTAAAACTTAGCTACGACTGAGGCGTTAATTTCATGGGCTCTGCTGCCTCTAGATCGGTCCGCGCAGCCACTCAACCACTCACCTTGGCGTATGCCCACACGTAGAGGCGGATGAAGATGCCATACCAGACGTGGGAAATCATAGGGTCGAAGATGTCTGTGTTAACTACTCCGGGGTGGAGGCAATTGGTCGTCACTCCTGTGCCAACATCGAGAAAAAAAACACGAAATGTAAAGGTCTGACTTCGTGTAACTGATAAACACATTCACAGTAATTTTCTCGTTTTTTTCCCTCAATGCAGTTAAATTTTAAAGCCGCCCACTATTCTTCACTTAGGTCCCTCTGATGCCAAATACCTTCTGGAATATAACTGGTAAACCACCAATTCCGACCCCTCGATCATTTCATTGCCCTTTTTGTGAAAAATACAAAAAAAAAAACTTACCAGTTCCCTTTAGCTTCCTATGAAGTTCCATGGTGAAAATAACATTCATGAGTTTGGTGACGACGTAGATCTCGAGCGTGCGCAAAGGACGCGGGAACTCGAACCTCAGGTCTCCTTCCAAGTCAAGTTCGGAGGCTTTCTTGACCCAGTGATGGCCCGTGGAGCTGACGTTGACGACCCGACCCCCTGCCTTCATGAGACCCGCTGGGAGGGTAAGATACAGGCGATCAGTGCGTTGGACAATTCTTCTCAGTTCCGAAATGAGTAATCTTGTGCGTCGGCATTTCTTTACAACGAACTTAGGTAAAGACAATACAAATATACTAAATCATGTCTGAAAACTATTTAACCAAAGAAATACTTCTAGAATATTATGAACGAAATTTGGATAAAGATAACATTTCAGAAAACGAATGGCTAGGCTGAGGTATGAAAAGTTGGTTGCTGTAAGATGCCCATGGGTTACAAATCCAATTAGAAACTTACAAATACGATTTTGTTTAAGACCAGAAGTGTGTTAATGAAAGCTACAGCAAATCGTGAGAAAAACTGTCAACAACGTCTGATAAGCAAGTATATCTACAGAAATCAGAATTATTATATAATTAAAAAAAAAAAACTTGATAACATTCAGGAAACGACACTGTGGACTTAATCGAGAAAGACTTACGCATGAGGAGGTGTGTCAGTAGGAAGGGTCCCAAGTGGTTTGTAGCAACTGTCAATTCGAGACCCTCGTCAGTCAGTTGCTGAGGCAGATCAGCAACTGCAGCGTTGTTAATAAGTACATCGATCTGTTGGTGATTTCGAAATAGAAAAACTAGCGAGACAAAGGGAAAATGATCTGGCCAGAAAATACTATTTCAAAGCTTTACATACTCATTTTTGGTAGGGATGCAGCAGTTACCTCTGACCACAGATTGAAAGATATTACGTGACGATGAAGAAGAAGAAAAAAAAAAACAAGCTATCATAGTAGTGAGATGAACATAATTCGATAAGGAGACCTAATAGATTAAATATAACCAAACCTTGCGACCCTGGAAGTTTGCGGCGAACTTCCTGACGGAGGCCATGCAGGAGACGTCAAGGTACGCCAATTCGACAGTTCCGCCGCTCACATTGCCCTTTAGCCCCTTCAGGATATCATCTGTAAGAACAAGACAATCATGCCAACAGTTTCTACACACATTCTCTTTTCAGTTATCCAGTATATCTCAATCAATGACAAGTTATTTTTAAATTTGT
>NC_051399.1:11409422-11414422 GCF_015228065.2 Penaeus monodon | reverse complement strand
TCCATTGATGCAGTTTATATCAAAATCAATAATTAGATGATGGTGATGATGATGACGATGATCATGACGATGAATCGATGATAATAATAACAATAATAATTGATAAAAACAAGAACACATATATGAAAACAAGAATATACATTTGGTGATTCGAAACACACACACACACACACATATACGGTAATAATTCTAATGTAATTTCTAAAACAAAATTTCAGACAATAGGGCACTTACACCTAGACTAGTGCAATCACTCTCGTTTAATGTAAAGAGAATGCACATTTTACAGCAACATAATTGTAAAAGAGTGAAACCTGTTTTGTATACTCTTTCTCTGTTCGTGTCATAAAAAAGATATGTAAAAATGATACTGTCTTTAATGTATTAAAGTCCAGGTTACACTAGGAATAAAATGGTAAATCCTGCCTTTCATAAAGAAAATACGTAAGCGTAAAATATGTCTTTGAACTATTTAGAGACATCTAGTGAACATGCATTACTTCGGAAAGGGCGCAATTATTTTTCTTTTTGTAATATAAATCTTGAGTAGGTTAATTGGGAGTTTTGTGAAATAAGGAAAACAAAGCACCAAAGGCGGGTAGTCGTATCGGTAGAACAATATGTAAAATTAAATAAATTTTATGTAAAGGGATTAATCAGATATCATAAATAGAATGAGACTCATGCAAATGTCAGTTTAAAGACAAATATCCATATACATGAAAAAAAAGAAAGACTAATGAAATCAAGCGAAGCAGACATACGAAGCGTGCCAACCTTTCCTGACGAACTCCCCCTCCCCCGCCTTGAACCGGCCGAGCTTCACAGCCGCCTCAGTAGGGTTGGTCGTTGAGCGGGACTTCATGTTGGAGAACTTGGTGTGTTCGGCGACCTTCAGGAGTTGCTCGTCAGTGTACCCTGTCCCCAAGAAGGCGTTGAGACGGCGCATCTCCGGCAGAATGTCCTCTTTCAGGTCCTCGTAGAAGATGAAGAGAACGTTCGGGTGGTCCCTCTTCTCCCAGCCCTCCGCAACGTGCTTCCAGTAGGGTCCCTGTGTAACTAAAGGTAGACCCTGGAGATTATTATCATGTGTCCTCCAGTACGCTAACGCTGTGTTTCATATCAGTGGCACGAGACAAATGTTAACATTTCCTTTATTTCAAAGAATCGCATATAGGTCTACACTACAACTATATATCTTTATGTATATAGAATCTAGCATCATCTGTTACCGAGATCTTTGGTGAAGTAGTCGAAAAACTCGGGAAAATCGCCTAAGAATTCCGAGACCATGACAAGCCGCTGATGATGGAAATAACTGACACTCGCGTCTTTTGGGTTCCTCGCTACGTACACCACCTGTTGGAGAAAACTGATTACTGTACTACTCGTCCATAACAAAAATCCAATAAATCTGATTAACTTACGATTTTTAATTTTGATTTTAAAGATGATACAGATATCTTTACCTTGGACGTATCAAGGAGAGAAGGGGTGAGAAGCGAAAAGGGCAAGTGGGTCTTGATGGTTCGAGGTGACGGTGAACTGTCAGTCAAAAAGAGGTACAAGCCTTCCTCTTTGGGATCTTTACCGGGGTTCCTCGCCCTGAACTCTTCCGCCCATTCCTCAAGAGGCTCTAGTTCTGGATTTTCAAGCGAATCAAACCTGCATGAAATGTGAAAGGACATTATTATCCGTTCTATCTCGTGAGTAACCATAGCCGTCTTTCAGAATAAACGAATATATTTAAGAATTTTCCCTTGCCATCTAATCATACCTATAACTATTCACCATATAATTTCTTATCAAACCGTCTTAATCCTCTCAATCATGCAGTGACATTACTTCTTGATAATATTATCCTGTAAATAACCTGAAAAACAACTATATCAAACGACTCACTCCAAAAAGGGGGATCGAACTCCGAGCTCCAGCGAGGTGTCGAAGTCGAGGCCGCTCCTCATGGTCCACACGATCTCCTGCATCCACGTCGTCCCGCACTTCGGGTGGGTCATGATCACCACGTCGTCCTCGAGGAATCTGGCGGAGGGGGGTGGAGTTGGTGGTGTTTAAAGTCTGGAGGTAGACACTCAAACAGGCACACAAAAATACACATACATATATATGTGTAGGTGTTATATATACATATATTCATACACAACACACACACACACACACACACACACATACACACAATATATATATATATATATATATATATATATATATATATATATATATATATATATATGTGTGTGTGTGTGTGTGTATGTGTGTGTGTGTGTGTGTGTGTGTGTGTGTGGTGTGTGTGTGTGTGTGTGTGTGTGTGTGTGTGTGTACACAGACACACACACACACATACACAAAGATGACTTTAAAATTTTGAACACGAGAAGGACGAGAGCAAAGAGTTGAAAGTAAGAAGAGGCGAGAAAGATATCAGGAAGTTCAGTTTCCCAAACAGAACTATTGAAACGTGGAACAATTTCCAAATAACGTTGTGTCAAAAATGTGCATTGATTTAAAAAGTTATATGATGATTTAAATATAGCAGACGGAACCATCTGAACTTACCTCTTCTTCCGTATTGAGACAACTAGGTAAGAGCACACGTACACATACATATTGTGCATTTGCATAAATACATAAACACACACACACACACACACACACACACACACACACACACACATATATATATATATATATATATATATATATATATATATATATATATATATATATATATGCGTGTGTGTATGTGTATTTATGTTTATGTTTATGTGTGGGGGGGGGCGTGTGTGTGCCAATGCTTACCTGAAGTTATAATACTTCTCGGCATACTTGGCATAGTGAGCAGGCATAAGAAAGCCTGTCTCCTTGACCCTGACGAGGCCGAAGCGACACCCGAGGAACCTCTTCTCGACCTCCGCCTGCGTCGCCGCGCCCAGGGGCTCCAGGCTGTGCGGGAAGGCCCTGCTCATGGCGCCGGCCTGGCTGGTGCTGTGGTGGTAATACAGTGGTGGAAGATTACATAAAGACAAGTACACACATACACTTGTATAATATATATATATATATATATATATATATATATATATATATATATATATATATATATATCCATACCCATAAATAGAAAAATATATATAAATGCATATATATATATATATATATATATATATATATATAGATAGATAGATAGATAGATAGACAGATAGATATACACATATATACATATATACAAACACATATGCGAATTAAGTTAATTGGTCACGTGATAAAAGATGGTAGATGCTGATTATTTGACCAAGTTAAAGTGTGAAACAACAAGAAACTGGTTATAGCTGGAGACTTGAGACTTTGCAAGTGCAGTGTAGACATGTTTAGCAAAAATCTGAACTAGAATGACATCAAACATATTACATATATTTATATATATTAATTATTTTTTTTGTGCCGTCCAGCAAATTTTCACATCAAACTGCTTGCTAAATTAACCATAATTTTTGAAGCCCTATTACATGCAAGGCTACTTGTAGTTCAGATATGTAAAAACAATATGAGGATTACCCTTTGAAAATTTCAAGGCTCTAGGTTATGTACTTTTTGAGTTGTTTCAAGCTATATGCAGCACAGTAGTCGTAAAATCGTGTTTCGAGAAAAAAGGAAACAAAGATTTACTTGTCATTTTCAAGGGGAAAACATACATAATAGAGAAATAATTACAAGAATTCTATAATCATTGCCATTGTAGATATAAAATAAAAGTAAAAAAACATTTTCAGTCATCATCTGCACAGATGCCAGGTGCATAGTCCTCACTGTTTTGGGCGATGAAAGCACTTTTCTGTCGTTTGCGCCGTTTTGCTTTCTCAGTCTCTGTTGGGAATGACTGCCTGGCCCTTTTTCTGTCATTTTGCAGCATATACAATCTTGTGAAATGTCCTTCAGTAATGCCAAGATGATCAAGACATGATATCTGATACATGATACATGACGAGAAAAACAAGCCAATCGCATGGCCTTTTCATGTGTAGAAGGATGGTGCTACACGAAGTATTTAGGGTTATTTCGAGAGATCAGACTTTGACCTTTCAGATGATGCCAAACACTTCAAGGTTGCGATCAGGAAGGTGCCTGTTGTTAGGGCCTAAAAAGGTCTCATTTTTTATTTCTCGTTCAAATTTGAAAGGTAGACCATTTTAAATACTCAATTTTGTCAAATATTTTAGATGATAAGTACCATATAAATACATCATTGGAAAGAGCATGTTTTGAAATAATTTATAACACCTAAATCCGAAAATTAACAAAAAAATAAATTTTGCTCAAATTTCAGGGTTAAACCTGCCCTTAAATCACTAATAATGTCAGTTATATACACTAAGAAGAAACATTGCTATTCGAGGCAATAATGATAATCTGTCAATCAACAGCTTTTGCCTTGGTAGGTTTCATATATATTTTCACACACACACACACACACACACACACACACACACACACACACACACACACACACACACACACACACACACACACACACACACACACACACACACACACACACACGCTCATCATTTTTCATATATTTTTTTCGTATTTATGTCAGTATCATTAGTGTGAAAATTATCGATTACTTGAATAGGAATTTCATCCTAAAATAATGACATAACACTGATCACTTTATGAACATCTGAAGTATGGAATGATCGCACTGGCTTGTCTAGAATCTACGAACTTAAACACTACGATTAAACATCTTGATAACAATTGCAACTCACCAAGCAACTGCTTCTTCTCGTTCTAGACAAAGTATCTGAGTATTGTGTAAGTCTGTCTCTTTTCAAAGAATGTGTACATCGGTCTTGCTGAAGTAATTTCTATTTCCCTTTTCTGTAGGTCTACAATGAGGATGCTGCACGGTACACAACACTTAGGGGACTCGGTGAGGATACCGAGAGGACGAACCTGTAGCAGTCTTTGGTGCTGTTACG
>NC_051399.1:11381922-11404422 GCF_015228065.2 Penaeus monodon | reverse complement strand
CATTTTGAGGTCCTGCTCCGGGTTTGCTTTTGACAACTCTCGGCATCTCGTCTCTCTATGGTGGTCAATTGTTGCTTTTTCAGTGGTTTATGAGTAGTAGGGTCGTCGGTGCTCATTTAGAAGTGGTTTTTGAATGAGAATCATAGAATCTGGCATATGTGACTGGCAAAACAGAAGTGCTGTATTTGGGTTAGTGTGCACCACAAAAACTCTAGCTGTCGGGGAAGAAAGGAAAGAATTTATTGTTCTTTGTAGGATGCTGCTATTATTGAGGCAGGGGAGGGATAGTCAATGCCTAGATCATCTGAGGGAGGGTTGAAATGGATTTAGTTCATATAATTCCATTCCTAGTGCAAGTGCCAGAGGAGCAGCACTTCAAAGGCCTACTTATTGTGAGGACGGGAGAGGATTGGCAGATTACTGGCGAGTTGAATCTGCTGAATTGGTAATGTTTGGTGTTGCTGAGTGTGTTGCAGCATCTGTGAAGTGTATGGTTGCTCTGTCTGTAAATCTGCTTCTAAAATTACTCTATTTAGATTTTTTATGTAAAGGATGCTGGCTTTGTTATATTCCTGATTAAAGATTTAATTTATCTCATGAATATTCAGCTGCAGAATCAAGTATTACATTCTAGAAAAATATGTTTCACTATTATTCAAAGGAATGTTGCAATAAAATACATTAAGTGATATTAAGTATTGTATGTATAAAGTTGAATGATTCATTGTATATATAAGTAAGAAGCATTATATATTGGTCATTGTTTACAGATATATAATACATCATGCCTCGGCTGGGCCTTGGCTATGACATGGACCAGTTCCTGGACCACTGTCGTATGACAAAACCTCCGTATGAATGCCCGCATGCATCATGTGGCAAGATTTACCGCAGTCTAGCAGGCATTCAGCACCACATGAACACATATGACCATGAGAATCCTCCTCCAAATGTGGTCACTCCAAAATCAGGTGAGAAAATACTTAATAAGTCCTGTGAATATGTTGAGAGATAAAGGTAATAACTTTAATTTCTATCTACTTTTTATTTGGTTCACCTTTCAGCCCGGAAGAAAAACATGAAGCGACCCCCATCCCCTGTAGCAAGCCAGGATCCAGAGCCACCTTCAATACCATACTCGCATGACATGAAAACTGTGGAGTTTGAGGTTGATGGAAAATTGACACGGTTATCTGTCTATGACCCAATAGAAATTTTATCAAAGGTGGGAATAGAATCCAGGGCTTTACTATTGATAGTAAAGAGGTGTTGCTGGTATATACTTGTACTTTGTGTATTCATGATAAGTATAATGGTTACTAATATTCTAAGAGGTATTATTGTCTTGAATTTTTTTTTTTTACAGATATGTTATTTATTTGTATTTATTGTTTTATATGACCTCACTAATTTTAGAAAATCATGTGTGGTAAGCACGATTTTCCATTTTGTGATCAGGAGGATTACGAAGCTTCAATGCCTCCGGTTGTAGAGGAGCCCCCACCTCAGGAGCAAGCACGCACACCAACTATCAAGCCATTGCCCAAGACACCAACATCCAAAACCTCCCTATCAAAAACTCCGGTGCAGAAAACTCCTCTCCAGAAACCACCAAAAGTGAGTATATAAAGACTATTTGTGTCACTGAATATCTGCAAACCATTTGAAAGGAAACGTAGGGAAACTGTCTTTCCTTAATTTATGTATTGTAACTCTGTTTGTTTTACACAGGCTCGTACAGGTGATAAAGATAGAGGGGTAGATGTCCAACGTTACACAATAGAAGAGAAAAAAAGCAACAAACTCCCAGAAGCGTCATTTTCAGTCATAGAGGATTATTACAAGAATCTTCCTGATGCTCCTCCACAACCATCCAACTATCATAGGTATATATGAATAATATGTGTAGTACTCTTATATTAACTGTATATCCATGTGTTTTGGTTTGTGTGTGTTTATACTGTAATATGATATTGATTAAAAACAAAAGCAGGCAGATTTATTTGCTCCATTAATTTAGTTATATGCTATGATTGTTTTATACAATTTCAAGATTTCATGTTTATGTTAAAACTCATGAATGTTTCTCAGTAGCAATTGGATGGAAATTCAGAAAATTGGGTAACTTTATGGTTTTTAGGTTCATAGAGAAAAGTCTTGAAGAATTAGATGAAGAAGTGGAGTATGACATGGATGAGGAAGACAGAGCATGGCTGCAGAAAATGAATGAGAAGCGAGCTGTGGATGAACTCCCACCTGTAGAAATGGAGACCTTTGAATTACTCATGGATCGTTTAGAAAAGGAATCTTTCTTTCAGGTAAAACCATTTGATTTGTGATACTGGTCTTGCATGAAGAAAATTTAAGGAATGTGATTGTAAAATAGTATTATGATTTCATATTTGAATTATCTTTTTGATGTGCCTAAAAGTTCTTTCTGGTTTATCAGTAGTACATGGTATATAGAAATATATAAGTGATTTTATTGGTAATTTGGATAACTATTTGTTCTTCATGTTACTATTCCATATCAACTCTAAACCATAAGATTTAGTTATATTTTTTCTTATATGTAATATTATGTTATTCTAGGCTCAGTCAACTGGCAGAGATTCTGGTGTGCCAATAGATGAGGATGCTGTATGCTGTATTTGTATGGATGGAGAGTGTCAGAACAGTAATGTTATCCTATTCTGTGATATGTGCAACTTAGCAGTGCATCAGGTTAGTACTTTGTATTAAGGAACTAATTTCAAAATCAAATACTAGAGAGGAATGTTGTGAAACTGGTAAAAGAGGTGGTAATTTTCAGATATGTTAAATCTGTCTTGTCAATTTCTCAGGAGTGCTATGGAGTTCCTTACATCCCAGAGGGGCAGTGGCTATGCAGGCGGTGCTTACAATCTCCATCACGGGCTGTTGACTGTGCTCTTTGTCCTAACAAGGGTGGAGCATTTAAACAGACAGATGATGCTCGCTGGGCTCATGTTGTTTGTGCCATGTGGATTCCTGAAGTTTGTTTTGCAAATACTGTAAGTATGAGAGTTTCTTATATATATGTGTGTATATATGGGTATATATATATATTATATATATTATATATATTTTATGTATATGTATATGTATATGTATATGTATATGTATATGTATATGTATATGTATATGTATATGTATATGTATATACATATACATATACATATACATATACATATACATATACATATACATATACATATAATATAATATAATATAATATTTATATATTTATATATTTATATAAATAAATAAAAGTCTTTCTAAGGTTATATGTACTACAAAGCTTCCTTTTCTATACTACAGGCAAATTTTAATCCCTGTATGTGTATTGCAGGTTTTCCTTGAGCCAATAGACAGTATTGGTAATATACCTCCTGCTCGCTGGAAACTCACATGCTACATATGCAAGCAGAGAGGAGTGGGTGCTTGTATCCAGTGTAATAAAGTAAACTGCTATACAGGTAGTTATTTTTTTTAGATATTTTTCTGTACTCTTTTGAAATAATAGCATATAAATTGGGACCCACTACCTTTTTTTATCATTTATATTATTCTCTAATTCTTTCTCTTAGCCTCCTTGACTGCCATTCTCTTATCCTCATGTTTAGCAGTCTTGTACCTTTCTGCTTTTTGCTTTTATATATTCTTTTATTATATTATTTCTATTTTGGCACATGAAGACAATTTACTCTATCAGATGCTGTATTGTCAGTATGCCTTTTTTTTTATTAATATTTCATACTTTTCACAGCTTTCCATGTGACCTGTGCTCAACAAGCAGGACTGCATATGAAGATTGATGCAGTAAGAGAGACAAGTGTGAATGGCACATCAGTTACAGTGCGAAAAGCAGCTTACTGTGATATGCACACCCCAGCTGACTCAGATGCGGTATGTTATGTTTATTTTGATTGTTTACATAATATACATGGCAAATTTGACTATTGATTATTACATAATGATGTAAATAAAAATGATCAACTATATTTATTCCAAACCAAAGACTGCCTGAAGTTTGTTGAAATACAAAGTAACTTTCCTTTTTATGATAGGACTCCTGCTAGTCATGCCATATCAATATTAGCAAGAGATGGAGAAGTAAAAGAGAGAGCAAGGGAAATAGTTGATATAGATGTATTGCTTACTTCACCATTTTGTTTTGGCTTTGCTCAAGCTCTTGCACCACCCTTTGTGCTTCCTAATATTCTGCTCTCTCAGCACTTTCCTGCTAACAAGCTTGAACCTGGAAGCTAGAAGGAACTTTTATTTTTTTTCTAGAATTCAATAAATATTCATAAGAAAGGTGCAGTGCAGAAGGAGAACTAAAAAATGACATGTAACTCCTTTCTGACAATTGGCATTATACAAGTATAAGACCAGAAGTAGTGAAAGAAATAAAGTGTCTTTATTTTTCAGTTACTTAAAAGAAGAAAAAATTCCCCCTATAGATTTGTCTATTTTATGGGAAATAATGTTAAAAAATGCTAGAACAGTGGTTAACTTGTCATCAGAAGAGAGAAGGCTGAAGATAGGGAAAGAGTTGGTAAGATAAATGATAAAGCAGAACTTAAGATTCAAATCAGATGTGATGATTAAAGTTTTAGAAAGGTTTTTGGTAAAAGATACATGAGATGGTAATAATACATTGGAAAGCAAACTATATGCTGACTTGTGACTTGTGTCCTTGTTCTTATAGTTGAGAAGCACCTAGGATGTGATGAATGCAAATGATTGCAGCAGACATCATAGTATGTGTAAGTCTGTTCATAGGGAATACAGTTATAGCCATGAAACAGTGCTGCAAAAGTTTTACCCTATGTAATATTGTTTTTTTTTTCATTAATTATTTTTTATGGATAAATGGATTATGGATTATTTCCTCAAAAGCAAGAAAATACAGTAACTGTAAGGCAGTGTGATATCATATAGTTTCTGATATCATCATTATTATTTGCTGATTATCAGGTCATGAGTCTTTCATCTATATTGATGTATGTGTGGGATGCCTACTATGGTCAGATTTTGCTTGTTAGATGTCTTGTGACATCTTGTATCCCTCTATAATCTTGCCTGCTTTACTTTCATATTCTAAAAAATGCTTCACTAAGCACTAAATATACTTCAGTGAAATATGTCAAACATCTACTCTATTTCTGAACTCAAACATGGTGAATCTGGCAGGTCAGGACTTTTGCTGACAGAAGTAGGTGATTAGAGATCTCATGGCAAGCAAGGAAACACTCAGTGAAGTCACTTAGAATATACTTAATTAATCTGGTTCCATATATGTTAGGCCAAATTTTAATAATTTGGTGGAGCACCAACATGATCAAATGAAAACACAAAAAAGCAACAACTATATCAGTTGATAGTTGTTTAGAAAATATTTGCAAAGAACAAGAATAACAACCATAATTTTAAGAACAAAAAGATAGTGAAAGTATTTTTTTTTATGATTATTTTGAATTTCCCTTGTTATGTCATTATACTGAAGTAGTTTTAAATATTGATATTGGAAACTGTTATCACATCTTTGTTTGTATATCATGTGAAATTAGGATATATTTTTAGATGGAATACAGATCCAGAAAGTTTATTTATATTTGTAAAAAATATGAAGAATTCACCCAAGAATAAGTTTGAAAAAGTTGACAGCTTCTATTGTTTGTGTAATCATGTTATTATAGTTCTACAAATATTGAGGTAGAAGGTTTTAGAGAAATTAATATTTTTTAAATGCTGGTTTGTGGCAGATACACTCTTGAATGCATATATGTTTTTGTTCTGCAACTAATCCCTTTATTTGCACCTTAGTGAGCAGAATTATGCAGTCAGTGCTTGTTTGCTGGTCAAGCATAACTACGTATACTGATATTGAAAGTGCCAAACTGAATATGTAAGTTAGGAATTGGTAGAATTGAAATGAGTCGCAGTTGGATTCAGGGAAGGAGTGTAGCCATGGCCATTCATAATATTTTTTTGAATCAAAATTTTTTAATAAATCAGACAAAAATTTTTGTTAAAAAATTGGAAAGTTCTTTATGATGAGATAATGTACAATATCTTTTTTCTAAATTTCTTTAGATATAGTATTAAGAACAGAAAGAGGACTAGCATGTACAGTCTGGCACATATCTGGTGTGACGGTCGTCCAGTGCTTGCCTCCTCTGCTTTTGCTGTGTTGAACATTTGTGGTTGAAGGGCCAGTGTGTGTTCACTTTTCAGCGTCCTCAGCTCGATGAGATTATGGACTCGGCTAAGAAAGCAGCGGCAAAAGCGGCATCACGACAGAAAATGAAGAAAGCTCGTAAGATTTTGGCTGAGAAACGGTCTGCTGCTCCAATTGTTTCAGTTCCCACAATTCCAGCTGACCGGTAAGAAAGGACCCCTTTTTTTTGTTATCATCGTGTTTTTCTTTTAGGTTGTTAAAGCCCAACACTTGATTCAAATTTTCCTGTAGGTTTCAGTTTTAATTTTATTTTTCTAGGAAATTGGTGAATACTTAGTTGATGAGTTTGCAGCTAGGACATTTGGTACGATTTTCTCTTTGATCATTAGTTGAACTGTGTTTTAAATCTCCTATGTTTGCTAATAAACATTTACTGGAAAGTACTATTTATGAATGCAAGGTCAGTTAGGTGTTTATACTTTTTCACTTATATTATTGTTACTTTGAACAAAGGTGACTTTTACCTTGGAAAATAAGGCTATCTCTTCCCAAGTGTCAGAATTGTCAGCAGCTACTATTATTGATTTTGAGAGAGACTTAGATTAATGTCACTGAATTTGAAGTGAATTCAGTACATCTTGTTCTTTGAAATAGTGGAGAAAAAAATTATGCTCCACAAATAACTAAAATAATCGTAATCATGTTTCTTGACTGATATAACTGATAGATTAAATATTATAGTAAGCTGATGTGTTGGCTTCTAGATAAGAGATAATACTTTAAGATTCATGGTAAGATTTGCAGACCATAAGAGGTGAGTGATACTTGCAATGGCTTTAATTTATTGTAATGGAGTTCACAAATGATTTGAAAAGTGTCAGATAAGCTTATGTGCTGACAGCTTTAACTGTTAAGTTTTTTGTCATGATCCATTTCAGTGCTTTGAGTTTTGAGAACTCCATTATGTTAGTCTAGATGCTGTAGGCCGTGTTACAGATTGACTTGTAAATTCAACTTATGCCGGGTGCATTACTGTTTCTGATTGTGCCAGAATGATACAAGCAGTTTATATAATCTTTAATTAGATGGTTAAACATTAAGCATTAAGAAAATGAGTGTAATTTTTTTTGTTATAGTAAGATTAAGTCAAACCATTGAGAGCATAAAAAGGAAAAGAGCAGTGTACCCATATTTCCTATGTCCTATCTGGATCCATATGTAAATGTCCCCTCTAACCTATTCACTGTATATAGTTATTCAGGTCTTTGGCATTTGGTTTGTTGGATTGCTTGCTTTTCCATTCCATTTAGATAGCAGCTGTTAATAAGCCAGGAGGTTGAAATACTTCATATTTTTTTTTTTTTTTTTTTTTTTTTTTTTTTTTTTTTTTTTTTTTGCCTGTTATTCATCTCCTTGTCCTTTCATCTTACCTGTGTTGTTAGTCACCTAAATGTTGAGATTATTACCATTTAAAGTTAATGGAAAAGTATTTGGTCCATTACTATAATAGTAAAGTAACATAAACAAACAGGTTCAAGATGAAAACATTGCATAATATTTTGCTTGAATAATCCAAGAATGAACAATAAATGCCTAAAGATAAGTGCAGTGATGACAATGCTTGCACAGCCTGATCACTAAGCATGTATGTGTGTTAACCCAATCACATGCATGAGGTACGGCTTGCTACACGGGTTTTATGTTCTCTGGTTTTCTCGTTACCATTATATACATTCTGTTTTGCACATATTGTAAATAATCCCTTAAGCCTTTTTTTATGTTTTATAAGCTACATTTCCTTATTTATTCTTATTTGGTATCCTTTTTGGGTATGAGATAGAAATGTCCTGCATTAACCAGCTTATTTTGTTTCCCCGGCACCCCCTTCTGCCCTGTGTTGGGTCTCATAGTCCCATACTCCCTACCTATTGTGGTGTTGTCAACTCTGTGCCCATCCTACCCAGTGAAAAGTAAGTGTGTGGTAACCTTGTCCACCATGGAGGGTAACTTGTCTTGCCAGTGGGAGTGACCCTGCATACTCGCAAATTATGACAGGTACTTTGATACCCATGCTCCATAGTAATCATACTTTTAGTTTTTAAACAAGAGGTTCAAATTTGACTCTTAGCAATGAGTTTAAAGTAATCTTTAGCCTGAATGAAATGTTCAGGTATGGCATCACAGTATCTGTCAGGCATGTATAGAATTGGTGAAGTAAGTAAGATGGGTTTTTCATTCAAGTGATCTTTGCAGTGGTGGTCTCATTTGAGCTTGTAATTGCCGTAGTTTTCATTAACTTGTTTTCTCCATGTATGCAGCTTAGTTGTCCATTGAAGTGCTGTTCTTATCCCTGCTGAGTATATGTAAAAGCAAACCTGTAAACAATGTGGCTGATAATTATAATTTATCTTACTGAAGAAGATTGTGGTTTTTATCTTTTATTTCTAACTGTAGCAAGTCAGAATGAGTTGTATGCTTCTAGATAATAAGGCCATAGATTTACAGTTGACTGTATTGCATGCTGATTGTGTAATTCAGGGAGGAGCCTGACTTTTGGAATTGCCCACTAAACCTAAACTGTAATTGTGTGACTAGCATGGGGGCATGAAATGAGAATTAGTATTTTGTGTGTTTTATTATAAGGTTAGTAGATTTTTTAGAATTTTCTTTTTTTTTTCAAAGTAATGATTGATTACCGTGATTACAGTCCTATCAATATTATGATGAAAATACTGGAAGAACTTTTTTTTCAGTTAAAGTGTATATAGGTTATACTGGTTTAAGGGGGACTTGTAGTGACTTATTTGTAGAATGACAGTAAAATTGATATTATGATTATGAGGTTTCCATTATTTTTGCAAAAGAATATAGTTATTGATAGTAAGAGAAATAATAGTTGTGTAGTGATATTGACTAAAGACAGTAAAGTTATAGAAGTACGGCATTTATTGTGTAGACTAATATCAAGGATATGATGATGATGATGATCCCAAGACTTACTTTGATGTATTCAGGTAATGAGTCCTACTGGCAGTTTATAACCCAAAATATCAGACACCTTATTCAGATACTTTGAACACATAGTTTACATGTAGAGTAGTGTAAGCTTATAATCTTGAGTGGTCTTTTTATAGCACTATTTAAAGATTTAAACCTTAAAAAAAGAGATCACTTAGAATTACATTTGTCTCTCTAGATATAAGACAGATATGCATCCTAATACAAGACTCCTTTTAATCTTTCCCATTCTTTCTCTTTTACCTGTGTGTACCTATTGACTTTATTTTGCCAGATAGGCTGTTTGGTATCACACATGAGACACTTAATGTAATCTATTTTTTCAGCATAACTAAACCAATTTTAATGTTTAAAGTAATTTTGTAGAAACTAGAGTTGTTTATTGAGGAATCTTATTAAAAATATGTTAAAAAAAAGATAAATCTTTTTATGTTCTTACAGTAATGTCTTACAGTGATAATGTTATTTTCATATATTTTGTATTTCGTTTTCACTATTTACAAATTTTGTTCAAATTAGAGTATTTATTTAATATGTTTAATGACATAGGAAAACCATTTCAGATCTGAGATGAAAAAACTTCCCTCCAGATTTGCAAACATTGAGACAAGTCATTTCACCTTTGTCCTTCTTCCTCAGTATTCAGAAATTGGCATCCCTGGTCAGTATGCCTAAAAGGTCACAGTTCATGCACCGCCTCTTAGCCTTCTGGACCTTGAAGCGGCAATCGAGAAATGGCGTCCCGCTGCTGAGACGGCTTACAACCTCACATTCCCGCCGTAGCAATCGGTCACCTGAGGAGAAGAACACAGACTATAAGGATAAGGAGAAAATACTCAGTGTAAGTCATTTTTTGTTTTTGGATTATGGTGACTGTCGTGATAATACTGCAGAACATACTTGCCTAATGTAATTGAAAGTTTGTTACTTTATTTACTAATCTTGTTTTTATTGCCTTGTACCACAGTGTAATTGTTTTCCTAATTATTCAGTTTGTCAACTTCATTTTGCACATTTCCAGTAAATGAAAAATCTACATAGAATTTTATCAGTTTTGTAGCATCTGTGCTATTTTGTTCATGTAATTAATCATTGGTTACGAGAGCATTTATTCCACAAACAAATATCATACATTTAAAATATTAAAAAACAGGAGGCAGAGAGACGCAGAGAAGAAATTAAGTATTGGCAGAGGTTACGTCAGGATCTTGAAAAAGCAAGGCTGCTCTGTGAACTAATTAGAAAGAGGGAAAAAACCAAGAGAGAGCTAGTCAAGGCGTAAGTACACAGTCTTAGTTTTTCTTATAATCATTGATATTTCATTAACTCAAAAGCCCTGGGAAAATGTGTTCACTGTAGGATTGTTTGGTGAAATGCCTCTGCACTGAGATGGATCTGCAAGTGCTTAGCCACAAAGGAGTCAATCAGTAGATCTTGTGGCCTCACTTTTTTTTACTAATGCCATCAGTATTTGATGCTGTTATTTTTGTTATAGACTTTGTAATTATTATAGTGTTATTTGCAATATTAGATACAATTTTTTTTTTTCTTCAAAAATAAGGGAAATGTTCAAACAAGTGAGACAGGTAGTACTCGTAATTGGCTAATTGATGACTTAGTGCTTGTGGAGCCATGTGTGTGTAAAAAGAATTATAAAATTAAACTCATAGTGAGCATGGCATGTATGTACATGTATGTACATACATGTACATTAACCTCTAGCCCAGGGGATAGGGGTTAATGTTATGTTGACAGTCATTGTAAATATTCTGTTTATTAGGATTTTTCTTTATTTAAATAAAACTGTTTAGTATTAAACTTAAAATTTGCATCCCAGTTCAAATTGTATAATTTGTACATCAGTGATATTTTTAAAAAATCTGATCATTCCCAATCTTACATAAAAATGAATGTATCAATATAAAATTCTGATTATTACAGAAAAGCTGAGGAGAAGCAGGTGCAGTTAGCTCCTCTAGTGCATCTACTACTGCAGACCATTGATATAATTCAAGAGAAGGATCAACAAATGATATTTGCTGAACCAGTTGACTTTGATGAGGTTTGTTTTTTACATTGTTTGAAAAGATACGTTTGCATAAGTGGTTGTATGAATATGTTATTGTAGGTTAAGGTGTGAGATTATTGAAAAAATAGCAATTTTATTATTAAATTTTTATCTAATAATTATTGCAAATCTTCTAGGTTCTTGACTATCTTGATGTGGTAAAACATCCCATGGATCTTTCCACCATGAGACAGAAGGCTGAGACACATCAATACCGCACAATTGATCAGTTTGCAAGTGACTTTGAGCTGATGATTGACAACTGTCTCACCTATAATGCAAAAGAAACCATTTTCTATAGAACAGCTGTTAAGTTGCGGGACCAGGTAATCAGCATGTATACAAAGTTTTTACCCTGTACAATTGCTCATGAAAATTCACTTATTTTTGGTTAAATATATGTGGATGTAATTGCCTTTTGAAGTAGGAGGAAGTCACCTTAAGCTATGACTATTATTTATATTTAACAGTATTTTTTTGCATCACTTTTTAGGGTGGTGCTATCATTCGTCAACTCCGAAGAAATGTTGAGAACATTGGATTTGATATGGAAACTGGGTTGCTACTACCACACCGACCCAAACCTTTGCCAGAGTACTCAGATAATAAGATTATCAAGGAAGGTAAAGGAAAAAAGAAGAAAAAAAAAAAAAAGTTGTATTTTTTAATAAAAAAAAAATTGTGAGGAGATCAATCATTTTTTCTTACAAGGTCAACTGTTTTGAATGCATGATGTTAAGTGGTGTTTTGTGATATAAGATGTATGTATATATATTTCATTTCAGTTGATGATGCCCTGGTTGCTGATGGTGATGATTCAGCAAGTCTAGAAGATCGAGAGAAAGCACTGCTTGAGCTCCTAGATAAAGCAAACATGATTCGACATCATGTAGCGCGCATTAAGCGTGTAAAACTCATCAGGTATTTAACTGATAATTTATTGGCTAATCTTTTTAAGAATTAGATACATAATTTACATGGGTCTGCAATATTGCTTGACAGCATTTAGTCTGATAATTTTGTTGTTGCATTAGAGCAAATGATTGCCACTTCTAAAAATGTTCTCACCACAGTTATTATTATTATTATTATTATTATTATTATTATTATTGTTATTGTTATTGTTGTTATTGTTGCTATTATTATTGTTATTTTTGTTATTATTATTATTATTATTATTATTATTATTATTATTATTATTATTATTATTATTATTATTATTAATTATTAATTATTTACAGACGAGAGATTGGGATAGTGCGCAGGAAACTGGCAATGAATCATTCTGGAAATAGTCATTACAAGGCCAGTGTAACATACTATGACAGTGATGACGACAGTGATAAGGATGATTCCGGTAAAACTATTGATTGTTTCTTTTGTATTTTCATTAGAAAAGGTAAATTTTCCCAAAACTTTGATAGATATTTGATATTATTTGTTTGTGTAATCATTAAGCTTAATGACATTTCCCAGATATAGATAATAGCTCAGTCATTGATGACGAGGCCGAACCTGGTGAGCCAAGCAGGCCAAGCACACCACCTCCGCTGGCAGCAAAAATGGTTAATGTCCACCTGTCCCACACCCCTAAGACACCATTGAGCAATCGAAAGGTACCTCTGTCATCATCACCTATGACCACTCCTGTGCAGCGAGGTCGTCAACGCAAGACAGGGTTCAGAGGCACACCAAAGGCAAGGCATTGGGTCTTTGGTTGTCTGATGAAATTTACCTTTTATGTAATGTATGCACAAGTTGTTTTTTAAATGAATTACATGCAAGTATTGTATGTATAGCGCTAATGTTTATCACTCCTTCAAAAGGATGACACCAAACAGAAGCGCATTGACTCCTTCTTCGAGCGAATCAATAAGAACTCTCAGAGAGAATCAGATCATCCTGACCATGCAGCCACACTTGCAGATGAAAGTAAAGCAACAAAACCAGAGAAAGAAGGTATGAGACCAGTGTCAAATATTATTTAATTTATAATGATATTTGTATCTTTTGGTATTGAAGATAGTATTGATAGAGAAATATTTTTTTTTGCAAGAACTTCCTCCTCTGTTAATTTTTTTCTCTCAGGGGATCAGCATCATAATAAAAGCAGGACAGAGAAATTAGGGTCATCTGTTGGATTAATAACTAATTCTCTTTGCTACTGGATCCTGTAAATGCAGCTTTTTAACCCAATCACTATTTATGTACTGTCCCCTGCAGTTTTTTTGTGAATTTTGTTACATACGGATAGCTCCACATGTACTCAGTCACCAAGGAGTCTATCAGTAGGCCCTAGTGACCTGCATCTGATTTCCCCATTCCTTGAAATTCTGGAAAAATGTGTTTTCTTTTTAATACTCTTGATATTGATACTGTTATTATCTTTACTGATGTTATGATGATTAAATTGTTATTAAGGTCTTGGTAACACTAAAGACAATTAAGTAATACAAAAGAAACTTTCCAAAAATCAAGGAAAAGAGTAAACAGGTGAGATACATAGGACTAATAACTGACTCCTTGGTGACTAAGCACTTGTAGAACCATCTATGTATAAATACAATAAATAAACTTATATTACAATGGGCAGGGCATGTATTCCTGCCAACTGTGCCAGTTGGGTTAATATATATTTATTTTTTCTTTCTAGATTCTGCTCAGGAGACTCCCAAGAAGCGAGGTCCAGGGCGCCCTCCTAAGCGTCTTAGAACTCTGTCAGGTCCATCTGCAAGTCCCCCAGCCAAAAAGCGTTAGTATTTTTATGAAGCATTGCTTTGGGTGTGATGGGAAATTTTTCCTGGATAGAAAGTAAAGTTAAAATAATATTTTACTGACATTTTACTGAAAATTTTTACTTCTGTTCAACATTTGGACAATGATTATGATGTGTTTTCTGCCATAATAAATAGAAAAGATTGGCTGAAGTGATAACCTTCAATTCAGGATGCATTCATAGGAAGCTATTAGATGTAAAATTTGGATTTTATAACTAAAATAATGTAGGAATTTACAAAAAGAATCATAGGAAGTAAGGTATGATCTGAAATGAATAAAAAAAAAAAAATTAAAGTTAAAAAAGATGTTTGTATGATACTTATGATTTTTTTATGAATACTTTTCAAGAAGTAGAGAGTGACTCAGCAGAGCCTGTGACACCAACCAAAGAAAGCAGTGAAGATGGGCCAGAGGAAGAACCCCCCTCTGTACCTAGCTCTCCATCTGGGGTGAATCGCCGCACATCAGTACTCTTTACGAAAAAAGCTGGAGCACTCTTTAAGGTTCGCACAAAAAATGGACTTCTTATATTTATGTTATTGGTAGTTGAAACAATATTTAAGATATTTGCTATGTTTTGTATTATTTCTACTTTATTTTATGATACAATCTGTATGTCTTTTTAACAGTTTCCAAATATTTGAAAATTGTTGATATGTAAATGCTTATTTCATTGTTCTCATTTGCTCCAGAAGCCAGACAGCTCATCTCCCCAGAAGCGCATATCACGCCAGCGTCGAGCATCAGAGAGCACACAGGGCACCAATAGCGATGTTGATATTCAGTCACCAGAAAAGACACCAAAGTCAGCAAACAAGAAAAAGGGACATCTAATGGTTAGTGGATATTAATATTCTGTAATTTTTCATCCTTTCACAAAAATAGTTTAAGAGATTTCCTACTTGTCTTCACTATACTTTAGTGACAGCAGAGAGTCATACCATCATTTTTTAACTTTTATATGGAAGTTTCTGGCTTCTATTATATTGCAAGTAAGCTGAAGAATATGCAGCTAAATCACTCTTACTGTATTTGAGTTAATTTTTTGAAATGTGACAAATTCTTTAGTCTTTTTCTATTTTCTATATATTTCAACTTTTGGTAGGATTCAGTGATACAAATTGTATGCAAGTGAATGAAATTTACGAATTCAGCTAATTCAGATATGCCTACATTGTGAAACCTGATATTACAGAGAAAAGAAAAGCAGCATAGTGTAGGTAGATAGGAGGGTAGATGCTAGAAATGCAAGAGTGATAAGGAAGTGTAAGATTTGGAAACATGTCTTTTTTATTATTATTATTTATTTATTCATTATTATTCAGCTCTTGTTGTTTATTTATTGGAGTAAGTATTAACAACAACCTTGTTTACCATCAGAATACAGGGTTGACTAATGGAGTAAGTGTTGACTCCGGTGTTATTTGCCATCAGAACACAAAGTCGGGCTCCTCCCTGTCCTTCCCTGAAAACATCTCAATCTTAGATCTCTCAGACAGTGGGACACCTCCATCCAAGGATTCCTTCAAGATGTATCGACAGGGAGGAGGTTTGTTTGCTTCCTGTTGTACATTTTCTTTTCTTTTATTTATTTATTTTATTTTTTTCTATTTTTGCACAGTTCGGTAGGGGTGGTTTGTCAGCTTTTAGTTCTAGGTATTATATTAGGCTTGGTTATGTCACTTGTTGTTGAGGGTGTGTAAAGCAGTGGCTGTTTTTTTTAATCTTATTTTTCAGCTTCTAGGGTTTAGTTGGAAGTAGAGGGTTATAAGCAGGATGAAGAAACAAATGCATGATCTTTGTTCATGATTCTTTTCTCACTGTGGAATAGTATGCAAATGTTAAAGAGGTGATAAAATCCTGTTTATTATTTCTAACTTGTTGACTAAAAGATATTTTGCATGTAATAAAGAGGTGGTCTTAAGGTATGTATTTACTTAAAAAAAAAAAAACAAAAAAAACATGAAAAGATCTAAACTCAGAAGTATGTATCACTCTGTAGAGATTCTTCTTCTAGTGACTTTTCATATGCACATTTCATATGCATGATAGTTTTGTAGTTAAATTAGCAAATCGCACATAGTTAAGCTTCTTAATTTTTATCAGTATTAGTAGAGGGAAGTAAATGATAGTGGAGGAGGTAAATATATTATTTGTTTCCATTGATTTGTATGTTGTCAGTTTGAAAGTTCTATAATCTCTACTCTTGCAGATTTTTATTTGTCTCTTTTACAAGCAGGGAAGAAAAAAAAAAGAAAGAAGATATAAGGATATTTTGTGATATAATCTTCCAGTCCCTACTCAAGAACAGTAATGGAAGATTTGTTTTCAAACTTCTGTCTTGCTCTCTAAATATATATAACTGTGGGTGTGTGCATGCATGCTTGTCTGTTTGGCTGTGTCTGTTTGTTTTGTGTAAAAGAAACATCCTCAAAGAAGATGCAGTCTGGGGTTCAGAGCCAAAGTCATGAGAACTAATTATGGATTTATGTTTGAATTGCTCATGTCCCTAAATCTGGCACATTTGTATTGTTAAATGATAGATCCATATATATTTTTTTGTTGAGTATAATTACCATTATTACTTTATAGAAGAAACAAAAATAAGTAAGTAGAATAAAACTTAAAGAGCAAAGATAACTGGAAAATTGTAGTAACTTTTCATTGATTAATCATTTGCAATTGATATGTAGAACAGTCAGGCGATATACCTTATGCTGGTGAGGTAGAATTTATTTTCTCAGTAATTTGCACTTTGCTTTTCTAGAAAAATATGTCACATTTGTCTTGGTTTCTTTATAGTTCATAGAATTATTGGATGATCACCTTCTTTGTCTCCTCCTCTGCCTTCTTCTCCTCCTTTTCCTCCTTGTCCTCCTCCTTGTCCTCCTCCTCCTCCTCCTCCTCCTCCTCCTCCTCCTCCTCCTCCTCCTCCTCCTCCTCCTCCTCCTCCTCCTCCTCCTCCTCTTCCTCCTCCTCCTCCTCCTCCCCCTCCTCCTCCTGCTCCTCCTCTTCCTCTTCCTCTCCCCCTCCTTTGTTAGTTGATAGCTATTAGTTGTCAAATAGCTGTGTAATTAATCTTCTGTCCTCTTGATCAGTAAATTGTTTTTGAATGAAAAAAATTATGTAATCATCAAATGGCATACTCCAATTTCCTCTGACAGAGATACCCCCAGAGACTGATGAGGATACACACTCTGAATCCAACTCCAGCCTGACGGATACAGAGGATGACACTGCTTCAGACTCGGATTCGGAAGGTGTTGGTAGTGAGTCTGACTCTAGTGTGGCAGTTGATTCACCTGGCTCAGGTCACACTGGAGATCAGATTCCTCTAGAACCTCTTGACCTTGTTTGGGCTAAGTGTCGGGGTTACCCTTGGTATCCTGCTTTGGTATGTTACTTTTATTTTCTTAGTTTCTCTATAAGCTATAAGCAGTCTAAAAATTGATACATATCTGATGATATACATGTGGTAAGATGGTTTTATGTATACAGGACTACTCTAATTTTTCATCTAAGACACATTTAATTTCTGTGTTCTATTATACTTGACAATATAACCTCAGAATCACTTTTTTTTTTTTTTTTTTTTTTATTCCAGATTATCAATCCCAAGATGCCTAAAACAGGATACTTCCACAATGGTGTTCCAATTCCAGTACCTCCAGATGATGTTTTAGCATTGGCTAATAATTACCCTTCACCAATGTACTTAGTGTTGTTCTTTGATAATAAACGCACTTGGTAAGTAATCCAGATTCCATGCAAACCATCTAACCATAACTGAATCAAAACGCTGCAATATCATAACAGATTTTATTCAAAAGTAATAATACATTCTGTAAAACAATAATTTTATTCTCCAGGCAATGGCTTCCCCGTAATAAGTTAGAGCCCCTTGGAGTTGACTCAACTTTGGATAAGGCCAAACTTGTAGAATCCCGTAAACCAGCTGAAAGGAAAGCTGTGAAGAAAGCGTATGAAAAGGCCATCTTACATCGATGCAGGGTGACAGGAGAAAACACAGGACTCAGTGGGGAATCAGAGAATGAGGAAGCAAGTTGAAGCAAGAAGGCTGTAGCTGTATGTTGAAATGAGTGTTTGGCTATATGTATATGGTATGACTGTATATCTGCAAGTTTGTTGTGCACATGTGCTTGTCATTGAATCTGCTGTATGTATCTGAGATAAGGAGACAACTTGTAAATAGGTTACTGAAGAAAAGAAAACCATATATTTAAAACTAAACTGAGTCTTGTTCTACTATGCGAATCAGTGAGTAAGAAGTGCAGGATTAGGATATGAAGAGTGACATGTATTTAAAGAGTAATTGTACACATTTGCATTCTTCTTCCAAATAAATGATAGATGTTTATAGAGTAGACTTAGTGCCATTATACAGTGTTGTTTATATATAATTATTTATTTTCACTTCAATTAGATCTTGATATCTCAGATTACTATAAATCAGCAATCAAAGGACATTGTGACCAATTAAACAGAGTTTCTCTAGACTAATTTGTTTGTACTGTGTGAAAATGGAAACACGTGGGTTACCATTCCAGGACAATAGCAGTTTTAGCAGAGAAGAAATATATTCAGTGTATTGTTGCATATGGAGATTGGTTAGTTATATTTCCGATAATGGTGTGTATTATAGATCATAGTTTTAAATCACAGTAATCACTAGTCATTTAGATTATGGAAACAGAAGAATCATCATGGTTAACATTTTATATTTGTGTGTGGAAAAAAAGGAGAAATTCCTAAAGTAGGGGAACAAGAATGGTTAAGGAACCACAGCTTTATTTTAAAGACAGTATCTTAATAAACAAAGAGGGCCTATCTATCTTTTATGTAAATTATTATTGTTGTAGGAATATCCCTCTAACCTACAGTAGTGATGACAGTACTGGAACAGTAAACATGCCATTCTATATTTGATTTATTTTTAGATACTGTCTCAAGAAGAGGCAACAGTAGATTAAGCTCATTTTAGTAGCACCAATAATTTAGTCATTACATGTGAAGAAGTAACAGTTTATTATAGACATGGTATGGATGTGTGATACTGCCTTAGACTTGGTGTTAAGGAATATGTAGCTAGGATAAACCTGTTATGGAGTAATTCATTCATTCCATTAAATAATTATGGCTATGGCTTCTGAGAGAAAGTGGAAAGTGAGAAAGGCAACTTGTAGCTGTTACTGTCAATCTGTGGATAGATTTTCTCTTGCAGTGTACTTCACGTTTGAATCACTCATTCCAAGTTTCACATTTATTTTTATTCCTTCTGTTATTTGCCTTTCAACAGCTACTGGAGGATCTCGATATTTGTATATTTTTTATGCTGTATCATTTCATTTTTAGCTGCTTTTTGGTTGTGGATGTTTAGGCTATTTTTTATTTTGTACATAATGAATGAGTCTGAATAAATGAGAAATTATTGATAGTCTTTATAGTTCATTAAAATTGTTTTGTGAAGACTCACAAATGTGATTTTGGATATGATTTGATGGGAATCACTCATATTTTCAACATCAGAACTTTATTGTTCTTAACTAAAAATGTAAGTAAAATGTATTATCTAAGAACTTCAGTGATTTATTTATTAGTCATAATAGAAGAAATCATGGTAATTGCATAACAATTTACTAGTACAAAGGCAATCATTGAATTGTTCATCTTCATTAAAAACATGTTCATTAAATTATTACCTAGTCACACCTGATGCTGGGCACTGTTTATGTGGTAGGAGTTCCATCCTGATTCCTATCATTGTTATTTGTGATTTTAATTAATTTGAAAAACACATTAAAGGTACGTATTGGAGCATTTTCATGAGCAGTGCCTTTTCAAGACTGTTGCCATCATCATGCAAATCAACCACAAATGAGCTCTGGTTTGCATTTTTCCTGATAAGTCTCCCTTGTCATTTTATTAAAGAAGCAATAACAATGGGTAGATCAAACCCTGTTATTATTTTATTTTTGTCATTGATCAATTAATATCTATTTTAGGAGGATCATTATTTAAATGATTACTAACAGTAATGTGGATTTTATTAATAATATTGTTCAATCTGGTTGCTGACACACAAGCAAAATACTTTACATGTTTATAGGTATCTAAGCCAGTGTGTACCTGGACCAATAGAGTTGAAGTTTATGCTAAGAGGTGTTTTGTTTATGTAAAGCTCAGGTTATGGATTGCTTTTTGAATTTAGAAAATGTCTAATATTCAAATTTGAAGATCTGAAATTATGAAACATTTAGAAGGAAAGAATCTTAACTCCAAGATTTAAAAAAAACTATTATGTTTGTGGTTTTTAAAAGTATATTATTTTTTGTATACATTTTGGTTTATTTTTTATTCAAAATTGCCTGCTTCATGGTATAGTTAATCAGTTTCTTGGTTTGCATTGTTTAGATTAGTAATGCTCAAATATTATTATATAGCACAAAGTACAGATATTTCACTGCCCAACATTGTTTAAGATATGATATAAAAAGGTCAAGCATGTACTGTTATTATGGGATGGAGTATTTTAAAATGTGTTCATTACAAGACAAATTAAATACCTCTTTAGGCTCTTTCTCGTTTGAACCTACCCAGGTGTCAGTACAAGATCAAGATTTTTCATTATATAAGAAGGATCTTAAGCATTACCATGCGTGTAATGGGGAAATGTTAATTCATTAACTAGTTTTTGCTTTGATTTTAGTACACCAGCCTTGTATGTATTATGAACCTTGCAATAATTGCAATAATCATTTTTATTCAAGGGGAAAGGTTAATTGAAACAGCCATTATTTGAAGGTATTTCAAATGAAAATTATTAGTCTTACATTTATGAAAGCATCACACTGCCAGAGCCCTTGTAATATTGATCATTTCAGTTGTATATTTGCTGTTACGTAATATAAAATATTTAACACTTGTCAAAAAGAATATACTAATGATGACAAAAGTTAAGAAGTTATCAATATGCTTAAGAAAAATCACAATTTGCAATAAGCAGCATGCAAATAGTTATATTTTGGTTATTTTTTGTATGAAGTCATGAGAATTCCCGAACACCATTACTCGAAGGGAGTGCAGTGTTTTGTAGTAGCTATCGATATTACAATGTGAATCTATTAGAAAAGGCTTAAATATCCTTCCAGATTCTTGATATTGGGGTACCATTTCTTTTTATTCTAGACATCCAGGTATATAGTTGTATCGGCAAAGGTGATCCAGCTTCTGCAACTGTCATTAATATGTTTGGCTTTCAAGATTTTATCATTTTTAGGAAACATTTCAGTAAATATGCCTTATGATGTATACGATATACATGCAAGAATACTGCTTCCAAAATTAAGTTAATGGTATGATAATCAGATTAATTCTCAGAGTGATTATAAATTGGTCAGTTGTATTAGTGTAAGCAAATGAATATTTTTGTAAGTTGGTGATGACTTAGGTTGTATGGTGTTATTTTCTACATCTGTGTGTTTTTTTTTTGGGCCTTATTTTTTTACTTATTTGGATGTCAAGAACACAATACTTTTTATTTATTTATTTTTTTTGGAGTCTGATCTTAGAAATTTGGTTTATTTTGATATTCAGCATCTGTGTATTTATCCTTGCTTCTTAGACTGACCGCATATTTATAAGGTGCTTTTTTGAGAATATATGTCCATGAAAATCAAATTTGTTTACTTATCCTTGGAATTCCGATTCAGTATTTTATCACTGACAGTGTATATGGAGAGAGAGAATATAATTATACTATTCGAAATTCATTATTTATTGTCATATCAACCTAATATAATAAGCATTATACAAACTTGCACTTAGTCACTATAGCAAGTAAT
Source organism: Penaeus monodon (assembly GCF_015228065.2). Lineage (NCBI taxonomy): Eukaryota > Metazoa > Arthropoda > Malacostraca > Decapoda > Penaeidae > Penaeus > Penaeus monodon. Next base: position 11,382,491 of record NC_051399.1, on the reverse strand, counting down.
AAACATCACCATTTTCAGACCCATTCTCACAGTATGCTTAGCAACTTTTTATAATTAATGAATGATATTGTACAGTAATTGCACAAAAGGAACTACGTGTCAACACTGAAGTCGATCTGTGGGTGTGTCAACCAAACGACCAATCAGGGATAAGTGAGCATGGTGTGTGTCCACCAAAGGGTAGGTGACCTTGAGCGAGACAAGAGCTCAGATAGAACAATATTTTATTGTTTTATACATGGCATTCCCGAAGTGACTATACCAGTATGTACAGCACTCTCCATTATTTTCATTAAACTGCCATTTAGGGATATAATGGGATATGCAATACTCCCCTTCCTAAAAGATATCACACCACTTCAAAACAATTAAATAGATACATGATGTCAACCAAGCCAGTGCCAGGGAGAAGGGCGCTTAGCAACGGTCCAGAAGGCCAAGGGAAGCAGTCCGGAGTGGGAGACGTGCGAGAGGAACCAACCCTAAAGATAATTATTGCGTACCGGAACGCGCTCTGTCAAAGATGGCGAAAATTATTGAATGTGTGCCCAACTTCTCCGAAGGGCGAG
>NC_051399.1:11374422-11376922 GCF_015228065.2 Penaeus monodon | reverse complement strand
TAATTACAAGAACAATAATTATAATGATAATAATAATAAAAATAAATAATCCTGTATTTATAATCATAAGCATGATCATTATTAGTGGTAATTTTAGCAGCAATTAATAAAAGTAGTGATAGTGGCAAAGTGCCTCGTCTTCGGCGGTTAATGTCACCGTTTAAGGAACTCTTTAAATGTTCTCGCGCAGGCCAAGAAGGACGCCGAGGACCTGAACCTCGCCGTCACGGGCTCGGAGATCGTGGGCCTGGTTCCTCTGGCGGCGATCCTGCAGGCTGCGGAATACTACATCGAAAAGGAGAAGCTGTTTATCCTCGAGGAAGAACAGAAGGTCCATCTCGCCATCAACCGCCTTGGCTTGACTACTATATCCTCCTTCAACCCAAAGTAGGGAGCCTGGAAACATCATTGTACTCATGAAATGGAATAGTAACTAATTTGTTATTCCCATAAAATTAGGTTTCGTTTGAACATTCTATCTGCTAGCGAGTCTTTTAATTCATCCTCCGTATTCTTCGTAATACTCGTAAAAGTTCTCTTCCCATTATCATGGCAAGTGGATTATTCTTCCATAATATATCACCAGCACTTTTTCTGCCGTCAGACACCAAGGAGAATGGATTTCATTTCACGAATGTTTGCCTTCTTCCACTTCAGGGAGAGGATCATAGAGTACTGCCTCGAGAACCAAAACTCGAATGCTCTGGCCAACAACACAGTGTCTCAGTTCATCAGAAGTGTGGCAGCGCGAACGCCTGCACCGGGAGGCGGCTCTGTGGCCGCTACAGTCGCTGCCTTGGTAAGTGTGAAACTCTGGCGAGACTACTTATGTTCTGTCGACTTTCGCCTACCTGAAACCCGAGGCGGGGTAAACTCGCATATTTTGTTTCATTTGAATAGTGAGCTTAAGCAAAGGCTATCAATAATCATTCGAAAAAGAAACACCACAAGATATTATTCCTTCCTCAATCCAGGGTTCAGCACTAGGCGCCATGGTGGGCCAGATGACGTACGGCAAGCGGCAGTGGGAGGCCCTGGACACCACCATGAGGCGCCTCCTCCCGCCCCTCCACAACACGGCCGTCGACCTCATACCCGCCATCGACGCCGACACCGCCGCCTTCAACGACTATATGGTAAATCTTAGTTGTATTATTAATATGGCCCATCGCTAAATTGCACGCAGTTATTTTCAAGCTAACTTAATTACTGTGACAAAAATGAAAGAAGGCCAAAGTAACATAAATGACAAACATTATAAGAAATATACGAAAAAAATAATCATGAAACAAAGCTCCTCATAGTATTGCACCTCCTTCCACCCTCCACTGTACACCCAGGCCGCCCTCAAGTTGCCGCAGAAGACGGAGGCGGAGAAGGCGAAGCGGGAAGCGGCGGTGAAGGCAGCGACGGAGGCGACCATCCGCGTGCCACTCTCCCTTATGAGCACGATCAACGGCACTTGGGACGCCCTTGCGGAGATGGCGGGAGTCGGAAACGTCAACTGCAGATCCGACCTTCAGGTAAATCGTAGTCTTTCATTGTCTTTACTGTTGGCGGGTATGGTCGTGAGCAGTGGTGGTTTGACTCAATTCTGTTAACTGTCAATTGTATTCATAAAAAAAAAAAAGCAGGATACTATCTTGAGTAGAAAGATTTCTTCCATATCTAGTTAATTTCCAGCTATGTATGTCTCATAGGCATTTGATGCCTCTCTGAAATTATCCGTATTATCCCATATATTTTTTTTTGTCCACTCTGTTCGTTTCACTTCATATTTCACAGAATGACCAACATACTCCAAACATGCTGTAGTTAATGTTTAAAAATCGCGAAAACATCTCATTTTCGACTAATTAAATTTCTCCAGCTATAGACCATAAATATTCAGGGTTAATGTTGCCGAGAGTGACGCACAGAGATAGAGGGAAATGGACACTGCTATACAAAAAAAAAAAAAGTTACAAACAACGCAGGTACATCCGCTTCGGCCTCATATTTACCTCGAAATGATAAAAATATCTGCAGGATATCACCGATCAGAGTCCACAACCCCTTCACACGGCCAAAGTTCTTAATGTCAGTTTTCTATAGGTTGGCACGAAGTGTTAATAAAGTGGGTACAGGGGGTTACCCTCCCTGTCCAGGGAAGAAATAGGTGGGAAAGGTTTAATTTGTATTTTGGTTTAGCATGATTTTGGGACTTATCTCTGGAGGGTACGTCGCTCTCGGTAACATTTTTTTTCCATTTCTGTAAAACAAAACTTTAACACTTCAACTAGCGCTTATTCCTCATTAAAAACTCACAAAGGGACGTATTCCAAACCGACCCATTAAGTCCCTTCCTTCCGCCCTTCTCCTACAGGTGGGTGCTCGATGCCTAGAAGCTGGGTCCTGGGGCGCCTATTACAACGTGCTCATCAACCTGGACAATATCACTGATCCAGCCGCCAAATCCAGCTACATGGCCGAAGCGAACACCCTCTTGCAACGAGCCAAG
>NC_051399.1:11364422-11369422 GCF_015228065.2 Penaeus monodon | reverse complement strand
TATAATGGTTACTACAACTAAAATAGATTTTTATAAAGTAAATCACTAGAGGTCCTCGCGGCTACATCTTGGTGTCCTGAGTACCGCCGTCGGGGTCCATTTCGATGACGTGGTCCCGCCTCGCGTCCTCCTCGGTGATGGTCGTGTTCAGGAGGGAGTTGTCGCCCGTTGATGAACGCCGACGCACTGCCTGCGGGACGTCCTGCTGTAGGAAGGAGGTTGAGCCAATAGTCAGTATTTAGGTTACCGGAGGACGCAAGATAATAACAGTTGGGAAAATATAGCATTTTCCATCACAAGTGAGGTTGGAGAGGTTGAGGTATATCAAAGACGTATATAAACAGTGCATCAAAACTTAATAAATGTTTATGAGCGCGTTTAAACTCTGAACATAACAAATAATTTGAGTAAATCATTTATTATGGAAATCAAACTGAATTCTAAACTATCAGAATACCTTTGTTCAAATGCTATTTTTCTCAATTGTCGTTTATGCACCGTCGCTATGCAGTTTCAATATTTCCGTACTTTATTATTCAAATCTATACTAAATGTATCCTGTCCACATAATATTGTCTAGGAGGAAAACCCTGTCTTGATTTACAACATTAGGGCATCGACTACGCGCAACATTTGTTTATATCCATAACATACCAAATAACACCCTCTTATCCATAATCCAACGACATCCTTCATTTTAGTGAATTGATAATGTTTATCCATGACCTACTAATTCTATCTAACCTCCCGATTGACTCTATGACCAAAATAGAAAAAAAATACCACCCAAATCTCCCAGTCAAGTCTTACCGGCTGGTGAGATGGGGTGGCCAAGGGGGAGGGAGTCTCCTTGACGGAACCGCGGCGTGACCCCAGGGAGGTGCTGCTGCTTCGTCTGCCAAAGATGTCCCGGATGTTGGGGCGGTGGTCCTTGATTCCGATTCCACCTGCGGGAGAAGGAGGAGGTGGGGGGTTATGTTGCGCTCGTAGTTTGTAATCGCGAGGAATATAGCGCAGAAGCTGAATTGATTGATGTTCCAAAATGATTGGATTTGTGTAAGAGCTGGTATTAATTTACACACACGCGCGCAACACACACACACACACACACACACACACACACACACACACACACACACACACACACACACACACACATATATATATATATATATATATATATATATATATATATATATATATATAAACATCTACGTCATTATATTTTCCTGTGTCTTCCCGGGTACCGTTCGCGGTCGCTTAAAATAAAATGATATAAAAGAGTGAAAGGAAAAAAAAAAAAAAAACGAAAACAACGTACCGAGGAAGGTGTTAGAAGGCGAGTAGTATCCGACATACTCCTTGTTGGAGGCCCAGGCGGGGAACTCGGACTGGCGCAGAGGCTTGTCACACATCACCTCGTCTTCTGGTCGCTTCCACGGCAGCAGAACCTCGGCCATGGCGGGTGTGCTGCTGTCTTCTGTGCAGAGGAAATGGCGTTGAGAAAATTGCTTAATGTGGAATTGGGGGTTTCCGCTCGTTCGTTACGGTTTTAGAAATCCTTATACTTTTCATTATTATTGTGTAGAAAAAAATATGTATTTGGGTTCTCGGCTGTAATGGCATATCTCATCTGAAGTTAGAGTCATGGCAGGTACGAGCTCAGTAGTGACTCTGTTTCCTACCATTTAGAACTTAGCTGAAAATGTTAATGCCACGACTTCTTAATACCAATTTCTGGGAAAACTATTTAAGCATGTGTTTACTATTTAGATTTGAATTTTAAGTACTGAGTATTCTTACCAAGGTTTAAACAAATCATATGTCATTGACACTTGGGCACAACATACAGCACGTAAGGTCGGTAAAGTTTATTGCAATCGATAAGTCTAGCAACCCCTCCCTCCCCCCAAAAAAGAAAGAAAGATTATTTACCTTCTTCTGGCTTGAGGCTAACAGTTCGCTGAAGTTTCCTGGCGCTTGTTGGTGCGTCCTCTGTTGACGGAAAATGTCGGTTATTTCTGTCCACGTAAATGATTTAAAGTAACCGACGCTTTACCGTTTAATTTCCTAACCTTTGTATTTTTTGATCCAGGCAAATATGACATTCCACAATTCACCAGATAAGAAAGTGTAAAAAAAAATCTTCCGAAGACCTGAATACCACCAAAATCAAATCAATAAATTAATAAGTTTTCAAAAACAAACCAATGTCTATAAATAAACGTTTTTCAATAATAAGGCCGAACTTACCATCCGTGTACCGCTTCCATGGGAGGGCAGTTTCGGCGACGGTCGGGCCACTTGTTGACACGCGCTTGGGACTCGGTTCTGCTGCGAGAAAGAAAAACATGAGTCAGAGAGAGTTAAAGTTAAAGTATACAGTTAATGAAAGTTAAGCTAAAATATACAGTTCAAACTGCTTTATTCTCTGTGAGGTATATTGTTCTGGCACATCAGCAATTTAATTGAGGCTGCAACAAAAACATGAATATATCAAATTGATAAAAAAAAAAAAAACTTCGGCGATTCTGACAGCGACGGTAGTATTTCTCATGTTAAACTATTAAACTCAACGTGTATTAGGAAAAGGGATCAACATTTAAGAAATACTTATAATCACAAAACATCTGATAACTAACTACACATATAAATAAATATTTAGTGAGAGCTCTCATAAACCGAAAGTATACCCTTTGAAAGATGTATTTTATTCTCATTTTTTATAGGATATTGGATTCTCTTGGACTTTTGCCGAGCTACAGTCAACAAGAAGTGACTATTTAATTACATCACAAAACAATATGTACATACATGTGTGCCTTGTAAAAATTAACAAAAAAAACAAACAAAGAGTTAAGTGATCAACAAATAATACTGCCATTCTATATGCACACTACGTTCGAGGTGGAAGATGCGTGTACAGTGATCGAGGAGAAAAGAGGTTACCTTGTTTGTTGCTGAAACAGCCATCCGTCTCAGTGTCCTCATACGCCGGGTTGTCTCGGAGAACCTCGCCTATGTAGTCTGACAAGGCAATACATCTCCATTTAGCTATACAATCATGCAAGCACACTCAAACTTGGACACAATGATAACACGCGATGCTAGTAGTACAAACAAACAAACAACGATAACAACAACGCAAGAAACATATGTTGAAAATTATGTGCTCTAAATTCTCTACTTTTTCCATTCAGGGCCGGTTTGGAGCTAAGAACAGTTGCAGAAGATTGAATTGGTGGGCAAAACTGAAAAAAATGTGTATATATATATATATATATATATATATATATATATATATATATATATATATATATATATATAACAACTGGACAAGGGCAGTAACAACAGACGTAACAATGGTTTCATAATCTTAAATACCAACAACTTAAAAAAACAACAACTAATGTAGTGGAAGGTCCATTCAGGCTTAACGAGACCGTGACCCGCCCTTCGATTAGCTTCTGTCCAACTCCGACCCTGAGTTCATAAGAGTGTTGTATGACCTTTTGGAGGGTTAGATGATGCAGCATGAATGAGTTTTCCTTCTTTTACAATGGGATTCTAAGTGCATGATAGGTGCAATAGGCGACGGAGGAAAGGTATGGAATAACGATTTCCTAACGACATCCCGTTAGATATCAAACCATTTCTTTAGTCTGGCCTAAAGAAAGAAAATCATTCCGTCAAACTGACAACTGCAGTTAAGCTTGTGATTTCTCATAAACGCAAAAACATATGAATAAAAAAAAGAGAAAAAAAGGAAAAAAAAAGTTGCCTACTAACATGCTCAAACTGCCAGTCAACTGAATCGTAAAATCAAAATATTAAAGAAAATACGTCAAAATGAAATCAATGCTTCAGACCATCTTACCATTTTTCAGTTTGATGGCGGATCCGTTCTGTTGGTAAGCGGCCCGCGTTTCTTCTACCGTCTTTGGGGTCTTTACCACGCCGTTCTGCTGCTGTTAGAAAAAAAATGAAATGGTTCTTCGTTAATATTTTATGTCCATCTTCATTCGTGTTTTGTTTCCTTCCTTTTAATTCACGCATGTATCCGTATGACCAGGAGTATGATTGGATACATCACTCTGCCTGGATACATACATTTTCTCCTCTGCTGCTTTTTAGGTTAGAGGTTTTAGATTTAGAAGATATTTATTTATTCATTTTACAGCCGATATTTACAGAAAAAAATATTTACTTGAGGTAGTGAAAAGAGAAACAGTGAAAGAACAACAGTACCAGTGCAGTAGTTTGAACAAATTATGAATCAAAGAATAAGGCAGAATAAACAATTAAATTGAAATAATATAAGTAAAAGAAAAAAAAGAATGATCTGCCACCATGTTAGTTTATCACAACTACTTAACTATGTCTATAGAGAACAAAAAAACAACTCAAAACGAAGCACATTTAACTAATCATCCAGCTGACGATTCCTGCAACAAGAGTTATAACATTGGGTTATATTGCCACCAGTAACCGGTATAGAATACCCACCATCGATTCTACAAGCATGCAGGGTAATGTTAGCTATCTCTCGGCACATAAATACATATTCTTTCATGCTCATCATTAATTCTATCAACAGGTGTCTACATCACACTCAAAATTCAACTACACAGCATCATGCCTCAAAGTCTTCCGGAAACAAAAGACCAACTCATGCTGGTAATCATGTATCACATAGAAAATACAGTGTTATATTTCCTTTTCCTTGTGTTCTGTAATCGGTTAATGTATATCGCCATTAAAATATTTCATAACCTGTTCATCCCAACTAATTTCCTGTAATTTCCATCTGTAAAATAAACAACACACTGAGGACAGAACGGTCGGAACAAAAGCAAGAAGGAAAGTCAGAGGCTGATACACTCAACAGACTCATCATGCAAAACGTCAAGCCGCCAGAAATCTTTCTTGCATCTACAAGTATGATGCGAGGGTCTACACGGCTTCAGTTGTCATTCACGAAACCTAGTTAAAATCTCGTT
>NC_051399.1:11354422-11359422 GCF_015228065.2 Penaeus monodon | reverse complement strand
TGGGTTTAGAAGATCAGGGGATGGAAGGGTACTGATGTAGAGTGGGTGGGGGAATATGGGGATGAGAAGGTAGGAGGGAAGGAGGAGGAGGAGGAGGAGAAGGAGGAGGAGGAGGAGGAGGAGGAGGAAGGAGGAGGAGGAGGAGGAAGAGAAGGAGGAGGAGGAGGAAGAGAAGGGGAGGAGGAGGAGGAGAAGGAGGAGGAGGAGAAGGAGGAGGAGAAGGAGGAGGAGGAGAAGGAGGAAAGGTGGAGGAGGAGGAGGAGAAATTGATTGTAAAAGAATGAGATGAGGAAGGAAAGGGGCACAGGATAAGGAGGTAGTAAAAATGCTGATAAAGGGAAAGAAAAAGAGAAGATTGAGGATGAGGATGATAAAGGAGAAGTGAAGAGAGGAAGGAGAAAAGAGCAAAACACAAAAGAAGGAAGAAAGAAGTAGTAAGAGGAAGAACAAGCTGAGGTGAAGGCAAGGAAGCATGAGGAAAAGGAATAGGAGAAAGAGGAGAATAATGAAAAACATAAGAAAAGAAAACAAGAACCAAAACGAGAGAGATAAAAACATACCAATCTAGCGACAAAGAAGTTGAGAGAAAAAGAAGAAAAATACTCTCACAGAATTATCCAAAAGCCACACAGGTAAAGGACCCGGAGCCCAACAAATAAACAAACAAAGGAAAACAAAGTGAGAAAGATAGAAAAAAGAAAAAAAGGAGAAAGGAAGAAATACAAAAACGAAAAGAAAGCAATCCCTGGGTCTCCAAGTTCAAGTCTAAGGAAACAGAAAAGAGAAAGAAAAAAGACTGAAAGAAAAGAAAAGAAAAAAAAAATATTGCCATAATCTCTAAAAGCTACACTTCAAGGTAAATCAAACAAACAAACAAAAAGGGGAAAAAATAGAAAAAAAAACAAGAAACACAAAAAATCCCACTCCCAGAACCACCGAAAATCCACACACCAGGCATTAAAAAGAAAAAAAAGGAAAAAAAAGAAGACTTCACTCACCTGGTGACGAAGGCCGTGAGGAATCCCCAGATCACCCCTATGGCGACGCCCCCGAGACACACCAGGAGGAAGGACGCGACGCCACTCAGGATGTCCACCACCTGCACGTTGTCCTCGCCGATCTCGCTGAAGGCCTCGAACATGTGGTACAGCACCTGCGGGAGGGGGGGCAGGGGGTCAGGAGGAGGGGGAGGGGGATGTGGTGGTGGTGAAGATAACGATGTGACGGTGATGATGATATCACTAATAATAACAATAAACTAATGATAATGATAACAATAACAATAAAATAATAACGATAGCAGTAATAATAATAATAATAACAACAATAATAACAATAACAATAACAACAACAACAAAAACAATAATAATAACAACAACAACAACAACAACAATAATAATAATGATAACAATGCTAATAGTAACAACCACCAATAACAATAATAACAACAAAAAACACAACCACAATGCCCTACTCACCACAGTCACACCGTCGTTGAGCAGGGACTCGCCGAACACGAGGATATAGAGCACCTCCTCCACGTGGATCTCCTCAAACACGGCAAGCACGGCGACGGGGTCCACGGCCGATATGAGGGCGGCGAAGAGGAACATGTGCAGCATAGGGACGTCGACGCCAAAGAGGCCTGTTAGGTTGACTGCATACATGGAGATGCCTGAAGGGAGGAGGAACACAAGCGGACATGAGTTTGTGTTTATCTAGTTATCTTATTATTTTTATTTTATTATTATTTTTTATTCTATTGTTTTATTTTATTTTATTTTTTCTATTGATTTAATTTTATCTATTTATTTATCTTTTTTTTTTTTTAAGAGTGTGCTGCTTTGGTATTTTTATCTTCGTGGTATTTTGTTTGTATGTCTGTTTTTCTCTTAATCTATGGATCTATTAATTTGTTTTATGTATAAGCTTATTTAGCTATATACACTGTTGTCTACCTAACCACCTACCTATCTATGCCCGTCTATCTATCTTTGTCTCTATCTACATATACACACACATTTACTCATGTACATACCTATCTGCATATCTATCTACTTGCGCATTTACTGACGAATATATATATTTATATATACATTATATATTCATACATTGTATATATATATATATATATATATATATATATATATATATATATATATATATATATATATGCATGCAGTTTACACAATATTATTCACAATACAAACCCACCTTTCGCTTTTCTTTTCATCTTAACCCCGGGTGACACGTTTCGTTCCCGCCCTCCCCTCCCTCCCCCTCCCCCTCCCCTTCGATTCGGCGACCCTGTGGGCTTCAGATAACCAACCCCATTTCTATCTTTTTTTTGCATCACTTTTACTCGTCACACTTTGCTGTCTTATTTGACTTGTTCGCTTTCATAACCAGCTGCCATCCACCCTGCGTGACAAGAAGTATAATCGGATAAAATAATATTGAAAGAAAACTCGCGTTGTGTTTTTTCAAAGCCAATACAGGTCATACTATTTACCTGCGCTTACGCATCATGTCTGTTTACGTTTTTATGTTATCCAGCAAATAATCAAACGACGTATTTTTTAGAGTCATTATCTCTCTCCATCTAACCATTCTATCTATTTCTTCCAAGTATTAGATTTTCAGATTTTTTGGTCTGTATGAATTCGACATTGGATGTGAAGCTCCGTGTACACATTCGTATGTGCGCATGCATGGATGTAACATGTGGATTCCTACAAACGTAGTCTATACTCTTGTTCCCTCCTTAACAGTGGTGCAATTGATCTGTCAAGTTCCAGATACAGACGTTTAAAATTTCTCTTAGCGCATTGTCACGGCTGCAAGCATTATTGCAATTAGTTAGCGGTAACATGACACCCTCAGTTTCGCGCGCTGGACAGGATCGCGCTGGTTGTAAATCCCAGATTAATGGTATTAACTAAAAGGTTTCGCATGTTCCGTTCGATTTTTTTCTTTTTTTTTCTTCTTTGTGCTAACATGCAAAGCAAGAGATCTAAAATTCGGAATTCCGCTCATGCATCAATATCACACCAGATTATTCAACAAACCAAACTTCTAAATTATACCCAGAGCTGTCTCATCGGATATTCCTCTGATCGAGTCATGTACTATAATCTGCTCCCTCAGTATCACTCTTTTCCTTATAAATTTAAGCATATATTCTAAGCGTGGTCAATATAAGCGACCTAATCTCGAAGGGCTGCGCAATAAAAATCTTTATGGCATCTCGACATTTCGGGACGTTTCCTCTTGTCTGACCTCCGGATAAGAACTGCGCTTTATCTCCACTTTCTACGAATGCTATATATTTTGATATCTTGGTCACGTTCTGACTGTCTTATATTTAATTTGATACATTTTTTTCTTTGTTTTTCTCTTGTAATTATATCTGATTTATTATGAGTTTTGATTACGAATTTTGAGAAACTGGTTTTACACAGGCCACCCGTTTAATTCAATAACGCTGACAATGCACATAATACTAATTTAATATCAAATATTGTAAAATATATATATTTTTTACTGTTTTGTTTTCTTAATAAAGCGTTTCCCGTGTATTGCATAACATTAAACAATTCATTTCATATGCGTTTGTTGCCCTTATTCCAAAATTTCTTATAGATCTGATGCTGTACTTGGAATTCTTCTGCCTTCTTTTTCTCTTTCTTTTTGATGTTTGTGATCAAGTTTTTGCTTGTCTGAGAATATATATGATGCCGATCCTGCCTTTTTGTGTTGTCCTCTATCTGTCTTTCTCTCCTCTCCCTCCCTCCCCCTCCTCCTCTCCCTCTTCCCGCCGTTACCCACTCTCACACGTTTTTTTCTTTTTTCCAACCCATTTTTTATTTTTATTTTTATCCCCCCCCTCTCTCTCTCTTTCTCTAACCAGTCTTCCCGCTCTCTCTTTTCAATCTCTTCTCTCTTTATTATCTCTCTCTATTCAATCTTTTCTCTCTCTTACCACCCTTCTCTTTTCACTCTGCTTCACTCTTCGCCTCGCTCTCTCCCCAATCATTACGACATATCTCACCTAACTTGACCTTTCATCCTTATCGTTTCAGCAATTCCACTGACCAAAACCTGTAACTGACTTCTCTTAATTCTTATCAAAGTCCCCTTTTTTATTTTTATTTTTTTCTTAAATACAATCCTTCAATACCTCCTCGGACCCCCTCCCCCTCCGTTTGGTAGACAACCGTGGTATTAACATAATTGGATTTAGAAGAAGTTTCGATCTCCGTGCTGCGCAATATTTTATGATCGCTGATGGATTATGTCTCATTAACATAATGTGGTCGCTGTTTCTCTTACTGCTTTTTTTTTTACGCTTTTTTGTTCTCCTTTTTTTCCTTTTATCTTTTACTATTCTCTCTTTTTGACACTTTTTCGTTCTGGCCCGGTTTCTTTCTCGTCTATTTCTGTTTTATCGTCTTTATTGATCCTCTCGTCTGTCTCTCCTAGTTATTTTTTCTCTCTCTCTCTCTGTTTCTGTCTCTGTCTCTGTCTCTCTCTCTCTCTCTCTCTCTCTCTCTCTACGTATGTGAGGATGTGAATGAGTGTGTGTGTGCGTGCGTGTGTGTGTGTGTGTGTGTGTGTGTGTGTGTGTGTGTGTGTGTGTGTGTGTGTGTGTGTGTGTGTGTGTGTGTGCGTGTCCCCTCGCACTTCCTCTCCTCCTTCCTTTCCTTCTTTCACTCCCAACTACTTCTAAACACATGAGCAGCCATGCAAAGAAAGAAAGAAAAGAAAGAAAGAAAAAAAATCAATGGCATAATCCCCCCCCCACACCATGTTTTTATCCACGGTGAGGCAGGAGGCTCTACGGGGTAAGAAAGGGGGGGTCTTGTCTATACACTATCAGCGTGACGTATCTTCACGGGCGAGCAAGTGAGAGGGGCCATTTTCTCTCCTTTTTTCTCCCCTTCTCTCTTTCTTTCGAGTTCTTTGGCTTCATGTTTTTCTCTTTTTTTTGCCACTTCCTT
>NC_051399.1:11339422-11346922 GCF_015228065.2 Penaeus monodon | reverse complement strand
TCAACTTTTTTTTTTCTCTTTCTTCCTACTAGCCCACACCAGCTGCTATGAATATGGAAATGACATTAGCACTTGGTAGACATTTTGGGAAGGCTATCATGGAAAAAGGAAGGGCGAGCGGCGAATGTGTCAGTCCGAATGATATTCGAATTTTACAAGTTTGTGATAATGATATAATCTTGGGAACGGGTTCTCGTCATCATGGAATAAATGTTATTTCTATCTACCTATCTGTCTGCCTGTATGTCTGTTTCTCCTTACCTCCTCCTCTTCCTGTTTACCAAAACGGTACCCAGCTTCCCCAAGGAAGGCCCGAACGTGACAAAGAGGCGACATGACAATGCCCGGTAGGTCACCTCGGCGTCTGAAGACACTCGGTAATTCTTTTCATGCCAAGGATGTAAACACTGTAATTCTCACGACAATTATTCAATGCCCGACGCTCTGGTACCGCCTGTGTTCAAACGCATCTCTTAACCCACCGTTCACATTATCACTCTCAGCTCGACATACGCAAACGCCATCGTTCTCACGCTCTTCGACGCAGGTTCAGCTGATTCACCCATACACACCCACACACTACGCTACGCCGACCTTCGGACTTGACCCCTCCCTCTCTAGCCCTTTCCTCTTCCTTCTTTTATCCTCCCCTCTGTCTTCTTTTTCTCACTTAGTTATCTACTGACTTGTATCACCCATCGTAAACACCTTCTGCTGCGTAGACGCGACGACCGTGGAGATTTTGCGAAACCTGAGACGAATACATTATGAACCGCTCCGAACACGTTGGCATTTCGAGGCTTTTCCCCCGTGAGAATTCCCTGCTAGGACTGAATTAACGGTTTTTAGGATGCATAAGAGGATACAGATAGATGGATGAACCTACAGAGAAAGCAATGAAAATGCGGAAGACAACACGCTGGACTGGAAGTTTGTATGTAAGTGTGTATATATACTCAGCATATAGTGAGGATTAATCAGCGTCCGTTTATCAGCGTCCTTGTCCATTTCTGCTCCTTCACCTTTGTGTACATTTCCTCATTTGCAGGTTGGAGCTTCTTTGTTTATTACACACAATTAACAAGGGAAAAAATTGACGACCCTCTGAACTGTGCACGACCAGTGTTTTTTTTTTAAGAGGCAAATTATTCCCTTGGGAACCGCAATTAATTTCAATCGTATGAACCTGATATTGCAACAGTTTTGATTCAAATAAAATGGTTCCTCACTTTCCTTAGATTTTATAAATTCAAATAAACCTCAAAGCGCACTTCTCAATATTGCTCAACTACTAAGCTTTGCTCAAACAACAAAATCATTATCAGCTAGTCCTCTAAGAAACGAAAACAAAACGATTCTTGTTCTCCTGATTTATCTAGCGTTTCAGTATTCGCCGAGGGGAAGCGGTGAGAGTGTGGCGTAGACGGTAGGCAGTTGCTCTCACGTGGACAAAGGGCGAGGTTGCGTGTTGGTCATTTTTATTTTTAGCTTCAGCGCACTTTTAGAAGCGTAATGACGGCACTGGTTTAATAATTCAGAATTTGCATAAAATGAATATTTTATATATTTGATGTGTGGCATATGATACAATCTGATCATGGTGGGACTCTGACAGATAGACAAATCACTTGATGTACTGATAAACAGACAGATCGACAGCTGGATATATTGGTTACATTACATAAGGAAAGTGGTAGACACATGTCTGTATACATTTATTGATCTATCTATATCTATATCTGTCTATCTTATCTATCTATCTATCTATCTATCTATCTATCTATATATATATATATATATATATATATATATATATATATATATATATATATCGATCGATCGAGAGCAGGTACAAAGAGAAGGGAAAGTCAGTGTGAGGGGGAATAGGCAGTGGTGAGAAGCGAAAGGAAAGAAAGAATAACAGAACAGATATAACAGAAAGAAAAGTGAAATACTAAGGCAAAAAGTAAAACAGCCTGACAAGGAAAAAACAATGCTGGTAATCCCAGTTTCCTGAACCGTGTTAGCACAGCAAGTCTCAAACAGAGAGAGAGAGAGAGAGAGGAGAGAGAGAGAGAGAGAGAGAGAGAGAGAGAGAGAGAGAGAGAGAGAGAGAGAGAGAGAGAGAGAGAGAGAGACGGGAAAAAAGGGAAAGAGAAGGACGGAGAGAGAGAGGAAAGCGAGTGAAGAAAAGAGAGTGAGAGAGGGCAGGGGTGAGAAAGAAAGAAAGAGCCATAGAAAGAGGAGAGATAGAGAGAAACAGAAAAAGATACGTAATTCTTGACTTTATGCTGAAGGTCACTTTCAGGCAGACTGCAGTGCCTTCAGGATATAAGCACGACACTAATTTCAGTACTCGGCTCGCAGGACATGACACTCGCCCCTGTATCCTTCACAACATGCGTCAGGAGGCTCGGATTCCCTCAATAAATGATGTTAAGCTCTTTTGCTCGTGAATATCCGTTTTGCTGTGGACTGCCTTCTGTGGGATATAGTGAACTTTAACCATTCTAGATACAGGATACTCTATATGCATACTGGGATCCATAGTACCGCATCAATGCAGAAAAAATGCGGCAGGTGAACCAAAGCGGCGCTGAATATCCTTGGCGTAGGTCCGCCGGTGCGAGGGCGCCATGGTAGAGGTTGGGAACCCTCGTGGAAAACCCCAAGGATGCTTGAAAGAGACAGACATTTGAACTCCACTGTGCACGCGTGTTACAGTACGGCTGTGATAATATTATTTCATTAAACGTGGCAATTCTTATTATTAATGAATCACCGTCCGCATTGTCATCATTACGAGTACATACGTAACGACAGCGTTATTAAAAGCAATGCTACCAACCATAACAAAAGTGAAAATAATAAAAAAACGACGATAACGACAGTGGTCCTGATGACTCCTATAAAAATAGACAGAACACAAAAACTCGCGCACGAAGACACGTTGACCATGTAGTTCTCCCATAAACTTTTAAGCTCGTAGGATGCCACTTCTCCCCGCATCCTTAGGCTATATTCCCTCTTCTACGGCCGGGAAATGTCCCTTCCTAGCCGTCTGTTATTTTTGTTTATCTCCATATAATCTCCGTCCTTTCTTTTCTCTCCTTCCGAGGCTCAAACAGCGGAAGGAAGTAAAATTGAAATAAAACAAAGCGTGTTCCTAGACTGCATTTATGTAATGGAGTCACCTGGTTCCTTCGATGCTACTTACAACGGTCTAAGACTCTCGGAGGACCTTGGGCCATCCTTCACAGGGGGGACGCCGAGACGAAGAAAAAGTTGCATAGCAGGGGGTGACGCGCACAATATTGCAGTGGGGGGGGAGAACGTGGGAGCAATGTGAGTGTGTGCTTGAATTGGTTGGATAGAAAGATAATGATACTGATATATATACATATATACATATATATATGTATATATATATGTATATATATAATATACTACATATTATATATATATACATAATATACTATATATATGTATAATATATTATATACATATATTAATATATGTATATATATGTATATATAAATACACACACACACACACACACACACACACACACACACATATATATATATATATATATATATATATATATATATATATATATATATATATATATATGTGTGTGTGTGTGTGTGTGTGTGTGTGTGTGTGTGTGCTTGAGAGTGTGAAAGAAAATGAGTGAGAGTAACACTAGGGGTGGGGGACAGAATGATAGTATTAGTGAGAGTGAGAGGAGAGTGTGTAAGACAGCGAGCGAGCGAGGAGGGAGTGAGGGAGTGAGAGAAAGAATGAGGGAAAGAAAAAGAGAGAAGAAATGAATAAAGAAATAAAGAAAAGGTGAGACAAACAGACAAACTGACCACAGACAAATACAAACGTGGATAGAGAGATAGATATACAAGAAAACAGAGAAGCATAAAACGAGGTGCTTCCCCGGTAAACCCTGCTTAATGACGCAAGTTAATGAAACCACTTCCCCAGAAAAGCTTCATATTCACCCTCTATTTATTTAAGGAAATTTCATACTTGCGGATCTTCACTGCCTGAACATTCGTAAGAAGAGACAAACGTCTTTTTTTCATCATTTCATTTCTATTCTTTCATTTATCACAGCGTAAAATCTGAGACAGAGACAGGTTACCAATTTCATCTTTTTTAATTGCATTTCTTAATTTTATATACTGAGACAGGTTACCTATTTCATCTTTTTAATCGTATTTTTAAATTATTCTATATATTTTCTTTCAGTCACTGCCACGTAAAAGTAAACCCTAAGACGGGAAAAATTGTCTTATCTTATCGTATTGTCTCATTTTTAAGTTATCATTATCTTTATTTTATCGTTTAAAGAGACCCGAATATAATACAGATTTCCGTGCCCTTTGTGATTCGTGATCGTAGGATTATCTCTCAACAAAATAGATAAAAAAAAAATTCAATACAAAAAAACGAAAGACTACACCCACTGGCATCCCCCCCCCCCTCCCTTAACCCCCATCTTCCCTGTATCTTCTTTCTCTCTTCCTCGTTCACGTTCTTTACACTCCCCCCCCTCCCCATATCGGCCTTCATGCGTCAGCTGACCCATGACCTTTGACCCGAGCTGGTGTCTTCCTTACTCTCGTTTCATTATCTTCTTCAGTTGTGTTTTATTTCTGAAAATCGATGGTATTTTCTTCTTGGTCTTATTGCTAATAATGATCTGTATATTCTTTTTTTCTTCCTCCTCCTCTTCTCGCTTCGGTTTTGCATCTCTTCTTCCTCCTCCTCCTCCATCTTCCTCTTCTTCTCCTCCTCCTCGTTCACGTTCCTGATTTTCACTTTCTTCATCTCTCTCGTCCCCTTCTTATTCCTCCTTTCGCCCTGCTCCTTGGATCCGTGTAAGGAAATCCAGATCCTGGGCTTGGTACGGTTGGGCAACAGACTTCGTTCGTCAGTTTTCAAGGAAGTGTCCGCTCTTGCTCACGAAAATTACGCGCGCCTGCCAGCACATCCTGAATCTGTGTGTGTGTGTGTGTGTGTGTGTGTGTGTGTGTGTGTGTGTTTACACTTCATTGCGCGTACTACAATCAATGCTACCCAAATTGTATCACATATTCATCCGTGTTAACTGGACGTGCAAAATAAAAAGCAGTTACTCTGACGCAAGTGTCAGTTTGGATTTGGAGCATCCGTATTCACGTATTTTTCTTTTTTCCTTTTTTTTCATTTTATCACATAATATCGCAGTTCATGGCCATCTCCTTTTGCTCTCAGCGGCCTGTCTAGTACATCGTTCTGAAGTATATGATAAGAATAAAACAAGTCATTTTTTATATTTGAATAATGTAACATCCCGGACAATCTTGGGGGCGTTTTTCAGTGCCAGTTTCTTTGATTTATTAAAGAATGGCTCACTTTCAGATAGGAATCACGACCTTTATCGCAATGAGGCTAAAAATAGCAACTCGAAACGTTGCTCCAGGAACGACCACGAGACCCAAGGCGAGTGGCTTTTGCCTTCACACTGGTCATCAATGTCTCATAAAAGTTGTAATTAAAACTTGTATATTTTTTTATTTCTCTTTCTCTTTTACTCGTTTTTCTGATTTTTTTTTGTCTCCCTTTTTCAAACCCGAATTCTTACTATCGTGCCTCCACCCACCACAACGAAAACGGAGGAGGAAGTGGCGGAAGGCGTGACTCAAACCCTCGACCGGCCAAAGAAACGCGGCGCTCACCCACCTCCTCCTCCCCTCATCCAAGGACGTCTGCGATGGCCTCCTGAGGGATCACTCCCGGTCGTCGACGCAACTCATCGTCTCCTTCGTGAAATGGGTAACGGGGTTGTTTCATCGGGTAACGAGGTTGTTTCATGGGATAACGAGGTTGTTTCATGGAGTAACGGGGTTATTTCATGGGGTAACGAAGTCGTTGTGTGTGTGTGTGTGTGTGTCCGGGGATCGTTAAACACGGTTCGGAGGCGTTCAAAAGGTATCAATTTCGAAGGATGTGAAGGACGCAAGGACGCAGAAATAGTCACGTGATCATACATCATCCTAAGCCTGGTCCGCCCGCGCATCAGGAGGGAGTCGACGAGGCTGGCCGACTGCGGCTCTCTCTTTCATTCCAGCAAATGCGGGCTTGCATGGAAAGAAAGCTAATGCACACATACAAACATTAAATATATATATATATATATATATATATATATATATATAAAATATTAATATTATATTATATATATATATATATATATATATATTATATATTATATTTATGTTACACTAGCACACACACACATAACACAAACAACACAACACAATAAATCACAACACAAACACGACACACAAACACACATAAATAGATTATATATTATATGTTTGTGTACATAGATAGATACAGATAGATATAAATGAAAAGATATAGATACAGAGAGACAGATTTTATAGACAGACGGCAAAAGGAAGGAAAGCAAGAAAAAGTTAGTGAGCCAGAGAGAGAGAGAGAGAGAGAGAGAGAGAGAGAGAGAGAGAGAGAGAGAGAAGAGAGAGAGAGAGAGAGAGAGAGAGAGAAGAGAAGAGTGAGAGAGAAAGAGTGAGATGAGAGTGGAGAGAGGAGAGAGAGAGAGAGAGAGAGAGAGAGAGAGAGAGAGAGAGAGAGAGAGAGAGAGAGAGAGAGAGAGAGAGAGATTAAGATAGAAAATAATTAGATGATAAAAAAATGCCCCACAAAAAAAAAAAGAACAAAAGTAAGAACACAAGAGAGAGTAACACAAAGCATACAGACACCTACGCCCACAAGACTTCCACATAAAAACAATATCCTAGACCCATCCTACACACGCCCGCGTCTTCCCGGTTCCCTAGAGAAGGAAGAGGGGGCAGGAGGAGGAGGCAGGGGGTGGAGGAGGAGGAGGAGGAGGAGGAGGAGCGGTATGGAGGAGGAGGAAGAGGAAGAAGAGGAGGAGGAGGAGGAGGAAGTAGAGGGGGATGGAGTTGGATGGAGGAGGAGGAGGAGAAAGTAGGAGAAAAGAAGAAAAGAGAAAAGACGAGGCAGAAAAAAAAAGACAAGGAAAAAACAAACAAACAAAGAAGTAGAACAAGAAGACGAATGTGAGGAGGAGGAGAAGGGGGAAGAAAAGGGGAAAGGGGGGGAGGAGGAGACCAAAACCCCCGGGGAGCCAACAAGAGGTTTCCTGCTTTCCCGTCCTTGGCTTCGTGGTGGTACCGTAAGATTCGCTACGACGACTCGGTCTCGCGTTGGGGGGGAAAGGGGGGAGGGGTAAATCTAGGTGGGGGGGGTTACCTAGGTGCGGGAGAGGGGCTGTATAGGTGAGGGAGGGGTTGTTTAGGTAAAGAGATGGGTTGTTTAGATGAAGGAAAGGGGTTGTTTAGGGAAGGGGTGGTTATTTAGGTAAGGGATTTTTTTTTTTTTTAGGTAAGGGAGGATTTTTTTTAAAGGTAAGGGAGGGACTATTTAGGTAAGAAAGGGTTATTCAGATAA
>NC_051399.1:11334422-11336922 GCF_015228065.2 Penaeus monodon | reverse complement strand
CGAACTTGAATCGACTTTTGAGAATAGACTTCCCGTTTTATAAATCTTCTCTATCTTCTCTCTATTTCCGTTACTTTCAAGACACCATCTTGACCTCTCTGCATGGCGATGATGGCCGATGTATTTCATGTGCGTTCCATGCGCGGTCATGACTTGGAAAAGCGATGAACACTAAAGGAAAGCGGCGCCAATTCGTTTTCTCTCGTCCTTTGTTCCCCGTTGTCGTTTTCTCTCGCGGTTTAAGTGGAACGAAACTTTAATTCAGATGGGAATGCAAATGGGATAAAATGAAGCTGTAGAAAATAATGAAGAGGTTATAAAATTGCGAGAGAGAAAAAAATATCGATACTGATGCGAACAAGTTCTGTGATAATATTGGCTGTATATTCACAGTCTCATCGTACCTCCGGCAACAGACACACCTCGTGCAATATCCGTAAGATTGATTATCCGTTTTGCTTTAGCCTGCATCACGACACTCCGCTAAGAGTCATATTACTTATTCACTGTTTTTTAAACTCAATATAAATTTGGATTTGGCCAGTTTTACCCGCGACATGATTATATCATACAAAATTAAACTAAAACAATAATAGCGACTGGAATGTCTGTCCCCAATATTCAAATGCCTCCGATCTCGAACGGATGTGTCTGAAAGGCGACACATATAAGTCCCATAATTACCTATCAATTACGCACCTGAGGCCATATCCGCCATAGCTTTTCGCACAATGATATTTACAACCCTATCCTCAAATGGGGAAATTATCATGTACTGTATTGCCGTACGTGACGTCACAGCACGTGCGTCGCCTGAAAAGTAAACAAACACATTTCGATTCCCGGATGGAAGTCGGTTTACTCTAATAGTTACGCTGTTTAACTTACCCCCAAGCTGTGTCCTTCACGTGTCCTTGACTATATAATTTTCTATATTCCCTTTTTTTATGCTTTGCGTGATGTGTGATGGGATTTTTTTTATTTTCTATGACAGTCAGATATGAAGTTGATGTTTTTCGTTCATAAAAGTGAAGAATTTGTTTCTGTGATATATTACTTTTCCATTTTGTGACTGCCAGATATGAAGACAGTGTTTTATTTCTATGTAATGTTTTTTGCCCTCTTTTACATATGGATCATACATCAAACAAACAAAATGTTAATGCAAATCCAAGTGTCATTTTAGAAGAAGAAAAAGAATAAGAAAAATATATATCTATATTTATCTATCTATCTATCTATACACACACACATATATTTATATATATATATATTATATATATATATATATATATATATATATATATATATATATATATATATATATATATATATATAAACAGACGTCGATATAACCTCTTACTCTATGTTTGTGCATCTGCCAACTACTTATTTTTTACGTGTTTAGCATGACTTTCCGAAATTCAAGAGCATTTTTCTCTAAACCTTCAAGCGAACATGTGAGGCTTAAAATTAGAATACTTTTTACCTATTTATTTTCTCCCTGTTAACCAATCATCATGAAATTAAGGAAACTGTGAACTTCTTATGTAGGTTAATCAGTTTAAGGAAATTAATCTGCTTTACGTCGAAGACTATAGATTTTTCTATAATTTCTTATGTAGCCAAATATACTTACGAATACATAATTTACTATATCTACATATTCGTCTTTCTATAGAACTTCTGATCGTCACACAATCAGTTCAACTTCAAAATTACCTTTCCTTACAAACACATCTTTATCGCGCGATGTTTGAAGAGTGGAAAGGTAAACAACGCAGGTAAACTCCAAACAATACCTAATCGGCGGTAGAGGAGGCGGGTTCAAATATTTAGTTCATTAGGAATTTAACCGCAGATAGTAGTTGTATGTAATGCGTAATGAAGATTTTACGTTTGTATTAAAGGTGTAGGCTATCGAACTTATCCTGTTGCCTTGGAATTCTGCCCGGAAGCAGCTATTGATCACACGCTCTCCAGACTTACCCATGCCCCAATGTGTATGCATAGCAACACCCGTGTAAGAATGGCGTAGAAACATCTCCAAATTAAGATATACAAGCTCACATGCATACGTGCATATACAGTAATACAAACGCTCATAAATATGTAGTAACTTACTCATACAAACGTATGCAAATACAAGTACACATACACATATTCAGGAACAATTAATTATACAAACAGACAGTAATGACCTAAAATCCTCTACACTTATGTCTCAACAGCCCCCCCCCCCCCAAGAACCACTCGCAGCGCCTTCGGTAAATATTTGATCACTGCAGTTGCAAAGCCTCATACGAGTAATATTCCCGTGTGTCGTTAGGGTCTTTCCCACGCGCGTACCAGGAGGTGGAGCGACCTGCAATTGCTCTGTTGCTGTGTTATCACCCTCGTTTCTTCTGAATATGAATTGCAAAGAGAGAGGGAGCGAAAGTAATTAATGTTGTAGTTTTGCATTTGAAAGTATGTCCATGGTTACGCATATATGCGGTGC
>NC_051399.1:11324422-11329422 GCF_015228065.2 Penaeus monodon | reverse complement strand
ATATATATATATATATATATATATATATATATATATATATATTTAGAGAGAGAGAGAGAGAGAGAGAGAGAGAGAGAGAGAGAGAGAGAGAGAGAGCGAGTAAGGGAGAAGCGGAAGACACTAAACGCGTACATACGCACGAAAAGGAAAGTGCAGGAGCTTTCCAGCAGCTAATGACTTGTGAGTCCTTTCGAAAGCTCCACACGGGGAATATACGGTGCAAGTTTAAGAAGTACTTGGGTTCTGTTACGACATCTCGACATGTGCAAATGGGTTGTCAAAATGCTCATATGAAAGACATCAAGGTAACTCACGCACTTACACACACATTCAGACACACACACACACACACACACACACACACACACACACACACACATACACACACGCACACACACACACACACACAAACAAACAATCCCGTTACAAAGTCGTTCCCAGATCCTTGATCCTTTAGTCACTTGGCAATAATAGTAAAGAAAAAAAAAAAAAAAAGAAAAAAAATATCCTTCAGCTCAGAGATGTCGTATCCTCTTCCTCCTGAAGGATTTTTTTTCCACTTCATCTTTAAATCTCCTAGGTATCAAATTTATGTAAATTGATGAATAAGAATAATAAAAACAAAGAAAATTATAAAAAAAGAAAGGAGTAAAAGAAAAAAAAATACATCGACCAAGAAATAGAAGCAAAGACAAAAAAAAAAAAAAAAAGGAAGAACAAACGACGAAAAAGAAGAAAGGGAAGAAGAAAAAATATCCATCCGGGTAAAGCCTCAAGTGGGTGGTGTCAAGGACATGCTGTGGGAATATCGTGGAAAAATATGAGGAAGGATAAATAAATTGCGAGAATGTCTTCCTCTTAAGTTTCATGACCAAAAAATGCAGTACTTTTAAAAAATAATGGCGGTCTTGGTGTCCTATTATATACTGCGATTACAAAATGTTTCGTAATGGTAATAATGGTAAGGGTTGTTATATATATTTTACTCTTGTATTAGTGTGGATATTAGTAGCAATTATGATGACAATACCAAAATGGTAAAGATATATTAACAGCAATAAGAACGATATATATTCTTTATATTATCTCCTTTAGTATTGCTATAATCTTTACAATCATTATCATAATCATTATTAATAAGAATTCTTATAACAACCACAATGATCATTATCATTATCATCGTAAATAATAGTAATTAAAACAATACCGACTATACTTCAAAATCAAGACTAAAAGAAACAAAAAATATATTTGTAACACAAGATACAAAAGCAAATCGATTTATGTAACACTTCGAAAATGTAACTGACATTCGAACATAAAAATAATTCACAGACAACACATAAACGCCCCTGACAGGCAGCCGCCCACCCACAACAAAATTTTAACCCGGCGCCCTCTACCTGCCCCAGCAACTTTGTAAACAACAACGTTAACCTGCTGGATTCCGCCTAACGAAGATAGATGGCGTCTGTCAGCATTCCAGAGGGCGTCTGTTAGCATTTCATTTTGTATCGTAATAGCTGACCGAGTTGCTGATTCGGAAATGAGGTGCGAGAGGTGAAAGAGAAATATTTGTAACAGTAGTCTCTTTTAAGTTGACCTTGCCATATATAACCGGAGATTCAAGACGAAAGTACAGTTACTTTGAAGTAGATTTTTTTGCCTCTCTTCCTTGTTACTATCTTTGTTACCAGTACAAAGGTATGTAAATTTATTTTTTGCGATTGCAGAAATGCCCGGTGCAATACAATTTCCTAAAAAAAACTCCACAGGGAGACAGTGGTCCTAGGTGACGTCATATCAGATTGTTTTAATATATGCATCTTGTAGTTATGATTGTCAAAGATGTGTAGACTAAGTGCCGGAAAAATGTAAATAATACTTTTAAAAATCTTAGAGGGTGAATTTAACATTTTTAAAAATGATCTAGTCTTGTAATAAATGCGATTATTAATGGCGTTTTTTGTAAGTAATGGACACGTTATATATCCAAGATACGCAAACTAATAAAAATCTAAAATGACTTTGACATAAAAAAATAATTAAAAATTACAACATTTCTAAAGAGTGAGGATGACAGGAAGAGAAAGACAGATAAAACGAGGAAAAAAGCTGATAAAAGAACAGGCGAGGGAAAGAGAAAGAAAAGAAAACTGCACAAGTCGAAGGGTGGGGCAGGTTGACAGCGGAAAGGGGTGGGGGTAATGTGGGAGGAAGGGAGGGGGAGGACCAAGGGGAGAGGGTTACCTGACCCTTACCATCTAATGCTGACCTAAGCGTCACCGATTTTACATTCTCTCTTCCATCACATTTGATCTCATCTTATTTTTTTATCATTGCTATCTTTCCTATGCTTCGTTCTCCACATTATTGTTTTTTTTTTCTCTTAATACGACTGTCACTATCAATAGCCCCTTCCCCTTGCCCCTCCCTCTCCCCCTCATTCCAACCCATTCTGAGTTATCTCTTCTTCCCTGTTAATGTCTTCTCTCTTTCGCTGTTATCCCATTATCTCATTTTTAAATCCAGACATCTGACATTTCTAACATAAGCCTACTGTTTATGTGTATTTTGCAATTTTTTTTCCGTCATTCTTAACGAGAATTCAGCCTAACTAATATTCTAAGGATGTTCTTATACTGCAGTTAAAGCACCAATTACATTTTATATGCAAATATTATTCAAGATTTTTTTTTTCTTTCACATGAAATCATTGTTCTTTTTTTAGATGCAATTTCCGAATAATTTCTCTCATCCTTCTCTTTCTTCTTCAAGATCTGACGAAGTGTCTCTCCTTACTTGGTTTTCTTCTTGTTCCCTACATCGCATCTCTCTTTTTGCCTTACCTTCTTGTCCTTCTCCACCTCCACCGTATCAGACTCAGCTGGTTACGCCCACAGTGCATTATTACCTGGAAGAGAATAATACATGCCATTAAAATTCTCTATCTTGCAAACCTGCTTCCAAGCAGCAGAAAGGGGTCGAGCTACCCCTTTCTTACACCGCCCACCACGCTTTCTACGCCCACTTGATACCTGTGTTCATCACGCCCACTCCCAACCTACGCGGGGGAAGCCTTTTGCCGCCGGCCTGCCGCCCACTCGCACATGAACACTCCCAACGCCTACATGCTTCCCACGTCCGCACACACCCTTGCCTGTGACACGTACGCCTGCTGTATATAAAATGTATATAAAAACGTATACATAAATATGACTAAACGTAAAGACAAATGAACACACATATATATCTACCCACATAAATATGCTTATATACATATAACCTGTACCTACGTTAGCCATCTGTTGTTAATACGTTCACAGAACACACGTTCACACAAGTCCCTTATACTCTTGCCCCACCCGTCAGCATCTATTGCACACGTGAGATGCAACGATATGTCCACATGCATGTGAAATGTATGTTTATATCTATAATGATCTTAATATCACATATTTACATTCAAATCATGGTTCACTGCATTCGTATTTAGAACTTGGTAATTGGCTTTGAATTCTTTCTAGCCTATGAGCAAGCATAATCTGATAACCTAATATAGGCCTATTCACAATGCAGATTAGGCAAATATTTATCCTATTATCCTTGAACCTTTAAAGCAAACGCCTTTCCCCCCAATGTATCTTTCACAACAGTATGAAAATCATCAGTAATAACCAACACACACTTCCGCACTTGTCGTTGCTAAAGGTTGGGACGTGAAACGCTTGCGGGCGCCGCGATATGGCAACAAGATGGCAACAATCGCTTTTACCTAACAAGGAACCAGGAAGTTGAGTCTTTTAATACATGCCTTTTTGTGAACTGATATGGATGGAGGATTTGGAAAGAAAAACGATTTTTTTTTTTCGCCAGTATGAACAGTTATAGTGTTACTTTTAAAAAGATACAATAAAATTGATAGATGGAAAGTATTGGACAAAGGGGAAAAATCGTCTAAACAAAGAAAATGCGGTAATTTACAACATTTTGTAAATATAGTTACATTAAATCTTTAGACGTGTTATATCTGTTTGGTATAAACGATTAAAATAAAGTCAAATCACATTTTCTCACGGAATGATTTTTATTGGTATCGGGAAAAAATCACAAATATGAGATGTAAGTCTTTTTCTTTTTCTTTTCTTTTTCCTTTTTTTCGGTGTTGGGCAAAAAAATACAAATAACATGAGTTGTAAAAGTCATACATGAGTCACATCGAGGCAATGACATAACTAATCATCCACAATCCTTTAGGCCAATTAAAAAAACAATGCAATCATTGTTGACAGTTAGGAAGCGAAGTCCTTTAGTGAGGATTCAGAAGCAAAGGAAAATATCTTTCTCATAGTTACCATATCCGTCACACATAAGAAACTCAGCAACAGGTTAATTCATAATGTCACTATTTCTCACTATACATAACACGAAAATAACACTATCCGCATTACAGATATGATGCAGAACTAGTGCGTAAAAGTGTCACGTAAAATCTCACTATCATTAAAAGTCACAAGAGTGATATACAGCATAGCACACCTGAACTTCCGCCATTGATAAGTAACAAAACACGTTTAAAACATCACGCCCTCTAAACTTGAAACATATATAATAAAAAAGAAAGAAAAAAAAATGTAAAGATGCGACCAGACTTACACCATCTAGCATAAAAAAAAGCCAGGTACAGTCCAGGAAATGTTTCTCAACGCCCCCCCTAACCTCCCTACCCCCCTTTTCACCTCGCCCGGTACGTTTTTATGGTTTAAACGTTTCTGTTGCTTCATCCAATCGATTGTCTGATTAGCCCTTCACTTCAGCTACAATCTTTAATTGCCTTTGTGCGTGTGTATGGCCCCTTTGTCTAGCTGTCAAGTGCTCTATGCTAAAAAGATGGTTTAAACATAAATCAGCCGGAAATAATCTTGTAATCTTGTATTAATCGATTCCTTCAGTAACACATTTATGAAATTACGCGAAAAAGACTGGCGAAAAAATGTATA
>NC_051399.1:11316922-11319422 GCF_015228065.2 Penaeus monodon | reverse complement strand
TCCTCACTTCTTCCATCCCCCATCTCACACGTCACTTATTGAACATTTAAAGAACTATACTTTATTTACCCAAGAATTTACATTATTAACACATTTTTTTAAACCCTCTTCCTATCTCTACCCTCCTTCCTACTTTATGATTAGACACCCTTACAGATGCATATTGTACGTTCTACGGCATCGCAAATATGCACGTCATGTTTATATGACCTTCGCCCATTGTCAACCCTGACCTCATTGAACAGACAATGTAACGACAAGGTGCAACTGCTTATAGGGTACCAACGCACGCGTGTAATAACATAGGATGATAACAAAACGTAACATCACAACACAGTAACAAAGTTGAACAGCATTATATAACAACGGTGCCCCTCCCACCCCCCAAAAAAAAGTGCAACAGCATAGTATATCAACACTGTTTACGTGACTACCAATATGACCATTATCAATGAAATAAGTTTTATTGATCAACTCAGTAACACGAAGGAAGGGATCATGTCCGTCGATGTAGGGTGATGGAAGCGCTGACAGAGATCAATACCAGAGTTGATGGAAGGCCTCGGAGATCAGCTGGCTTGTGGCAACATTGAGGGAAGGAAGAAGGAATGGGGAAAGGAAGAATAAGGTGAGGAGAATAAGACGGAGAAGATGAAAAGAGAGAGAAAGAGAGAGAGAGGGAGAGGGAGAGGGTGAAGGTGAGGGTGAGAGAGAGAGAGAGAGAGAGAGAGAGAGAGAGAGAGAGAAGAGAAAGAGAAAGAGAAAGAGAAAGAGAAAGAGAAAGAGAAAGAGAAAGAGAGAGAGAAAGAGAGAAAGAGAGAGAGAGATAAACGAGAAGAAAATTAAATGAAAAGAATAAAACGTGAAGGGGAGATTGCAATTAGAAAAAGGGGGAGGGGGTTAAGCAAGATTAATGACCAAAGACACACCGCCATGACGCAAACAGTCCCACAAACACGGTGTCACATAAGAAATCAAATATACAACGTTATAACATGATACGAACAGATAAATGAACGGATAAATCAATAAAGCGACACCAGTGAACAAGGAAAATGATAATACAATATCTAGATGAGAAAAAGAGAGAAAAAAAAATCAATATTTCTCTTCTACCACAGGGTCAGGCCAGACACCGCCCATACACCGACAGGGAAGTTCTAAAAGGTAGGGAAGTCTAGGAGTGACCTAGGCTGTATTTGGGGCACGGGTCACATCAGAGGTCATGGGAACGAAGGCAAACCCACAATTCAGAGCAACATATTTCGGTGAAAAATTATTTCCGCACATGTTGCCGCCGAGGGATGTGTGAAATGCCTGCTCACGTGTTTATCATGAGTTGGTGGGCGTTGCGAAAGAGACTTTGCCTAATTCGTTATATGCAAACGACTAACTGATAGTTGGAAAATGCTTATACGTATGAATATATATACATATTTATATATATACATATGAATATACATACACATGCATACATATATATATATATATATATATATATATATATATATATATATATATATATATATATATATATATATATATAGATAATATATATACACACACACACACACACACACACACTAATATATCGTATATAAATAATAATAGATGTATATATATATATATATATATTATATATATATATATATATATATTATATATATATATATATTATACATAATGATAATATATATCTAATATTAGATATATATACATACCATAATACTACACACACCACACACACACACAACACACACACAACAACAACATATAGTATATAAATACATGATACGTGTATAATATTATATATAATATATATATATATATTATATATATATATACTATATATACATATGTATATATAATATACTATATATATATATATATATATATATATAAGCATATATATATCTATATATATCATACTATATATATAGATATATGCGCGATGTTCTTTGTGCTCAGGTCATCCCAGTTCTGACCGCTGGATGAAGCCGATGGGACCACCCCGCCCGAAGCGCCACTAATTAGAAATAACGCGAAGGCAAGCGAAAGAAATGCCGGATGAAATGAGTGAAGGGAAAGATCCCCACCAACTCCCTCCTGCTCTTCTCCTCCCTGACCTTACCCTTCCTCCTATTCCCCAACGAAGCACTCTTTCTTCTCCACTCGACCTACCTTTAACCCTTCCTTTCCTTACCATGACAACCTGTCTCCCTCCCTCTCCCTCTTCTTCTCTTCCCGTACCCCCACCTTTACCCTCTCCCCTCTACCCCTCTCCACTTCATTCCCTCTCCTTCTCCCCCTTCCTTTCCCACTCCTTCCCCACCTAAATCCCTCCGCCCAAAGGAATGCTCTTCTGGAGGATAACATTCCCCAGATCGTGCCAACCTCGACCAGTGAGTGAGTTATGCAACTGCAAAGGCAACAGCTGTTTTTTTTTCTAGACTGGTTCTGTTGGCTGAGGCATGGAAGAAATGCAACGGCAAACTTTTTT
>NC_051399.1:11306922-11309422 GCF_015228065.2 Penaeus monodon | reverse complement strand
GTTACGATAATCTGTTATCAGTAGATCTCTCTTAATACACGGCAAAAAAAATAGTTTGCAGAACAACAGGAATTTAACATCCCATCCCCGGACACACGCGCGATGCAGGACACAACCAAGATATTTATATTCTTTCTCTCTCTTTCACTCTCTCTCTCTCTCGGCCAATTGTTGCGCTTTGCATATGCAACGCGCCGATTTCCAGTTCGTCATATTTTCTCTTCACAACAGGTAGCTCGGAATCCCAAAAGGTATCATTAGTTTTATTAGAAAAGAATTCTCAAACACAAAGCGTCCTTAAATAAACAACGCCCAAAGGCTATTGACTTACACGTCTTAAAAATTAAATTTTCTCCATCTTTTTCAACGCGTGTTTCTTGACTTCCTTCCAAGGACCGATACTTATATTTATCTTTTTGCTTCTTTAAATAATACCTCTTCCACAAAGAAGTGTCTTTTTGGAGAGAAAGTTTCATAACCGACGGAAATAACCTTTTCTTTATTTTTTTTTTTCATCTATTTTTTGTGTATGCTTAAGAGTGAAGCTTATATATTTCTGATAATGAAATGCCATTATCAATAAAAAGGTAAACCCAACCAGAGAGAGAGAGAGAGAAATAGAGAGAGAGAGAGAGAGAGAGAGAGAGAGAGAGAGAGAGAGAGAGAGAGAGAGAGAGAGAGAGAGAGAGAGAGAGAGAGAGAGAGAGTACCAAACAAATGACTATACTATCTTCGCACAACAGAAACATTCTTAGTTGTTTATTTAACCGAGAAAAAAAAACTTATCTAATTATTTTTCTATCACTTTCTTCGTTATGTAAGAGAATTTCTCTCTCTCTCTCTCTCTCTCTCTCTCTCTCTCTTTATTTATTTATCATTATCATCATTATTATTACTATTATTATTATTATTATATATATATTTTTTACAGGAATCCCTATATCAACCAAACAAACAAACAAACAAACAAAGAAAAGACTACCCTAACCTAACTGAACGTGGTTCGCCTTACCCATTGCGAAAGGGATAATTCCTATAAACTTACAACGATTTAAGGATTAACCGCCGGGCGAGACTTTCTAAAACAGAGATAGAAGGATTTTAAAATTCAAAGTGGTCATATTTCGACGTAAAAACGTGGAAAATAGAAAGGGGGGTTATAAATAGATGGACAGATGTATGGATAAAGGGATAGATGGAAGAGAGAAAAAGAGAAAGATAGATAAATAGATAGATAGATTGAGAGAGTAAAAAATCTGTGAAAACAAATTGATATTTTTTATCAGAAAATCAATACAAAAAATATGGAACAGAATGAGAATAAAACACAAGGAAATAAATATGTAAAACAGTATAGCTATCAATTTCCTTATTTATGCATCTATAGCATGTCTATAACGGATATCAAGATTCACAGCCTCACGATATGGCGCCTAAATTTACCTTGTTCTTTTATGTTACCGAGAAAGAATCAGTTCATTGTGTTTAGTTACTACGCACGAAACATTCAGTCGCCGAGTGCATCGCAATTAAGATCATGATGATAATGACAAATCATTACCAGTGGCATATCATCACCTTTTTTGCCTATGATGAATCCCTTATGTCTTAGTATCAACGTATTCTTCGTTGCATCACTTTATCACCTTGCAACATCATTATTATGAATGATAAGAATGATGACCTGGGAAATGCAATAATTATTATCCGTCTTTATTACATTTATGGACTCATCAACACCATCATACAGTTATTTTACTCTATTATAATCGTTAGTGAAATAATTATTAACCATTGCATCAGGATCACTAGCAATATCACTCGTATGTATAATATATAGAGAAATCTAATCCGTTTAGAAAGCTTTATTTTTCCTGTCATTGAGACTATCTGGCAACTTTACGTCTCATTCTTACCGGATACCTCTGCATAGCATAATACAAACTCATTGTAAACATCTTTCCTCGACTTTTATGTCTGTTTCTCATGAGCATGTTTTGAATTTGTCTTCACTTTTCCCCTCTCCCCTTCCTTATCTTTTGTGTCCCTGTTCTTTTTTTTACTTTTTTTTCTCTTTCTTCTGCTTTTCATTCACCTTTCCCTCTCCCTCCCTCTTTCCCCACATCATTCTCCTTCCCATATCTCTTCCTCTCTCACTCCCCCTTCTCCCTATCCCTCCCCTCACTTTACGCTAACACACACTTTCTCCGCTTCCCCTGTCTCCTTTCCCCCTTCTTCCTCTATTCCTCCCCTTCCTCTCACCCCTACCCCTCACTCCATCCTCTCTACAGACTTCCCCATTCGCAGCTTCTATCTCTACCTCACCTCATGCCCTCCCTTTATCAATTTCCATACCTTCCCGTTCCCCTTCCTCTTTCCCTACCCTCTTCCCTTATCCTTCTCACCCCTTCCTCTTTCCCTACCCTCTTCCCTTATCCTTCTCACCCCTCCCTCTTTCCCTACCCTCTTCCCTCATCCTTCTGTCCCCATCCTCCTCTCC
>NC_051399.1:11294422-11296922 GCF_015228065.2 Penaeus monodon | reverse complement strand
CTACCCTACATCATCTTAATGACCGGGACCCAATAAAACCTTATATTCCACCATTTTCTCTCCCGCTCCCTTTCTTCCTGATATTCCTAAAATAATAATGATAGTAATAAATAAATAAATGAAAATAAAAGTAATAATAACAATACTTACGAATATATCGATAAAAAAAAATCGAATGACCTCGATCAACTCGTCAGTTAGTCAGTCTTGGAGTCAGCCATTCAACCAGCCGCGATATCAGTCAGTCAGTCAAATACAGAACTAGTTATTCCGTTAACCGTGAAATGAGTCAACTACTTAGTCAATCAGTCAGCCGCGGAAACAGTCAATCAGCCAGCCACTCAGTCAATCAGTCAGTCGCGGAAACAGTCAATCAGTCAGTCCTGGAAACAGTCAATCAGTCAGTCGCGGAAACAGTCAATCAGTCAGTCGCGGAAACAGTCAATCAGTCAGTCGCGGAAACAGTCAATCAGTCATCCACGGAAACAGTCAATCGATCTATCAGCCCAAAATAATTCACACTGACTGGCACACGAGGAACGGACGCGAGAACGAGGTGTTCCGGTACCTGTTGCTCATTAACCTCATTAAGAGAACCGCCCCTAATTAAGCGACAGAGTGACAACCTCAACACCTGTGTCAGCGCTCGGTCGTGTGGCCAAAGGGTTCTAGTTAAACGAATGCATGTAATGATGATTATATGATGATTATGATGATAAAGAAGAATAGGAGTGATAGTAAGTATAGTTGCAGTAATAATAATAATAATAATAATAATAATAATAATAATAATAATAATAATAATGATAGTAATAATAATGATAATAACAGTAATAATATGGATAATAATAGTTACATTCTCCCTTTTGTCACAGTGATGATGATATCAGTAATAAGAATGATCATGATAATAATAATATCAATAGTAATAATAATGATAATAATAATAACAATAACAATAAAAATAATCATAATCATAATAATAACAGTAATAATATTAAGTAATATCACTGCACACATACTAATACAAATACTAATGTTGCTACTACTAATAATAAGGGTAATTAAAATAAAAATGTGAATAACAAGAATATGAATAGATAATAAATCATCAGAAAACAAAACAAAACAGGAACGTCACAGCTAAACAAGAAACGGAAGTAGATAAGAAAAACACTAAAGAGCATAAGAGAAAAACGAGAAAATCAGACGATACCAATAAGAATTAATCATACTTCCTCTTCCTCAGCCGTGAAAATAAACATGGACTTTGCGCCAACATGCGTTACAACATCCGTAAAGCCACTTTCCTGTCGGCACACGGTACGCTTCATACACCAGCTTGCCGGGTGTCACCGCCATATTGTGAGACAAGTACAATGCCGAGTGCCGACTGTGCCCTTTGTTTACACTGAATACACGAGGTCCCGGAGGTTGAAAATTGTTTTATTTGATAGCATTGTGGTTTATGGCGCCTCATTCTCCCTTTCCGTTGGCTGAAATGCTGTATCAGGTCTTTATTTAGCTTTGTCTGTTGCTGATATAACTGATGATGGTATCTGTTATCGTCAAGTTGAGTATAAATCTACGGAGCATATGCGCCATGTTCAACGTAAGAGTTTTGCTTTCAACATCCAGCACTGAATAAAAGATTTAGACTAAGATAACTAAGAATGAAAGGCAGAAGAAGGAAAAGGAGAAGAAGAAGAAAGGCAAGAAAATAACAATAAAGGCATTATTGTTTCTGAGATTAGACTGAAGTCAAAGGTCTAGTTGCTAGGCCCAGTTTCAAGATCAGTGACGATTATTTACCTGCAAGTCGTCAACCTTAACTTATAATTCAAACATAGAGGGAAAGACACCATTATGTACAAGAAACAAAGTGATCATATAATGCACTGAGATTAGAAATTTTAATCCAACCATCTAAAAAATGCGACAAAGCCGGCTAGTCATGTAACTAAATTAGTAATATCCCTCATACATAAACAAAACACGGAACGGCACTTTGAAAGAACATAACCCAACTCCAATTAAATTCATTGCATAGCGTACCCACTGTCAGAATAGAAAAGAAATACGTGTATATGTATATCTCGCTCTCTCTCTCTCTCTCTCTCTCACTCACACACACATACAAATATATATATATATATATATATATATATATATATATATATATATATATATATATATATATATAGAGAGAGAGAGAGAGAGAGAGAGAGAGAGAGAGAGAGAGAGAGAGAGATAACAACCCTCCCTGGCCGGGCCTCGAACCTAGGACAATAGTAAACCATACCGCAAGACCCACAAAAAGGAGTTTGCAACTAGGATCTAACTAGCTTCTTAGACATTACCTATCATACATGAAAAAAAATGGTCAGGGAGGGTTGTTTTATACATACACACACACACACACACACACACACACACACACACACATATATATATATATATATATATATATATATATATATATATATATATATATATATAT
>NC_051399.1:11269422-11281922 GCF_015228065.2 Penaeus monodon | reverse complement strand
AGAGAGAGAGAGAGAGAGAGAGAGAGAGAGAGAGAGAGAGAGAGAGAGAGAGAAAGAGAGAGAGAGAGAGATTGACAGACAGAGAGAGAGATTGACAGACAGAGAGAGCGAGCGATAGACAGAGAGAGGAAGAAAGAGAAGGCGAAAAAAAATAGCAACATCTCCAGAAATGAAATGGTAAGTTAGAGAATACTGCTTTATGGTACCTTTGACGAAGGCTATAAAAGATGAATTAACGAGAGCAGTGCCGTGCAGTTGCTAGGGCGGGCTAGTACGCTCCAAAAGCCGTGGTGAATCCAGTTTTTGTTGTAGTAGTTGTTGTTATTGTTGTTGTTGTTAAGAGGTAGGGTAGCATGAGGAAATGGGAGAATAATAATGAGGAGGAGGAGGAGGAGGAGGAGGAGGAGGAGGAGGAGGAGGAGGAAGGCGGAAGGAGGAGGAAGAGGAAGTGATAGTGAAGGAGGAGACGAAATAAAAGAAGAAGAAAAAGAATAAGTGGTAGTAGTAGTAGAAGATAATGGGGATGCAGAAGTATAATAATAATGATAATGATGATGATGATAATAATAATAATAATAATAATAATAATAATAATAATAATAATAATAATAATAATACCATCAGCAACATTAATAATAATAATAAAAAAACAATAATAACAAGAAAGAGAAGAAAAGTGAGGAGGAGGAGGAGGAGGAAGAGGAGAAAAAAGTGTTTTTGTGTTTTTACTTAGTCATGGAAGCATTGCTGTGTGGTAGCGCAGGGGACATAATTGCTGTTTCTAAGGAGAGACGGTATAAATTTCGCTTGTTTATGGTAGAAAAAAATATACCTATGTTTTTGCTTCAAGAATGTAAGAATATATATTTTTTTTTCGCGTCGTTGGGGGAATATTGAGACTGGGAATTCAATTTAATATAAAAGTTGCGTTAAGATGTTAAGTTTACTCCGTGATGAGATAGGAAGAGTATACTAAACAATAGCATAGAAACAGAAAAAGTGAATGACTCGGGTGAGATACAATAGAATAAGGAAAATGAGAATAGGAAACCAATGCTACAGAGAAGGAAACAAAGAAATGGGAAAAAATAGAGATAATTATATCAACAGTGAGACGAAACTGCAGAAAACAAGCAGTACGGGGTGGAAATGCATTCTTAACAGGAGATAATAGATATAATTGCAATCTAATAACACCCCCTCTTACGAAAATAAACTATAATGACCATGCAAACAAAATTACCCATATTGACATACTGTATAATTGAAGGCTATTAACGGGAAAATGAATAGAAGGAAAAAGCACTAGGAAAAAGATTTCTTGAACCGCGCCTTTGGGGTCAAGAGATCAAACCAGTGTCTTCTTCTTTATTCAGTTCTACGTCTGTCTGCTTTCTTATTTTCTTCCTTGCTTCGCTTCAACTTCATCTATCACAATGAAAAGATTTGATTCATGTAAAACCGAGAAATCTAGATTGATTTCAGCGATGATGAGAGGTCGGCTAGCGTATGGTACCTGTCTAGACCTACAAGCGCCGTGTACTGTTCATTTTTTTTCTTTTTCTTTTTAAGTTCGAGATGTTAGAGGTTACATCCACCCCGAGGCTGGTCTTGTAGGTCCGCCCATGTCGACTTGCCAGAACTTGCAAGGCTGTGTTTTCGTTCATACACTTTGTCTTCGTTTTTATGCTTTCCACTCGTAAGCGTTCTTTGATAATAAAAAAAAAAATCTTAAAAAAGGACGTTGCGCAATCTTTGAGGAAATGTTAGGTTGTTGCCCTCATTAATTGCTTGGAATGCAGGCGAAGGGATGTTGTCGGATGAATCCACTTTATTAGCTGAGTGGATCCAGATCTTGGACGACCATAAGCCAATGTATCTTATTGGAACCTGCTGTCTGTATATCCCTGTTGAAGTGCAATATATGTTTCCTTATAGTAAATGTACTGATAGCAAGATCAGAGTAAAATGGCTATAAAGAAACCTAACAATTTGAATCTAGCTAATTTAAAATGAATTAAAACATATGCCTTCCCTCCATCTGAACATATCCGTTCTAAGCCAATTGTGCGTTTCGTTTAAGAAAAAAATGACTGTCGGTCCAATGACTACCAGCAAAACAATCCTCAAGAAACTCAACCTCCCTCCTTTTTTGGACCAGTAACATTAGTCCTAACATCTCCACCCCGCAGGCAAGTATTTCCCTGCCGGAGGAGCATCCAAAGGACCTAAGATTAAAGCCCTTGAGACTGGCGACGTGCCGACCCCCTGCTAGCGCTTAGCAGCAGGTTCGACCTCAAGGAGAACAGGTTTGGCGGCTGCTGGTTCGACTACGCTGCTGTTGTTTGTCGACTGTCCGCCATCTTTTCCCTTTTTCCCCCTCGTGTCTTTTAAGCTCCTGGTTGGTCTATATGCGTTTGATTTCGGAACACGGTTTATAAGTTCCTGCTTTGCCCTTCTCGGCGTCTCTTAGTTTTAGTCTTTTTTGTCTAGATTACCGCTCTTCTTCTTCCCCTTCTTTTGCATTGTATCTTTTCTTGCCTTCCGCCATTTGCCTTGTTTTTATTCCCCTCCTAAGTCCATAAGTTCATCTTGTCTTTCTCCTCCTCCTTTACCTTCTTGTCTCCTCTTCCTTCTCCTCCTCCTTTCCGTCCACCACTGTCATCTGATCTTCCATCTTCATCGACAAAGGAGCACTGGAAATCTCTTCTTGATGCATACCGAGAGCAGCATCACTGCCATCATCTAAATATACGTTGACGTCATAGGCGTGTTCCCAAGAGCGTGTTTTGCACGGCAATGGAGCCAAATGACGCAAGAGTATTTAAATCTACCAATAGCCGGCGATTTTGCTCTCCCAAGGTCCCCCATGAAATACTGTCGTATGAATAACCGCGGACAATTCTCTCTAGCTCTTCTGCTCCGCCATGCTGTTTTCAGGTTAAGCAGATACGGATTCGGGGATTCCTTCTGATTTCTATACTACTTCATGCTGTCCTTGGGGTTAAGATAATTTCTTCTAACTTTACAGTGTAATTTCATGTCAGAGGTCATGAACTATACCCTATAATTCCCTCCTATTCCATACATACACCTCTGACCACCTGAGAGCTCTTAAGCCATATTCTTTGATAACCAGTCAGTAAACCTCCCGGCCAACCAGTAAACCAGTCGACCGCCTTCACCTACGGCTACCCTGCGCAACAGACAACGCCAGCAACAGTCTCATATTACAGCAATACACAGTCTCACACTTCCTGTCACTTTTCTAAGCAGACAGTCTCTCCGATGTATTCTGATTCCTCGGCCTAACTGTTTATCTTTTTTACGACTTAATGACAATTCCGGAGTCATGGCCAGATAGGGAGCTTTCAAAAGGCTATTCTTATAGTACCCGCCGACACGTATAAAAAATGTACGTAAATCACTCCTTTCTTCCATTCATTTTCTCCTGCACGTTGCACAATGCATCCCCTTGTTCCGGCTTCCGGTTGTTGAACTATAGCCTTTGTGTTGTTTTACTACCTGACTTACGTAAATCCCCTTTCATTATGCCTTTTAATACTTCTCCACGAGCTCGAATATCTCTCCCTACACTTTCAAAAAACTTTTTAATTACCAACTGACATTACCCTTTCTCACACATTTATTATGACCTTCGAACAAAGAATCGGTATCCCCCCCCCCGATTTTCCTCAGAGTCGCTTTCCCTCCTGCACCGGTCTTCTGACTTTTAAGAAGGACTTCCTCCACGTTATCCTTCGCCGGGTGTCGATATGTCCTTCATCCTCTCGCGCTCATCCCGCGCCCCTCCGGCCTCTAGCCAGAGCCGCCGTTCTTGTTGCTAGGGCGCCTGCAGGGAGTCCTCCGGATTTGGGGATCCGTTCATTCTGTTTGCTCAGCTGATGAACTCAGCGAACTCGGACTCAGAACTGAAGGGAATGAGGATGGGGCAGG
Organism: Penaeus monodon; assembly: GCF_015228065.2. NCBI lineage: Eukaryota > Metazoa > Arthropoda > Malacostraca > Decapoda > Penaeidae > Penaeus > Penaeus monodon. The sequence continues at coordinate 11,277,965 of NC_051399.1, read as the reverse complement.
GATGTAAACACGCACACACATACATATATGTCCACAGATTTGCGTGCATATACAAACATATATACATAATACACACACATACTTACATATACATGCGCGTTTGTGTGTGTGTGTATGTGTTTACATGTATGTATGCATATGTATATATATATACATGTGTGTATATATATATATATATATATATATATATATATATGTACATATATATATAATATATATATATATATATATATATATATATATATATATATACATACAAGTATATATGTATGTATGTGTGTGTGTGTGTGTGTGTGTGTGTGTGTGTGTGTGTGTGTGTGTGTGTGTGTGTGTGGTGTGTGGTGTGTGTGTGTGGTGTGTGTGTGTGTGTATGTGTGTGTGTGTTTTATGTATATATATATATATATATATATATATATAAATATATATATATATATGTATATGTATATATATACAGGGTGTCCACAAAGTCTTTTTCAAATTGTAAAGAGACTTTGTGGACAACCTGTATATGTGTGTTTAATGCATATACACATATATTTATGTATACATATACACATATATGTGTCTGCAATATATATGATATTTATACAAGGCACAAATAACCAGGTATCTCCACTTCCTGTTGGACCCGAAAATGAAATTGACTTTTCTCCAAGAGTCTTCTGACGGCTACTAATGGTAAGGATTTCTTAGTTCATTTAGTTCAAAGATAAAAGAGGAGAATTTTGGCTTTACTTCTGGTAAATATAACAAAATACAAATAATTATGTATCTAGCTCTATCTGATATCTCATGGAGCACTCTCATCGGCTAAACGTGGTAACTGCATTAGCACCGCCCCTTTTTGGACCCCGAGAAGACAAGTTTTTCTTTGAAAATAATTCAGCAATAGCAATGGTAATGATCGAAAACGAAACCAAGAAAAAAAATATATATTAAATATAAATGTAGATCGTCAGCTCACGTCTGATACTTATTGAAACGGGTCAAATACATCTCTTGTATTGTGAAGATATTCATTCTCATTCATACCTTCTTCTACAATAATGTAACAAATAAAAAAGACATCTAATATTTGCAGTGAATAAAGACAGGGCTTAGCTCGGGTGGAGTGGGTCTACCTATGTAATGATATCTTGCATATATATATAGATATACATATATATATATATATATATATATATATATATATATATATATATATATATACGAGAGAGAGAGAGAGAGAGAGAGAGAGAGAGAGAGAGAGAGAGAGAGAGAGAGAGAGAGAGAGAGAGAGAGAGAATGCAAAGAGAAGGGAAAAGATAAGCAAAAAGACAAAACACTATGGGAAAGGAGAGCGAGAGAGAGCGGGGGGGGGGGGGGAGAAAAGGAGGGACAAAACGAAGCAAAAGTTGATGATAGAATGTTAAACACCTTGCTAGATTGCCTGTAACCTTGTCTTGACCTTGTCTAACCCGCTCCATTGACAGTGAATCTGAATTGATATCCTCACAGGATACTGGTTAACATCTGCCAAATCTCTTATCCTTCTGTGTTAGCTTTATTCAGCCTCTCAAACCTCAATCTCAACACCTCAAAGAACCTTACACAACAAGAGCCATTTGAGGTGAACATGTATTTCGTGTAAAAAGACTTTATTTTCTTCATGACTCCCGCTTTTATTTTTTCAAGAGTCTCCTGTCCATGCAATATCAACTTTTTTTCTCTCTCCTCAGCAATAGGATTCGACCGAGTCATGCTTCGCTCATTCAAGTCAGACGGGTTTCGAAGCACCGACGCTTTGGGTGGGAAATTCTGTTCCTCCTTCGCCGACGATGTGATTTTGTCTTTCGTGCGTTTCTGTTTGTGTCCAGTTCCTATGCTCTTACAAGAAGGTCGGTTTTGCTATTTGAAAACGCACTGGAATAAGCTCAATGGTCAATTACGTCGTAACAGGGGCGATAACGCCTTTGGACTCACGAAGAAGAATCGAACACTCCTAAAAGTGATGTGGATTCTGCTTCACGAACATCCTGGAATACAATCCCTCTCGCCCGTTCATTCCCTTCACGAGGCGACTGCAATCATAGTCATTAACATTACTGTCGTTTTGAATACTGTATTATAAAGTTATCATCATTATCAATATCACCACTGTCATTATCATCATTATCATTGTATAGTTATGACACACCCCAAGCACCATACCACAACCCTAGTCACTTCATCGGTTCCCAGCCTTTTGTCCATGTGATAATGCGCACGCCAGCCCACCCAAATGTGCATCAACTTGCACCTCATTTCATCAACTGGCATCACAAACCTTGCGACGTAGTTCTTCCTCCCCCTGGCTTCGCTTCCCTCGGCCAACACAGGTTCCCCGGAAACTGCCTTCTATGGCATTAACACGTCTTTATGGGAAATGGTGTTTTGCACATGCAGCACACGATTGCATTACAGCTCTGCCTGGGTTCTTGCTGATGATAATGATGTTGGAAATAGTAACAATGCACGAGGAATAGCTTTTCATATGGTATTGTTTTTTGTTTCTTCCTAATGATTATTTATAGTGCTTCTGTTGTTGATATTATTATTGTTATTTCTATCCTTATTTCTATATTGTTGGTCTTATTTGCACTGCGACCATTACTACTACTAATAACGATGATAACATTATAATATTAATGATGATAGCAACAACTACAAAATAAACATTAGTAAGAATAAAGATATCACAACTGTATCAGTCTCACAGTCAACAATTTTGATATCATTATCACATTAGCAGTAATCATAACATAATATTATCACCACTTCCTTCCTCCATCACAACCAAAATCATCCCCATCATCCCAGCATCCACCTCCATTGCCAACAATAACACAACCACAACTACAAACAACAAAATCTAACAACCCAAGCAACAATCTTCTACAGTTGAACTATCGTCAGCCAACAACAACCTAACCTGAACACAGTGACAGAACGTAAGCATGATTTATGATCACCAAAACCCAAACTGGAAGAAGACGTCTCGTGGCCTCTCGTGCACTGCTTATTCCTGCGTGTTCGTTCGGTATTCATGTTGTGTTATTTGTGTTTACTGTGATGGGTTATGTATGAATATATACAGCAAAGACGACGTATATATACATCTACATACATATATACATAAAAACGTACTTCCACAGAAAAAATATCCATCTTCCTATGTATCTAATATATATATATATATATATATATATATATATATATATATATATTTTTTATATATATATATTATATATATATATATATATATATATATATATATATATATATATACATACATACATACATACATACACACACATACGTGTGTGTGTGTGTGTGTGTGTGTGTGTGTGTGTGTATAAAGAGCCAACATGTGCCAACATGATTATTAATGCTGTACGTTCTTTTTGTCTCTTCTCTTTTTCCTACCAGCAAACTTACGGCAAATTCATTTGATAATGGTATAGCAACTACCCAACGCAGACATTTGATAAACAGGTTTTACTTTACAGAAACATACCAATCTTTATGAAACGGTGTTTATATAAAAAAGATAACTACCTTGCAAAGAGTTAAAGTTCCCGCACCCTCTTAGTATGCGACACTTGCCCACGTCAGATGATCTCTACTTTTTCATATCAATTTTTGGAAGGTGGTGGAGAAGTTAGAAATTCAAATTACTCCTTTCTTCTTATTTTGCTTTACGTCTGTTACCTAGAAAGGGGACTGAAAAAGGATACCCCGGTTAAGTGATAATCTTGAATATCCATGCAGCTTTTTTAAAAATAATTTTAATGTGATAATTTTTGGATAAGTAAATGTGGTTTGCATCAATACAATTATTCTAAAGCATCTCTTGTTATCACTGATACATGGATCTCTTAAATTAACTATTTTGTTCATATCAACTCCTCCTCGTATATCGGGTAATTTACATATTTTCCCGCAGATTTACAAAAAAAAAAAAAAAAAAAAAAAAATTCTTTGTCTTCCTCTCCTTTGAAATCATCCCAACATTTCGTCAGCTTTATTAAACGCTAGTTAAAGATACACACCTTTTTCCACGAACTTTGACGCATATTTTTAAACGTATTTTTCTACTGCTATAACATTAACTTCGGTCTATTGTACTAAGTTCTGACAAAGTCTCAAGAAAACAACAATATATTTTCCGTTTTAATCTACATTGTTGACAAAGAAAGGCAAGGGAAACAGCTAAATTGATAGATTAAAGTATTGCGATTTTTAGTACCTTATCACCTGCAGTTCAAGGCGACACAAGAACAGGTTTTCCGCGACAGATCCCAGTGTTTACAACAAAACAAAATCCTAAGCAATGATACAAGGAATTCAGGTATTATAAACAAGAAGGGGATGACGGTTTAACATCAGCCGATGCCAATAAAAAAAAAATTAATCAGTCAATAAAACGTGAAATCTTTTCTTTTTTAGTTGATATCAAGTCATGTTTTCTCATCAGCCTTGATAGACCGGAAGTGAACTTGAGAGTAAATTAAATGGCAAAAGTTTTATTTGTATCTTCTTTTCATCTGTCTCCACGAAGCACAGAGATAAGAATATATGAATCGCTTTATCTTTCGTGCGTGCGTGCGTGCGTGCGCGAGTATGTATATTATATATATATATATATATATATATATATTATATATATATATATATATATATATATATATATATATATATATATATATATATGTATGTATGTATGTGTATATATTTATATATTCATAAAACACACACACACATTCATCTTGGCTGCTGAACGTGTGTGCAGCCACGCACACGCCTGTATTTTATACATAACGCTTGAATACCAATGTCGAGCTCGTACTGACAGTGCATAGTTAAAAAGGAACCGAATATTGCCATAACTCGTGTGATTGTTTCCAATTTATGAACATCAATTTACTAAAAGTATCACTCCGTTCAGCTATCAGAGCAACGACCCTGAAAGCTCTAGCTGGATTTGATCACAAAAGCATAAGAAAAGTGAAAATCTTTTCCTCGCATGAGTAAATTCATGAAGTCAGCTGCAGGTTCCGAGAAGTGTTTAACCATTCTAAACCAGGCGCTGTCATCAGATAAAACTTATAGTTACCTTTGATTATAGACTTTCGTGCTTAAATGCCCAGCAAATCATCAATATCACTGAATGGCCATTAAAACTTGCATAACCCATTGCTATAATTACTGCGGCACGGCAGCAGCCGTTTCCGGGAGGGTTGGGAAAGTGGCGCCAGTGCGGGTAGTCTTCAAAAGAAATTTCTTTTAATTTCTTCCCCCCTCCCCCTCCGAAGACGATAACTGAAGATCTCCTTGTGGGACGTAAAGCAGAAACACACATGAACTCTGACATTCGGAAATAACACGAGTAATATTACAGTCTGGCGTTATAGGTATCTCGTTTATACAACTCTTGAAACAAGTGCGGCAATGATATGGCATAACTGAGTCTTAGATACCTAAGTACTTTACGTTAATGATTAAATCTATATTGTCTTGAAAATATACAGTTACTCGCCACCAGGAAACACTAAACAGGAAGGCGTGGGTGTTCTTCAGCTAAAAGGACAAACCATTATTTTTTTTATGCTTGTCTTTCTTTCTCAGTTTAAACAATAGGAAAATGGTATAATAGCAGGAGTGCCTTGATCGTTAACGTTGGGTAGTATGCTTTGGTGCGGAACTGCAGGTTAGTTAGCAAATGTGAGAATGATGTTAATAAGTACAATGATATCTGGTTGATATTTCATATTCAAATCAAATGTATTCATGCGAATATGTATAAAAATGTACACGTGTACTGGTAAACAAATGCATAATTATAAACAAGATATGTGACCATGAGTAAACACTATAAATACATGTATGAAACACACACAAACATTACGTACTCACAGACATATATGTGACCAAGAGCGTTTTTTCTGTATACATGTACACGTGTGTGTTTGTGTGTGTGTGTGTGTGTGGTGTGTTTGTGGTGTGTGTGTGTGTGTGGGGGTGTGTGTGTGTGTGTGTGTGCGTGTGTGCGTGTGTGTGTTTGTGTGTGTTTGTGTTTGTGCGTGTGTGTGCGTGTGTGTGTGTGTGCGTGTGTGTGTGTGTGTGCTTGTGTGTGTGTGTGTGTGTGTGTGTGTGTGTGTGTGTGTGTGTGTGTGTGTGTGTGTGTGTGTGTGTGTGTGTGTGAGAGAGAGGCAGTGAGGCCTGTGTTTGCATGTATATGCACGTATAAATGAATATCTTTATGTATATCTACATATACATGTACAGGATGTACTTCATGTACACCTCATTACATAAATACTTTTACCTGTAGTGCTTTGGGTGTACCTCTGCTCGTAAGGGTCATTTTCCACAGGCGTTCCGGTACTCCGCTTACTCACCTGGAAAGAATAAAGGCATTAATTAACAGTCCGCACTCACCTTTCTCTTGGCAATTCTTATGTTCTTATGTTGGCCAAACAATTAAGAATTTTAAACCGGGAAAGTCATGTACAGTATGTATGTAGGTGTTATATCTATATCAGTATCTATCGATATATCTGTAAGCTTTGTCTATCTATGTGATATAACTATATAAGTATCTATATATAACTTTGTTTTGTCCATCTATCTATCTATCTCACTATATATATATATATATATATATATATATATATATATATATATATATATATGTATATATATATATATATATATATTTATATTATAGACCTATTTTTTATTGTGATATCACTTATGAGATCTAAACATATATGCCTTGTATGCATAATAACTATACTCTTTTCTCATTTCGTTCATTTTTGGATATTTTTTTTAGAAAATAAACATATAAAAAGTTCGACTGGATTTCGTCACTACACGACAAGGAAGATATCAGAAATCATTCTAATTATACAAATATTCACACGGTTATTCTGTTTTGCAAAACATCAAAGGGTTTATCTATAGCGCCATCTTTTTTTCCCTTTCACCCTCTCCCTTTATCGACTGATCTCCCCTCGCTGGGCCAAATTACACCCACGTAAAAAAAAAAAAGGGAAAAATCATGATGCCAAAAGCTAATCTAAAAATGCATGACGTTGTGAAAGGTGCTGCCATCTCCTCACATCTCCCCTATTCTCCTTCTCCTTCTCCTTTTTCCTCTCCTTATTCTTTCGTCTTTCCTCTCTTCCCTCTTCCTCTATCCTCATTCTCTCTCCCTACCTTTATCCTCTATCCTCTTTGCGCTTCTCGTCCCCTTCCTCTCTCCTCTCTTTTCCTCCTTCTCTGTCCTTTTCTTGCTTCTCGTCACCCTCCTCTCTCCCTTTCCTTTCTTTATCCTCTTCCCTCTTCTCCTCCTTTTCCTCTCCCATCTTTCCTTTCCCTTTCCTCTCTATCCTCTTTCCGCCTGTCGTTCCCTTCCTATCTACTCTCTCCTTTTCCTCCCCCTCTTCTCCTTTACTCACAAAGCTGTCACGCTCCTCTGACCTTGGCCGCCACACTAGCGTCCTTACTCGCTTTCCCTCTTTCTGCCTCTACATTCTTTTCTGCTTGCTAATGTTTCACCCCCTCTCTCTCTCTCTCTCTCTCTCTCTCTCTCTCTCTCTCTCTCTCTCTCTCGTTCTCTCTCTCTCTCCTCCCAGCCTTCCTTACTTTCTTCCCCTCTTTCCCCTCCCCCTTCTCTCTCTCTCATCATCATAACATTTCCTCCCTTCTCCCCCTCCCTCGCTTTTCCTCGTTTCCTTCCTTTCCCTCCCTCTCCCTTTTCCCCCTTTCTCTCTTTCCGCTCATTCTCTCCCTCTCCCTTTCCCCCCTTTCTCTCCCTCCCCCTTTTCCCTCTTTTTCTCTCCCTCTCCCTCTTTCCCCCCTTTCTCTCCCTCTCCCTCTTTCCCCTCTTTCTCTCCTTCTCCCCCTTTTCCCCCTTTCTCTCCCTCCTTTCCCCATTTCCTTTCTCTTCTCCCTTATTCCGTGACACCAGCGTTACTCAACCACACACGCGACTCCGACCTTAAAAGTCCAAATATAGACTGGCCTGAGGGCTGTCTGCTACTATACCATAATGGCCGCTTTTTACGTATGTGTATGCAAGAGTGTGTATGTGTGCGTGTGTGTGTGTGTGTGTGTGTGTGTGTGTGTGTGTGTGTGTGTGTGTGTGTGTGTGTGTGTGTGTGTGTGTGTGTGTGTGTGTGTGTGTGTGTGTGTGTGTGTGTGTGCGCGCGCGTTTGCGTAAATGTGTGTATGAATGAATGAGTGTAACAAATGGGAGTGTTGTCGTGTTATCAGCTGACGTTCGAAATTCTAATTGTCGGGAATATCATTTCTATTTGAGAATTCTCGGAGTTTCGATTTTAAATAGGTGTTCATCATCTCCGCTTTCATGAATCAAAGGACAAGCAAAACCGCACTTGGAAACAAGAAAAATAGGGAGGAAAATCGATAACTGGCACCTACTGTACAAGGTCTACCATACAATTATGACTCATTAAATTCCTATTGCTTAGTCGCCTCCAAACCACAGTGTA
>NC_051399.1:11251922-11264422 GCF_015228065.2 Penaeus monodon | reverse complement strand
ACGCGCACGAACATACATACACATACACACACACACACACACACACACACACACTCAAAGAGAAAGAGAGAGAGAGAGAGAGAGAGAGAGAGAGAGAGAGAGAGAGAGAGAGAGAGAGAGAGAGAGAGAGAGAGAGAGAGAGAGAGAGAGAGAGAGAGAAGAGAGAGAGAGAGAGAGAGGGAGAGAGAGAGAGAGAGAGAGAGAGAGAGAGAGAGAGAGAGAGAGAGAGAGAGAGAGAGAGAGAGAGAGACTGATAGACAAACATAACAAAGTCCCTCTTGGCAGGCCGAGCAGTGCCAAGGGGTCGAGAAAGGCAGCGAGAGCCTCCGTGTGCCGTCTCCGTCTTGTGCAAGGGCCTGTGTGTGACCTTTTGACCTCCCCGTACTCTTGCGTGTCCTGGAGAATGACCGGCTGATGTGGCCACAAGGCAAGGAAGGGAACGAAGGAATGGAGAGACGTGGAGAAAGATGATAATGAGTTTTAACGGGAATGGGGTTCAGGAGAAAAGAAGAAAGAAAGGCAGAGAGAGAGTAATATAGGAAGCTATGTGTGTGTGTGTGTGTGTGTGAGAGAGAGAGAGAGAGAGAGAGAGAGAGAGAGAGAGAGAGAGAGAGAGAGAGAGAGAGAGAGAGAGAGAGAGAGAGAGAGAGAGAGAAAGAAAGAGAAGGGTAGAACTTAAAGACCTGACCAAAAAAACACTTACAACAACATATGAAGAAACAAACACACTCAAAGGTAAGCAAAAAGGAAAAGAAAAAGAAAAGAAAAAATCACCAGGAAGAGGCAAGGGTCCCGCTACACGTTTCAGCATAGTTCGAAGTTTTTCCCCTGCAGCAAGCCAAGGGCAAGCTAAAAGGTGACCACTGGCAGACACATTCCCGTTTCCAAGCCAGAGTTTATGCTAGATATGACGTCTTGTCTGCTTATGGAATGACTGTGAATATTCAGGAGTTGCAAGGGACGTATTTTTTCCTGGTATGTGTGGAAAAACAGGAAGAACGTGTATGTGGGGATAGAATGATAATCTAAACAAGTATAGATCATTTGGCTTTACTAATATACAGAAATATAATGGAAAACTTATTTAAAATCAGGATTAGTAATTACCGAAGAAATGACTGATGTCATTGAACTGAAATGCCTAAAAACATATTACAGTGGTCCTTAAAAGAAACGTATATTTAAAGGCTTGGATACAAGTCTATTTATGGCTTGTTTCTAATAGTAATTGTAGGATTTCCCAAACGATTCTACAAACACGTCCAGTATGTCATGCTCGACCGCACACCGGGAAGTCGACAACAGCAATCTATATAAACAACTAACAGTAACAAGAATGGCAACAAACAACCAAAAAAAAAAATCGAATCCCGTGACCACCTGTTATCTTCTTTTCAAGTACGCCCTCGTTATCTCACCCCCTTAGGGCTACAGACCAGGAGATAACCCAGATACGTGGAAGGGTTTGCCTCCATTTCAAAAGACACGTAGGAAAGGGCGAGTAAAAAAACAAACAAACAAACAAGTGCAGGATGAGCTTCTCCCTGATAATCGTTGGGTTAGGGAGGAGGGGAAGGGGGGAAGGGGAGAGGAAGAGGGGAAACAGGGAGGTGGAGGAGTAGGGGATACAGGGAGGAGGAGGGAGAGGGGGAGGGAGAAGGAGAGGGCCTAGCTAGAAAGGGAAATCGTTTACTCTCTGGCGGGGTGATTTTCCTTTTTTTTCTCTCTCACTCTTTACTCCTTTCTTCCTCTTTGACTGTCTTTAGAGTTTAGATTTGTTGCGAGTTTGGTTACTGAATTACCTTCTAATTGGAATATAGAATAGGTTGCGTTTAACTGTTTTCTTACTGGAAATATTCTTAACTTTTCTTTAACATACAATGGCGAAATGCCCAGAAGGGATCAGGATGATAACGATGATGACGACGACGACGAAGATAATGATAATGATAATAATCATAACAACAGCAACAAATTGTTAGTAACAATATCCAAAATTAATAACATCCACACGAATGCAATAACGATAATAACAAACCAATAACAACAAGAATCTCGTGATCTATTTTCCATATCTAACCAGTGAAATTCGTACCAGTTAAACACATCGAACTGACTGACATTATGAAGTGATAATAAAGATACGGCAAACCATGTGATCTGTTATCATCTGCCAGCATTTCTAATCACACGTGTATGATGCGAAAAGATTGATAAAGGTGGAGAGAAAACGATAAAAATAGAGGAAAAAAGGAATGGAAAAGAATGAAAGAGGAAAGATATGAACAGGTCAAAATAAACAAAAGTACAAAAGGAGAACTGTGCTTGTTTCTTTCATTGTTGGTACTTGTTTCTTTGTTTTTGATGGTGTGCTTGCTTTGTGTGTGTGTGTATTTGTGTGTGTGTGTGTGTGTGTGTGTGTGTGTGTGTGTGTGTGTGTGTGTGTGTGTGTGTGTGTGTGTGTGTGTGCGTGCGTGTGTGTGTGTGTGTGTGATTTTGTGCGTGCTTTTTTGTGTGTGATATCGTGTGTGTGTGTGTGTGTGTGTGTGTGTGTGTGTGTGTGTGTGTGTGTGTGTGTGTGTGCGTGCGTGCGTGCGTGCGTGCGTGCGTGCGTGCGTGGGTGCGTGCGTGCGTGCGTGTGTTTGTGTTTGTGTGTCTGTGGTTGGACATTTGTATCTGCATGTATATGTGTATGTGTATGTGTAAATCCATATGTATGTGTATGTATGTGCGTAATTAAGTCGCATGACGAAGAAGTAACCTTGACTTACGTAAGGAGATGGGAGTAGTGAAGGGTGTGGTCATGCATTGTGACATGTCTATGGACACATTATGGCTGATCTTATTGCGTAAAACGTTAAGAGGATTACATTTTACTATTCAATAATCTCTAATCACCTCGGGTATCATTATAAAACTATTATAAAGACCCACCGTATCCGAACGTGATATTTGTGACGAAGAAGTCTTCCAAATCAACGAGGCAGAATAATTGCCTTTATATAAGTCCCAATTTTGTCTCGGTCTAATTGTTCTATGACTCAAGGTAGTTTGAAGTCTTCGAAAAAAATAATGTAAATAATAATTGTGAATGTTTTCAGTGTATTTTGACTCTGGACTTATAGATCGGGAACAAAAAGTATTTGTGGTATGATACTTCTCTATTTATTATCATTATTATTATTTTGGATTCTACTTTTCCTGTTTTCATATTTCTCCCTCTCTTTGTGGCTTTCGCTGTAGCTGTTTCTGATCACGACAATCCATATATCGACACAACCTTCCATGTATGTATGCATCTAATTACCCGTTTGCCTCCGTGCGTCTCCTTCCACCCCCTCCTCCCTCGTTCCTCCCTTCGTCTCCCACGCGGGGAACCACGACCTTGCTGAGCGCGTGATCGGCCCTTGAGATGTCCCCGATGAGTCCGGAGTGAGGCGAATGACGGACGAGGCGCGAGTGATCGAAAGCGACAGCGGGACCGGGAGAAACTCGGCACTCGCGGGCGCCCGAGCGAGGTCGCGTCGCCTTTTTCTGTGAAATGTTCTGCATTCCTGTTTCAGGAATGTAGAGCTACTTCCTCGGTTTTTAGAGCATATCAGTGTATTTGTGTGCATGTGTGTGTGTGTGTGTGTGTGTGTGTGTGTGTGTGTGTGTGTGTGTGTGTGTGTGTGTGTGTGTGTGTGTGTGTGTGTGTGTGTGTGTATGTGTATAGACATACTGTACATACATATAAAAATGTACGTACATGTGTGTGTGTGTGTGAACATAGAGCGATAACATGTGTCTGTGTGAGAACACTTGTATGAGTATGGGTGCATGTCCGTTCAGGAGTGCGTATGCGTGTACGTAATTGTGCGTGCGTATCCCCAAAGCCTCGAAGTGTGCGCATCACCCGGGCAATTAATCCGGCACGAGAGGCGCAGCATCTTACCTTCAGCGAGGATCCAGGGAGCCCTGTCCTCGCCCCCCCCCCGGCGTTCTCCAGCACGCCCATCGCATACCCTTTCTCCGCCGCGCCGCCGCCTGCAGTCCTTCCTTCCCTTCCGCTGCGTTTCTCTCGGAAGCCTTGAGGTTCACGCGCTAATTTAGTCTTTCTCTCTCTATTCCCTCCCCCCCTGTCCTTCTCTCTCTCTCTCTTTCTTTTTCTTTTCTCTCTGTCTATCTCTTCTCTCTCTTTACCAATCTATCCAAATATCTGCACACAAGTACACACAAACACACACACACAAACACAAACACACACACACACACACACACACACACACACACACACACACACACACACACACACACACACACTCCCCCAACACACACACACATACATATGAATATATGTATGTATGTATATATGTATATATGTATATACATTTGTATGTGTGCAATATAAAAAACAAACATAAATATCTTTTATTCTCAGTCGGTTAACCTCTCCATCGATCTGACTATCAATATATATATACATTATCCACACACAAAGGACCCGCACGCCGTGGTAGCCGCACGCAATTCCAGGTAGCTAGTCGCTCTTATTCACCGTCTTCACCTTGGGAAAGTTTCCCCTCAAGCTAAATGCCAAACCCACAGCCTTTTCCCAAGCTGATAATTAACTCCATTATCCATAAATATTTACATCATCTATACGACCTTTACTCTGTGCTTCACTCGTCGGAAATAAGAGAAAAAATATTATCTGGTATTAACATATGAAGTCGCCGAGAACATTTACAAACGCGATGAACAAACAGCATGGGTGGGAAAACGGTTTATAAATTCACACGAAGCCAACATGCACAGTCCCAAACACGAAAATTCGTTTGAGTAGGAATACATTTACAAAATCACACGAAGCCAACATGCACAGTTTCAGACGCGGTAACCACCTTGAGAGGGATAATTAACAAAATTATTTGAAGCCAATAAACACAATGTCGAACACGACAAATAACTTGAGTGGAGAAAACATTCACAAAATCACACGGAGCCAACATGCACAATTTCAGACACGGGAACCAGTTTAAGAGATATAATAAAATTACACGAAACCAATATCCACAATTCCAAGACACGAAAAATAATTGGAAAGCATTTATACAAAAACATCACGAAGCCAACATGCACGGTTCCAGACGCGGTAACTACCCGTAGTTCATAAAGGAAAACAATAAAATTTCCTTTCGCTTCGTCGTTACTACAGTTACCAGCTTCAAGGTCATTTATCCTCGGGATTACTGTACCACGTCGGTTGTAAATGAGGGACCCAATAAGACAGAAACTACCTGGAGAAGTGACTAATCATCGGCTCGAAAAGCGACAGGGATAAGACGAATGGGTTACCCCGCTGAGGTCATAAGACATAATTTAATCTTTTTTTTTTTTCTTTTTTACTTTTAGAAAATAAAATTGGCATACTTATTATCAGAAACGCATAAAATAACGGTAATAAATGATGACTAAATATACATTGCACTTCTGACGGCTTAGCGTTGGCTAATCTTCGTCTGCCTCATCATTTTTGCGCTACATTTACTTGCTCTTACATCACTCGAACGATTTCTACCCGAGTTTTTGTGGGTTAAAATGTGATAAAAACAAGGCTTCAGGAGAGAAAAAAAAAAATCCTCGCCAGTAACATGTAGCACAAACGAGGAGCACCTTTAGATTAAACTTTAATATTAATATTAATATTATTATTGACTGAATTACGTAGCAGTTAAAATGGCAATTTTCTTCTAAGAGTCATAACCCCCTGCCCCCCTCCCTAAAAAGAAATAGTCCTGCTGCTGATTTTTATTGATTACGATATGCAGCCATTCATTATTAAGACTGAAATCGCTATATAGAACGTCCGATGACCGTGATATATATTCATGATCATTACCCTCTGGACTTTCAGGGTGAAGCAGGTGTGTCAAGTTACGCCGAGAAATAAATGCATCAGCACCGAATTTAATCTTAAAAACAAGCAAATAAACTCTCCTTTTTAAATACCGTCCATGTAATAGATTCGCAACATGACGTCATCCCGTTTCTATAAATAGACCTGAGCATAAAATTACGTCACGATTGTTTACATTTGGTTTCGACTCGCGAGACAACATAACCGGCAAGATACCTCACGTTTTGCCACTGAGCTAAATGTTACGGGAATTCACCGAAAACTGAAGCCAATATTCTCCCATAGTTGTACGTCGGCCTGAAGTACGCTCGTGGGAATGAAAAAGGACCCTTACCGACTCATAGCGTTAGGAGTAATGGACTCCCACAGGTGTGAGTTCGGCGCTAATTATAAACCACCTGCTCAGTTTAAATGTTCAGTGATCACACACAAACCCACTCCGGGTACGCAGGAAGTTGAAACTGAAAAAATGTGTATTTGGATACGGGATTGGCATAGATCGTCTCACTCGTAAAGAGTTGATCAGTAATAAGGTGTAGTGGCCATCATATCATAAGGCAGTTTGTATTGATAATCTATAATAATGCTAATTATGAAGATATGAAGAGAATATTGATAATCATAATCATAATAATAGTGGTAGTAGTAGTGGTAGTAGTAGTAGTAGTGGTAGTAGTAGTGGTGGTAGTAGTAGTAGTAGTAGTAGTAGTAGCAGTAATAATAATAATAATAATAATAACAACAATAACAACAACAATGATGATGATGATGATGATGATAGTAATAATAATTACAATAATAATAATAATAATAATAATAATAATAATAATAATAATAATAACAATAATAATAATGCTAACAATAATAATTCAAAGACAAAGAAAACTATAACGTCGATGATAGTGATAATCAACAATCATATGCTAATCGCAAAAGAAATATATCTCAACTGGCTCAACGCAGAAACATGAAGGCGAAATGAAGAACGGCACATACGAACGTCACGACTCAGACCCTTCAACGTGGAGCCACTAAACATATTATGCAAATGAAATTACGATCTGAAGTGTGATTAAGTGAGGCTTTCGGCGTTGGCGTCTTTCTACATGGCCATTAAAAACCGGGCCAACTGTCAGTTCCGTTGATGTGACCATGTGTATTTATGTTACTATTACTGTTGCTGTTATTATTATTGCCATTATTATTTGATTATCATTATATTATTATATTATTATTATTATCATTCATTATTACTACTATTACTTTACTACTACTACTACTATATCAGTGTTTTAATTCTCTTCTCTTGCATATCAATGAATACCTAACATAACTTTGTAACGTATCTTCAGAAATCTTAATATATATTTGTAACGAATAATTAAGTTAAAACCTTGCATCTTGCATATCGTGATTCATGGTTCTATCTTGTTCTAATAACCTACTACAGAAACTGCAATATAACCAACTATTTACGTACAGTCGAGGATAACAATTAAATTTTACTACAACTGAAAACTACAAATAACCTAATCGAAAGGAAAAATAAATAAATAAATCAATGAACAAAAACAAAAAATTAGACTTGATACCCTTGTCGGCAACTGAGTCTGTTAACATGTGTAGACTTACCACACTTTTTTGTGTGTATTATTTTTCCCTTCGTATCCAAGAAAGCATGTTATCCATCCCAAGGTCTGTGTAATGTGTAGGTGGCCGTTAGGGTGGGTGTGGTTTGCCGAGCAGTGGTAAGAACGGTAAATGCTGTCGTGTATGAAAATAATCGAGGGAAAAAAACTGAAAATCTAGTGTCGGAGTTACTGGCGTATCTTTTCGTCAGTTTTCTGGTAGGTGACGATTGATTTAACCGACATATTGAACTGCGGTCTCTAAGGGTAAACTTGGGGTTATATTATATTCTGATACTCTTTATATTATAACCTTAAGTAACTTTAAAAATCAATGCAAGTAATTCTTCGATAACGGTTTTGCGCCTCAAATAAACATTAGCCATCGTTGACACCATAGTATCCGATACTAAGCTTTGGTCACTTTCTTCCAAAACATCAAGTATTGCCTCCGTGTTACTTCATTATTTCATGGCCGCTTTGATCGTCAGACCACGAGTCGCATGTCAACTGGCCTTTACAGACAAACGGCAACCCCAGCAACAGCTTTTATGTTGCTAAGATATGATGACGTATACATAGAGAGGATCCTGAATAATGCTCAATGATGGCTAATTAGTACGGGAGTGTTATCTTTGTCGGATTGGTTTATACAGTGACCATAGTGACAGTGTCGCAGTTAGAATATGTCTGACATTATAGTTATGTTATGTTATATGAGTAGTTGAGGTTATATTATACTATAGTATGTAGTTGTTATGGTATGTTATAGTCTGCCTTACTATTCAGGGATAGACAGTTATATTAACTCCGCCAGCATATACTGTGATCAAAGAGGTATTATTATTTCACCGTTATATATAGTTCTTGAGTCAAAATCCAATGATTGGGTTACTGATATGATGATACTGATAAGGAGAATAACCTCATTCAAAATTTAAAATAATCTGTGACATTTGCCAGTCATGGAAATTTGTCTAGATACTGTACAACAATCAAATGATAAGATTTTTCTTACATGATAATGCACTACGATAATCTGTCCAACACATATGGGATAACATTGTCACTATTAAGATGTCAATATCTATTATAATTAAAATCATAATTTCTTTTAACAATTGTTAAACACTAATATTACAACCCTAAAACGCTTCAGCACAGCAAAATAAATACAAGAATAAATTGAAATTTAACGTCAACAGTAATAACAATGTAAC
This sequence comes from Penaeus monodon, assembly GCF_015228065.2. NCBI lineage: Eukaryota > Metazoa > Arthropoda > Malacostraca > Decapoda > Penaeidae > Penaeus > Penaeus monodon. The sequence continues at coordinate 11,255,675 of NC_051399.1, read as the reverse complement.
AGTAACTATTCTCAAACCTTCGCACAGGGCTCAGGGAGGGAAAGGAAGGGAAGGGAAGAGAAAAGAGGAGAAGAGAAGAGCAGAGAAGAGAAGAGAAGAGAAGGGAAGGGAAGAGAAAAGAAGAGAAGAGAAGAGCAGGGAAGGGAAGAGAAGAGAAGGAGAGGAGAGGGAATGTAGTGTGAGAGGGGGAGGCGATATAGTATGTTAAAAAAGAGGGAAAGGGTGGGGGTTTGTGTACGAATGAGGGTGAGAAGGGAAGAGAAGAGAAGAGATGAGACGAAAAGGGGGGGGGGAGGGAATGTAGTGTGAGAGAGGGGGAGGCGATATAGTATGATAAAAGAGAGGGAAGGGGTGGGGGTTTGTGTTCGAATGAGGATGAGAATGGAAAAGAGGAGAGGAAAGGGACAAAGCAAGAATGGAATGTAGTGTGCAGATGAGGATGGAAGAGGAAAGGTGAGAGGAGAATGATCATGAGGAAAGGGGGGAGGGAATCTAGCGTGAAGATTAGGGGGGGGGGGGGTGCGGAAGGGGAGGAGGAATGGAAGGACGAGGAGTGGGGTGGGGGGTAGGGGGGGTTAGGTTGACAAGGCTGTCAATACTTCGTTCTGGAAGCAAGGCAGACTGGGGCGGCATTTACTTCACGTGTCAGGATGTCCTTCCCTCTCTTGGTATATTTACTATCATTGCTGTTGTTATCATTATCAGCATTATCATCATCGTCATCGCCATCGCCAACGCCATCGCCATCGCCATCGCCATCGCCATCGCCATCGTCATCATAATCATCATCATCGTTATCATCATCATCATCATCATCATCATCATCATCATCATCATCATCATCATCATCATCATCATCATCATCATCGTCATCATCATCGGCATCGTCGTCGTCGTCATCACCATCACTATCTTTATAATTATTATCATGTTTAATATTACATTATTGTCATTATAGAACTACCGCTATATTTCTCATTACCATATATATATATAATATTGAGATATGGCACTATTCACTATTTCACCTTTTTAGTTTTTACTATCATGTGTCGGGTATTTTTTATTACTGTTCCCGTCTGTTGCTGCCAATTATCATGAGGATAATATATTTCGAAAATATAGGCCTACCTGATATCAAAACTATCTGGATAGTGCGTGATTTTTTGTTTAATTAGCATATCAGAACTAAATGTATACACATTTTCTGATTTCAGGTTAATTATTTTTTCAGCGAAATGAAGACTGATTTTACACTTTTTCATTTCAACAGTTTTCTGCGATAGTAACAATTTTCATCCTCTAATTTATACTAAAAATCATTCTTGCGTGTAGAGAATAGTTTCCATGAATAAAACTGAATTTTATATTCATTTAACGACAGCATATGCACGCAATGTTGCCTACGTTCTTCAACATCCTAAAATTACATTTTAAGATTACCGCTGCCCTTACTTAACTCCTGTCTTCTAATTGGATGTAATTAATTAGATTAAGCTTTATATGCATTTAGGTAAATGTGTAACTTGATCAAGGTCTTACCTGCGGCTTGCATGACACGTACATTGCATTAGCTTTCTTTCCCTTCTGCTTACCTGTAAAAGAAAACAAGAAATTAGTGCCGAAAATTATTTTTATTATCAGTATAGCATTGCCTGTTATTAATACTATGAGTTCTTATCTATAATAATGAATGTATTTTTGTCCACAAAAAGGAAGAGGTATACAATAATCTAATCCTTTTAAAGACACTACTTCACTCTCCACTTCATAAAACAAACCACAAAATACAGTAACCTTGAAGGTGGGACTTTTTTTTTTATTTGATTGTCTATGGGTGGATCAAGTATTTCTGAAAGTACCGCGAGCGAATAAGGAAGGTTATTATTTTTTTCTGACCAGCGATTGTTTGGGTGATTTCTCCAGTTTCTTTAGTCGGGGAAAAACTTGTGGTATATGATAACACAGGTGCATGAGTGCATTGCATAACCGCGTTGGATACATACAATGCATAGGCAATCAGTAAACTATGTCCAACACAAACTTCCCGCAGATTTCTTAACAATTAGGTATGGCTCTGTTGAGAATAACAATAAATACCTCTTTTTTCATACTCTCTCCAAGAAGTTATGATGATTATTATTAGACAAAAAGAAAACGTGTTATGTTAGATGAATGAACCTTCCGTCCAAGGTTAGGAGTCGCGGTAGCTTGCTAGCGGCCAGGAAAGTGTGGAGCTCAGCGTATTTGGTACCGCTGCCGTGTCTGCTTCCATGATGTTTCCAAGTTTGACAATAGCTTTTCAACTTTTTTATGTCTGTACAAGTTCGCTCGCTCCGTTTAGTAACTTCGGTTAACATATGTCAGCCTTTGTTTTTTGTATCTTGTGTTCCTCTTGACGGGAATAAGTGACACGAAAATGGTAGGTGGCAACACGCCGTCTTGTTTTCATTTTCGCGTCAAACACTTGCTGTATACAGTATATTTCGAAAGCATTTTTACTTATAGGCCACATACTTTTTAAAACTTGATATGTACATCATGCAAATGATAACAAACTCGACTTCTCTTCAGAATAGTAAGAATTCTCCAACATGCAAGAAAAATCTTTCGAAAATACCCCCCAACACGACCTACCGTCCGAAACCTCGTTAATCAGAACCCCTTCCACTTCATACAATACACCTAATGTTCATCACCAAATATATGATTCCAAATTAGTATAATCAAGCTTAACACGCAGCGAGGAAGCTATTAGTAAACTATTAACCCATACGTAAACACAGTTACGGCCGCAAACGTGACTGTCGTGTGAGGCGGTTGGGTTGCACAAGCCAAGATGGTGAAGGGTATTACAGACGCTACATTAGGTAACAGACAGAGGTAACTGTGGTCGGGCCTGGATCACTAACCCCAATGTCATCCTGTATGCTAGTTGGATTTGCGGTTTTGTACACGCTGTAGTGTTGTTTATAACAGTGTTACGCCAAGGATTTTTAGAGCATCTTTCTTGAGAAAAAAGACGCTAGCTGAAAAAATCGAAACTCAGAGGGGAAAAAACGTTTGTCATGAATCTTTCGAAGATATGCAAATTTACCAAGCGCTCGTCACTCATGAGGGTAATGAACTACATTGCCAGATTATATATTCTTAAGTCCTAATAAAAGAGGAAGGATGAAACACACGCTTGGGAAGTTGGTAGAAATTTTGCTAAAGCACATCCATCCACATTTGCTTCTGAATGAATTATGCATGTACTTGTTCAGTGATTGATCTTTCTTTTTGCGGAAGAAGTCCTGTTTGAACGATTTATTCCGAACTAGTAAAACAACGTTGCATTTTCCCACTAAATGCAGAATGATGAACATTCGAAAACTTTTTGTTCTTTACACGATGACAATAAAAAAAAATATACATACATACATACATATATATATATATATATATATACATATATATATATACATATATATATATATATATATATATATATATATATATATATATTGTGTGTGTGTGTGTGTGTGTGTGTGTGTGTGTGTGTGTGTGCGTGTGCGTGTGCGTGTGCGTGTGCGTGTGTGTGTGCTTGCGTGCGTGCGTGCGTGCGTGTGTGTGCGTGTGTTTCCAGATATTGTAACGAATGACGACTTCAGAGTTCCCATGACTCAATGACTTACTCAAGATGCAAAATTCCCACGCTACCCCCCCTCCCCCGCCACCTACCACATCCCTGCCTGTTGGTCGGCTCTCTTC
>NC_051399.1:11229422-11244422 GCF_015228065.2 Penaeus monodon | reverse complement strand
TCCTTCATTCATTACGCCCGCTGTCGCAACAGTGGCCGCCCTCATCTTCTGCGATCGGGGTTCACTCTTCTCCCCTCCCCCCTCCATCCCCCCCCTCGTCTCCCCTTTCCTGTCTGACACCCATAGATTCTCTCTTCCTTCATCTCACTTTCCGCTTTCCCTCGCTCTTGCGCCGTCTCCTCCCCACTGTTTTTTTTTTCTTTCTTTCTTTCTTTTTTTACTTATTTACTTGCCCTGTTGCTTTCTCCTCTCCGTAACTCACTTCTCTCCTTCCATCCCCTTCACCCTCCGTCCCTTCCCCCTTTTTCCTCATCTCCATCTATCTCTTTTCTTACTTTCCCTTTACCTTCCCTCCACTTCTCTCCCTCCCCTTTACCACTCATCTCGTCACAGCCACCTTGTCGCCTTAACTCAGTGAATGGCTTAAGACTGGATTAGCTTGACTTGGGTTCTTGCCTTTGGATTCTTGGTGTCCTCTTGCTTTTTTCTCCCTCTCTTCTGATTTTTCTCTTTTGTATGTTTTTTCCCTCTCATTTCTTTTTTTTTCTACTTAATCCCTTTATTTTTCGAATATATATTGCATAGTTATATCATCCAGGACTTTCCTCTACGCTTCTATTAAGGAGATTCAGTACTGAAATTGTAAACCTCAGAAAGAAAGATAAAAAAAAGCTTTATACATCAGAAATGAAAAAAAGTATACTTTTACGTACCAACATTAAGTATAAAAAAGACTACTTTTACACATCAAGAATAATCATCCACAAGCGTACACCTCTGAAACATGTTCCTGGGTATACTTCCTCGCCTAGGGATGACCCCCTGCCGGAAATCTGCTCGTAACCACGGCAGGGGAGCGCTCAACCCTGCAAAAGCCTCACTCTTCTACTATACAACATGTGTAGTGTGCATGTCACTAGTCCTTATACCGCTGCGGCGCTCGTTAAAGATTATGGCGAAGATATTAGATCAGGAGAGAAAAAGAAGAAAAGAGGAGGAGAAGAAAAAGAAAAAAAAGAGAGCTCGTTTTGGATTTTGTGACTTGTTTCTGTGTTGATCTTGATTTGAATGTTAAATTCGCGTGAAACATCTTAACTAGATTCCTTGATGTAAATGCTAATCTCTTTAAATCCAACACACCTGGATTATAAACACATGCTTTACTGATTCACCTGATATTTAAAAGGTGTAATTTCCTGCTCAAGGACCATCATCGGAAAGGAGATTGCTGAACCTCCCTTTGGGGGGTCTAAGGGCCGGGCACCTAAAAAAGAGAGGGCACTAGTGGCTCCCCTTATAACGGCCACTACAACCGCGATGATTTTATGAATGAAATAATCCTTACCTAATGGGTATTTCTTTAAACATAGATAAATTGGATGATATAGGTGTTTTGTGTGTATTTCATATATTTGTTATCGAGGTATTCATCTCAATTTTCATCTCGTCCAAAGTCGTCCGGCCATATTCTGAGGTTTTTTTGCACAGTCATGCCTTACTCATTGTCGAGGTTAACCCATATAGATGGGAAAAAGATGACCTTTGTGATAGTAATTCGACTACCTCATACGCAATATTGAATGGCCATATGTCTCTCTCCCTCCCTCCCCCCCTCCCCCCCCTCTCTCTCTAACCTTCACTTTCGATTTTACTCTTACTCTCTCTCCTTCTCTTTCTCTTCTCTTCTCTCCCTCTCCCTCTCTCCCTTCCCATCATATTTCATCATCAAAATCTATTTACCATTACCAAAAATTCCTGAGCTAAGAATCGGTGATTGAGCTAAGAATATGATGACTTCACCCCTTGCAACACATCTTGCCAATTCGTCATTTCCCACATCTCGAAATGTCTTGTTCGACATTTCTCGGAAACATTAGCATACTTTTCATTCTTTCCCTGGAACAGAGAGGTTAAACGAACTGTTGAATTTTTGCTTGCGGTAAATCAAAACGGATTTGCTTTTTTCCCCTTCAAGACGTTTTCAGGTGTAATTAACCGTGCATAATTAACCTTCATGATGATTAAAAGAAAAAAAAATGGAGCTGCTCGACCACCTGTTCCTTGAGCGAGTCATTAACTGGAATGAAGTTTCTCGAAAAGTTGATGATGGGGAAACTTTGCGTTGGGGGGAAGAGAGAGGAAGAGGGGGATGGGGGAAAGTGTGGGGAAGAAGGGAGAGGAGAAAGTGAGGCGCGAATAGGGAATGGGGAAATGAAAAGAAGAGGGGAAGAGGGAAATGAGGGGTTGGGGAAAGTGAGGGGAAGCGGGGAGGGGAAGAGGGGAGATGAGGGGCAAAGTAAGGGGAGGAGCAGATGGAGATGGCATGATAGGGAAATGAAGGGAGAGCGAAGAAAAAAGATAGATATAGGGAGAGTAGAGGAGAATAGGGAAGAAAGAACAGAGAGAATAGACATAAAGGGTAAAGGGAAAAGGAAATATGGATTAGAGACAGAAGAAAAAAGTAGGCTAGAGGAGGAGAGGGGAAGGAAGGGAAAAGGAAAGGTAGGGGAGAGACAAGAAGTAAGTGGAGAGGGGAAATGGAGTAGGGGTAGACGGAAAAAAGAAAATGAAAGAGAAAGAGAAAACAAGGAGAGAAGAAGATAAAACAATAAGGAGAACGGGAAGACAACAGACAGACAGGAATAGAAAAGGAGAGCAGAGGAAAGGGGTAGAAGAGAGAAAACGCTGGAGCCAGGGAAGAGGCGGAGGGGAAGGAGAGGGGAGACCTGCCGTGATAATCTGGTCACGCACATACGTGATCTATGTTCGAGGACGCTTAGGCCAGTAATCTGTTGTGACCGGTGTGGCGCGTAACCGTATGCCGTAACCCTTTTTGATCTGTGTGACGACCTTAATCTATGTTGCTGTACACGTGCGGACGACCTTTTAATTACCATCGCTGTGCGTGACGACTTTTGGAGTGTCATAACCATGTGCAACGGGTCTTACTACATGGTCACCGTATGTAACGAGAATCATTACATCACTACCATGAACACTGTTTTTTATTTTAATTACTCTCATAACCATGAGAAATGGTTTTCGTCTGAGCGTTACTATACTTGAGGATTTGTATTGTGTTTCTACCACGAGAAACGATTTTCGTGTCTCACCCTACCGTATGTAATAACTCGCATTATATTACAACCATGAGTAATCACCACTAGTTACCATTACCGCCAGTAATGATTTTCATCTGATCGTTACTACATCTAACTTGTACCATTACCAAAAGTAACGATACCCTTCTCTGACAATACCATATCTAATGACTTCTGTTATATCACCATCATGAATAACGACCCATAACGTCTAACATGTCACCATCATGACTCCTCATCGCCTTCCCAGCTTCCACTGTCACTGGGTCACGGACATCAATCATGCAGCCAACATGTTCACGAAACACAGCACGCAATGCACCATCGTTACGACCTGTCTGCATGTTCCGTCCAGAGACCCGCCGCGCATGACTTGACCCAAGTTGACCCACTACGATGCGCTTCCCCTCATGTGTAAAAATGAGATGGAAATGAAGACAAGACGATGAGTGAGGATGGTGAGGTGATATCACGTGTGGAATGGTCACGCTGGAAACAGGCTCCGCTTTAGATAAAAAGAGTGAAAGTGTTGAGTGTCGGGAGGTGCCACCGTTTGGAGGGAGGGAGGGGGAGGGAGAGAGTGAGTGAGGGTGAGCTCTGCACTGACGCAAAAAATGGTGAAGATGATAATTCTGATGTCAATAATGATAATAATGTTTACAGTGATAGGTTATCTCTCCGTGGAAATCTAATAATCTGATTCAACAAGGTTACAGAGTAGAAGACACATAATATAAAATGAGAGAGAGGGAGGCAGACAGACACACAAACAAACGGACAGAGAGGCAGGCAAACATATAAACAGACAGATGGATAAACAAATAAGACATACAGATAAACCGACAACGATAAACGCAAATATATGTAAAACAAAAGAAGTTAAGAATCGCACATTATCAACGTCGAAGAGAAGGAAGAGCACACCGCCATTGAGGAACTGACAAGGCATCCACATCAGAAATTATTCTTCCTCCTCACTTCTCTTTCCCTTCTTGCGTTTGATACACAGAAGGACAGAAGCAACGAACCGCACCGTGACCGTGAGATTCCCTACCATTAACCTAAGCATCGGAACTAAATAAATGGAGAAACACACACGTTTAAAACAAACATCAGCAAAGAGCGATGTATGGCCAGCATATCACGACCGAGGGAGAGATGGAGAAAGACCAAAATACTGAGAGTTAAGAGAAATGCTTCCTGGGTCTTATCGCGTCCCAGTTTCCTCCGTGAACAAACTCCGTGAATAAGGCCTTCATGCCTAGTCGTCTTCACGCCTCAGATGCCTCTCAGGTTAAGGAGATCCATTATTTATTTACACATGCACGCGCCACGTCACGCACGCACGCCTGCAACGGAAAACACACGCCTATACGCACACACGCACGCATACGCTCATGAAATACTCACTGCTGCGCTCACACAGACACACACACACACACACACACACACACACACACACACACACACACACACACACACACACACACACACACACGAGAACACAAACACATAGCCTATGCATGTATATATCAACTATCACGCACACAAACTAACACGGCCGCACACACACATGCATACGAACACGTCCATACACACACACACACACACTGCATATGTATTACATAGAAACAATGCGGACAATGTTAGATACTGCAAAGACAGCGGGTAATATTACGCAAAATTATGAATACATTTCAAGGAACGATTGCACAACTACAACACAATGAACAAACTGCAATAAGGATACTGAGTTTTGTTCAAGCGTAGAACAACAATCAGATCATATAATGCCAGTCATATAGGGAAATAAACGACGTGCCATTGTTGTCGTTAGCCATCCGTAAAATTCAGTCTCATTTTTTCACGACGTATATATATATATATATATATATATATATATATATATATATATATATATATATATATATATATATATATATATATATATATATATATATGTATATATATATGTATATAATATATATATATATATATATATATATATATATATATATATATATATATATATATATATATATATATATATATATATATATATATATATATGTGTGTGTGTGTGTGTGTGTGTGTGTGTGTGTGTGTGTATATAATATATATATATATACATACACACACACGCACATATACACTGTGATCTTCCATACAAAATTGTAAACAAATGAAACAGCTACCATTAAGCGCGAAAGCAAATGAGCTGAAATCTGCCAGTTCGCAACGAACCTCGAAAGGTCTTTATGCAATTTGTCGAAATCATTAAGACAAAACGCTAATGAGCAGCGAGTGGGTGTGGGCGCCGTTGAGTGGTGGATGACGGGCGTGGGTGGGTGTGGACGGCAGATAGTGGGCGGTGTGTCAACATGGATGATGGGCGTGGATAGTGCTAAAAGGTGGGTGAACGTGGATGGTTCATAGTGTTCGGAGGATGGGCGTGAATCGCGGAAGTTGGAGGGAGGATAGGCAGTGGGTGGCTAGCGTCAAGCGTTGAGAACCACGAAGCAATGGGCGTGGATGGCAGTGGCGGGCGTAGGGTTGGCGGAGGTGGGCGGTGAATAGCTGGTGGTGAGTGGGCGTGGATGGCGGGCGGCGGGCGAGGGTATGAGGTTTGACAGGCCTTGGTCCAGCGAATTCGACGGGCGCCCAAGGGAACTTTCCTCGCCGACGTGGTAATTAGGCGCGGTTTTGTCTCTTAACCTCTGATGTCGCGTCGGTTGCGTCACGGGTGTAGTTTCTCCCATTTCTTTCTTTTTATTCCTTTGTTGGGATGTGTGGATGTATGCGGTTTGCTCAGTGATTAAAAGGACTCTTCTGTTCCCCACCTCTCTATCTATCTATCTATTCATCTCTCTCCTCTCTTCTCTTCCCGTCCTTTTTTCATGCTGACATGTAGGCAAATGTGGAAAAAAAAATCCTTTGCAAAATGTAAGGCAAGAAAATTCACACAGAATAAGAAAATATAAAGAATAATGAAATAAGGAAAAACAAGGAAGCGTTCCCATTCAAAGCATTTTTCCACATTCATATTAAGGATTTCACCGGCGAGCTACCCGCCACGAAATTCACCCGCCATAACAGGCCAGTCACGTGTTCGCGCTGCCAGAATCATTTAATAATCAATGCCGCGTTCAAGTTTGCGACCTCGCCAGCTTAGAACCATAATCGCGGTCGTGCAGGTCGGTTCGCAACGGTCGCTTTTAATTTTTTCGCCTTTCAAATTCGAATTTTTGGATTTCCCGCCAATTTGGAAAGGGTTGCGTCCGTATCCGGCGAGATCACGGAAACTACTTTTTAGTGTATCAAAATTTACATCTTAAAGGACGGAGATGCGGATTAATGTGGGTCTAAAAACGCTCATCAAAAGTGAAAGTGGAATGATTTTTACTTCTATCTGAATCTCCACCGCTGTTAAAAATTTTCTACTTGAAGGAATTAGGCCTTCACGGTGCGCCATTTTTCCTCCCATTAGGTTTCTCCGTAAAAACAAAACTTAAACCAAGCGGCCCGTTTCCCTCAAGTACTTCTGGCATATTTGGTGAATGTGGCCATCTTTAATCAGCCGAACACCGCAGAGGGCAAATTATGTTCCTTTTTCCTCAACCGCAAACCGAGGACACTGAGACAGCGTTCCGGACGTGTTGGTCTACCGATATCTGATCAATAATTGTCGTTCTGTTTGCCATACAGACCACGTGCACTCATGTATTTTGTCTGAAATGTGAAGGCTGTATATGCTTCGGAAATATTATTATATATCTAAAATGCTTCTCCCCTCAAAAAAATGCATATTGTATTTACTGGGGAAGTGCTATTAACTTATGCAAATTACCAAAATTGTTTAAGAGTGAATACACTGTTATTATCAAATAACATGAACAAACCAAGAAAAGAAAAGAAAAATCACAAACCTCAAAACAATCTTATATCTGTATGTTAATCTTTCTATATATCCCTATCTATCTAACTATCTATCACTCATTCACTCTTACTCTTTCTCTCTCTCTCTCTCTCATTCACTCTCTTTCTCTTTCAATTTCTCCCCCCCCCCTCTCTCTATCTATCTATCTATCTCTCATTCACTCTAACTCTTTCTCTTTCAATTTCTCCCCCTCTCTCTCTCCTTCCTCTCTCTCTCTCTCTCTCTCTCTCTCTCCCTCTCTCTCATCGCAGAACAATAAGTGACGTAAGAGCCAGCAGACGATAATGACTCACGTAGAACTCGACCCTCTCATCACAGGGAATTTGCGAAGGGTGGAGATGCAGCCTCACTGCCTAGCATCCGCTCCCTTGCACGATCTCATTACTTAACAGATATTCACGCAATATATGTGAAGAGAAAAAGAAGGGAGGAAAAGGGAGGGAGGAAAAAGAAGGGAGGATGGCAAAGTCGTACGAAGAGGAGGAAGAAAAAAAGATGGAAGGTGGGCGGAACAGAGAGAGAGAGAGAAAGAAGAGAGAGAGAGAGAGAGAGAGAGAGAGAGAGAGAGAGAGAGAGAAGAGAGAGAGAGAGAGAGAGAGAGAGAGAGAGAGAGAGAGAGAGAGAGAGAGAGAGAGAGAGAGAGAGAGAGAGAGAGAGAGAGAGAGAGAGAAAAAAGAGAGAGAGAGAGAGAGAGAGAGAGAGAGAAATTGAAAGAGAAAGGGGGTGGGGGAAAGTACAGTAAAGTGGAACAGACAAGTTACCCTCAATAATAAGAGCGACTTTGTTAATCTACAAGTAACACTTAGATTTTGGAACTGCATTATCTAACTGTACTGCAATGTACCTTATAAGAAACGATGCCATTATTGCAATGTCTAATTACTGTCTCTGAGTTGGGAAAAAATGGAATCTTATACATAACTTTTTTAGAACATAATACATCGTTCACGCAAACCAGTTGAACAAGCTTGAAAGTTAATTTACAACCAAAATTCACCTTCTAATTATTGCAAATCAAAACCACGAAAGAAAGAGTACCAATTACACAGACCTGCAATACCGAACAGGCTTTATGCAATTTACCTTAATTTGCAATACTAAAACTATTCGTGCAATTTTCACAATCTTGGATCTCTCACTGCAGTTCCCATGGTGCAAGCGCCAGACGGCCGTGGCGGCGATGCATAGCCAATGCAGATCTGTCATTACAAGAGCTAAAGAAACAGGCACTGACGTGGCCGGGTTGTCGAGGTAACTCCGTATTGCACGTCACTGTGTTGAAGTGGAATTACATGCGGAGACAAAAATTACTTTACAGCTGCTTTTCCGATACACAGATACATATACTGATAAGGATATACATACATACAGTATGTATATGTGTGTATTTGTGTGCGTGTGTATGTGTGTGTGGGGGGGGGGGGGTTGTGATTGGTGAGTGCCGATTAAGTAAGAGTAAAGTTAACTTGATTAGTACATAGTCAGAAGACATTACTGGTGTTTTATCTTAGCACCATCATCTAATAATGAATCGTTATTATCAGTTCTGTTGCTATCACTCTTATTATCTTAATTATGATTATCATTGCACTTATCATTATATCTGCTTTTCCTGTTATCAAGTATGTGACTGTCACTAATATGATACTGTTAAATATGCTGAAAATTATTATTCTGAAAATCAGCCTCCTGAGACTACTTGAATATTTTGAGACTATGAACCTCTAAAAAATCTGACTTCGAAATTAGGTTTTTGAATGCCTCAAGGACAAGACTATATTTGGAATTAGAATAACGCTATCCGTAAAATTCTCCACATATCTAGCTCTATCTAAAAAAGACATTGATGGCTAGTTTTCCAATTTCGAAAAAAAAGAAAAAGGAAAGGTTGCCAACTGAACACAATGATGGCGATGTGCATGGAGCCCTCGACAAAAGGACCACCTGTAGATAAGAATCAGATAAAAGATACTTTGAATGCATCTCCACCCCATGAACGCTCGCAATGAAAGGGAATAAAAGAGGTGGGCAGATATTCATGAAGAAATTTGCATGAGTAAAGTCAGGCTGTTATGTATTCACTTTCTCTCATCAGATGACCTGCTGTCTGGGGAGCTGAGATGCTGTACTTTGATCACCGGTAAAGAATAATTCTTGTCATTAAGTCGAACTAGCTGCTACATCTGAACATAAAAATTGGACTCGAAGATTCATATAGAAAAGGTATAAATGAAACTGAATAACTGATGCGTTCCGATCTGACACATCAGAATTACAAGCCACCAGAACGCGTCAATTACATATTTTGCTTCGATAAGTCATTTATTTTCGGTCATACCTTCTTTTAACATCTTTTTTCAAAGGTGTAACGCCTGCCTACAACTGCACTTGTACACACCAATCAGTTTCACTGAACAATTAACTTTAATATTAAAAGAATCAGCTTTATTCCATGTCCTTCGCGATGATATCAGATGAACAGAACGACATAAGAGGGTGCGATGCGTGATGCAGTCTCGTGTCTTCTGTGACGTTCGTGATGTGATACTTCATGCTGTGCTGCTCGTGCTTGATGGTCTGCTGGGAATCCAGTCCCTCGGCCTGAAGTCACGAGACCACTGACACGTGGCTTGATGAAGAAAGCAAATATAGTGTGTCGCCTAATTTTGATGAACACACGCAAGCACGCGCTTTGTACATATATTAGCGTCCACAGCTGCGCATATGCGAAAAGATATGCACATGCGTTTTAAAACGAACATTCGCCTGGGCTCCTAAAACACGGGGGTAAAAATGTGCAAGAATATGTAATGATTTGAACGGCAAAAATAGAAAATATTTTGCATTGAGGGATGACCCATGTTTCCGCCTGCAGATACAGCCAGGCGCTCTTCAAGTTACTCTCTTAATTGCAAGACAAGCAATTACATGCACAACACTTTGCTGCAGCCTTTTGTTTGCTTGCAAATTTGTTACACCACTGCAAAAAATATACTCTCCATGCACGCGAGAAAAAACGTAAATGCAGAATCTTAAAGTTGACACGAATACCTCTCCTTTTATCTATCCATTCACGTGAACTCTGGCCGAGGCTGCCTGCGTGAGGGGAACGTGACCTTGACCACCGCCCCTCAATTATCCCCGCCTCGATTGTTCTCCCAGCCTGCTTTGACCTTGGGAGAGGGATTCTTCCCTGGTCAAACGCGGTCAAACGCTGCTGCACTTTTCCGTAACTCGATGCTTCTCAAACTCTTCATAAAAATAAAGAGGTTAGTGACTTCAAGTCTTCGTCAGAGATGTTCATTCAATTACATTTTAAACTAAAAAGATCAACTAAGGAGGCTTTTTTGATCAATTTAGATTCACCGAGAATCATTGATCGGATTAACCCAAGCTATTGACGCGTCCTCACTTACCCAAATTCGGACCTTATTTTCACCTCCTCCCTCCTTCTCCTCCGCCTCTCTAGAGAATATTCCGCGAAAGGTCACATCAATTCGGAATGTGTAGTGATCGGTTAAGCCTGGGAATATACCAGACAGTTTTGACGAGCGTGGTGAACGGCTGCTGGAGGTGAGGGCGGAAAGGCTACCGCGGCGCATATCGATGGATTGGTGACGTGTGGAGGTGTATTAACTCGACCCCGGTACAGTGGAAGTCATTACTATTACGTAAACCTTATTAAGAGCATCTCCCTTTGTGATCCGCGCGTACCGGCACATTTGCAACCACACGCCAGCCACAGATGGTCGGATTGGTTGCGTGTTCGGGTCAGAGGTCAGGTTCTGGAAGCCGAGATTGTTCCCGAGCTGACATTACCGATACAGGGCCATTCTTTAGTGATATGTGTCTGGAGCTCGACCATTGTTTCGGGTAATTCTTCCACTGAATGAACATCTGTCTTCTGTCTGTCTTTGTCTCTTTGTGTCTCTGTCTCTATCTCTTTCTGTCTCTTTCTCTTTCATTCATTCTTTCTTTCTTTCTTTCTGTGTGTGTGTGTATACACACACACACACGTGTGTATGTGTATACATGCATGCATGAACACAAGCAAGTGAGCAGAGCCGTTTTATTGACCCGTCTCAAGGAAGCCACCATGAATGGGTCCCGAGGCTCACTAAGGCGGCGGAGAGGAGTCGGGAGACCTTGTTTAGATGACATCAAAACGTACCCTCAGCTTTCATCATCTGTTTAGCGTGAAGGTCGACGGCCTGATCGCTCCAAGACCCGTTCCCATCTTGAGTTGTTTTAGCGAACTTGAAGGCAAAGTTACGTAAGACTGTCGGCCTGTTTATATCTATTCATTATTTGCATTTCATACAAAAGAGGATGTACGTTGCAAACATTCAGTCATCACTCGTATCTGCATGGGAATTGGCGATTATGATACATGCAAAGCAGCAATTTAAAGCCGACGTCGTGAAACCATTTCCTGGTCTGCGTCTCTTCGTCGTCCCGTGGAACCTCCACTTCTCGCAGTCCGGTAATGGCACAGGACCTCCAGCCGTGACAGTCAGGCAGTCAGTCACGGCATCATGACGCTGGACTCGTGGAGGCCGGCGGAGGAAACAAGGCCTTCAGCGCGTTTCACATGATGCTTCCGCCGCTTGACTGGCCTCTAAGTGACAATTACGCGAGGTGTCGGCGTGAGTTACCTTTGTTTTCACTCGAAAGTGAATTGTCATGCTAAAGGCGCCAGACTCCCGGACTCGAGTTCGGATCTCTCGTGTGAGAGTGTGTCGTTCGTGTTGGTTCTGCACATGTGTAGAATTCATGTTGAAAAAAATGTTAATAAAACAACGAAGAGAAGAACAAGAAAAAAATTGTGTTTTCTTGTTCTTCCATTCGTTGTTGTTGTTTTCATTTACAATTTGATTCTGCACTTACGGGAAACTTTTCTTCTACATTGGCCTACCCTTCCACATGTGGGTATCTGGTATGAGGCAGTTCAGCTACGGAGTCTTCGCCCATATCCATGTACCTAATACTACCCTATGGAGACCAGATCTTCCCCTTTCTGATCTAGTAGCTATACTTTCTTGCTTGTCCAATATCTTGTTTTAATTTAGAGATTTTGGCATGCTATTGTCCTTGCTCCATTTTCGCTCCAGTTGCTTCCTTTTCTTTGGTCCGGCGCTGAGTGAATGAACTTAAGCCAAACAAGCACAATGGCCTTCCTCGCCACTTCGTTCCAAGCGCTGACGTACTTTCACGGTATTTGCTAATGTCTCATGTAATTCTGCATTCATTGAAAATCAAATGTTAGAAGCATAAAATCAACGAAACGAATGTCGGAGTCAAATTCCAGGCAGTCTTCCCTGCTGCCATTAAACTGCACCAAACACAACTCGGGTTTCCGAACAGGCACGGATATGTTCCTTTTTATCACTCTATTCTCCACTTTCAGTAGATTGCACCAACACAGTATCAAAGCTTCACAGGAGACGAGATATGCTCTTACTCACAACTCCAATTCCTGCTTTCATTAACCAACACACCCCACGGCTTCAGTATCCTAAAAAACGTATTTTTATCATTGTTCTCATACATCTCTCCGACTGGTTTGCCTGAATCGACACGACTAATGCACTCTACATTCGAAGGCGTGAGACTTCCTTCAAAACACGCTGAGACAAGGCGCACCCGTCACTCCCCTTCGTGTTGCCGATTTTCGTGACATTCTTTTTTTCGTTTATTCGATTTTTGTGTTTTTTTTGTGTGTGTGAATGTGGGTCATCATTTGCGAAAGCAAGCATTATTCTTTATATTCGTAATATATGAAAAGGAATATCTTTGGTCTCTGGCCTGAATGCTGGTCGCAGATACAAAACAAACGAGACAGTTGCTATCTCTAAGTCTGTATAGTGTTATACATCTCTTCGCGTAAAGAAGCTTCTAGCCATCAAGTAAAAAATACTTTCATCGAGACTAAATATTCGCATTTTAATATCTCGCTTCTTCTTGCGATGACAAACTTCGCAAAAATATTTGGAAATGAAGTAAATCTAGACCTAATAGGGAAGCCTGATATCTTAATACTTACAAAAGCAAAGAATGGAAATCTCCAGCCGGCCTAATCCTGTCTCCGGGTATTCCCAGTCATCCAATTTACTATGTAAATTCTTGCTTTGTTCTTATATTCATGAAAACATTAATTTCGATGAACTATAGACGGCCATTGCGAAAGTTTTCTGTATTGTTACAAGTACCCGATAACATTCCCTGTAAAATAATATATATTCACGAGACTGGCAAATAACATTCACAATAAGAGGAAATGCCAATAGGCTTCTTTAAAGTATCTTTCAAAACGCGACTGTGAAGAAATAGCCAGCTTATTACATGAACCACTGCAATCAGCGTGTTTCTGTTGCTGCGCGAAAAAAAAGCAATTTTGTCAGCATGCCTCTCTGACGCCGCCTCGCTCTTATCTCATTCTTGCTCTCCTTCCTCGGTGCCAGGCCAGGAAATTCCCTGCCTAGCCTGGCGCCGCTGCAGGACCCTTCTAGGACGCTGCCACTGGATCAATGTAACGTCTCTCCCTCCTCCCTCCCCTCTCCTCCCTCCTCAGCCCCCTCCCCTCTCTTCTCTCCTGCCCATCCCCCACCCTATCCTTGTCTCTCTACTCCCTCCATCCTCTATCTAATCCACTCTCCTTTTTTCTCTCTTTTCGTCCTCCACCCTATCCTCTCCTCTCCATTTCCTCTTCTATCCAATCCACTCCCCTATCTTCTCTCCACCCCTTCCTGTCTCCTCTTCCATCCCTAACCTCTCCTCTCTCCCACTGCACTACCGCCCACTGCCTTACCCTGCATTTCAACACACCCACTACCCCCCTGCCCTGTCCCCTCCCAATGGGAGAAGAGAGCAGAAAGAAGAGGGCGAGAGGTAAGAGTGACAGCAAAGTCTTCTTAATTCTAGAGAAGACGGTTGAAGCGACCTTCGCCTCCACTCCCTTCCTCGTCATCTAAAAACAGGAACCTTTGAACAATGTAGCAAAAAAAATGAAAGAAAAAAAAGATAAACGTAGATAATTCATCTCTATCTCTTTATCTCTTCTCCCTGCCTTCTTCCTCTCCTTCACCTTCCTACCTCTTGCTTCCTTCCATCTTACTTTTCGATTACTGTATATAATTCCTCTGTGTCCCCTTATCTCTTCTTCCTGCCTTCTTCCCTCCTCATCACCATCTTCCACCTCCATCTTCCATTTCACTTCCGCATTCTAGGCACCGAATGCTCTTTTGAATTACCGAATGTGCTTGCGTGTTGATGTACGAGGAATCGAGTTGCTTAACAAATCAATGCTCGCCGTGGGGACGACTAGCGCAACGGGCTCTCAGTTTGCGCGTTTACAAACACTCCCTTGCCCCGCGCTCGGATGCCCTGCTTGGGGTGAAGAGTTCGATTTGTTTTATTAATGTGACTTTTTTTGTATAAGGATAGGTAATGTATGATGATACTCTGGTGCGTATATGAACAACGACTAAACTTACGATCACAATAACAACTATGCATAACTCTGATGAAAATATAAACAACAGCTAAGCTTAGGATAACAATAACAATAACTGTATGCTGGAGTTTGAAGGTTTGGTTTTGATTTATTACTATGATGTTGAATGTTGTGGTGATAAAAATAGTTAATAAATAATGGCACTTACGTGAAAATTTAAACAACTTATAACTTATATCGATACTAAAAATAACTAATCAATTCCAGAGGTGGATTTTTTTAGATTTCGTTATTAAAGATGATAATGTGAAAATATAAACATTAACAAACAATAGTTGACCGCATTTTTATACGCTAGGAATTTTTGTGACATTGTGATACTGTGAGATAAAAAAATAAGGCTGACAATAATAATAACCAAAAACCAATCATTACAGCATCATAGTTGGTGTACTCTTTATTACCTTTTAATTACCATCATCATCAGTGACATTGGCAGCACTATCATT
>NC_051399.1:11221922-11224422 GCF_015228065.2 Penaeus monodon | reverse complement strand
ATCCATGAAATTCACGTGCACTGAACTCCACAATACAAACGCCTCCCCCCCTCCAGCTGATGCCCCCCCCTCCCTCCTTTTCCTCCCTCCTCCCCTCTCACCGCCTTCACCTCCTTCGAGTGCTCCCACATCCTTTGCCACCCTCTGTTCCTACCCTCCTCCTTCCCCTCCCCTTCGCCTCCCTCCCTCCCCCTTCTTTCCTCCCCCTCCCCCTCATCCCCTCACCTCCTTCGCCTCCCCTCCCCTTTGCCACCGTCTCACCCCCCCTCCCTCCCTCGCTCCTACTCCCCGTCCCTTCTTCTTCGTCTCCCTCCCATCTTTCCTGTCATGCCCCCCTCCTCCCGCCCCTTATCGAGCCGCACTGGTTGACGTCCCAAGGTTAATTTCCCTCCCGCAAGTCAATGCCAAGGGAAGGTTCGGCTGATGACGGGCGGCGCGACGGCTGACAGGCGTCGTCGGCGTTCACTGCGATGCTCATAATGTAGACGAACGCCCCGCATATTCGTCTGCGGTTGTTCTCGGAAAGAATTGTCTCTGGAACTTGCGCGGGAAACAATGTGACAAGACTGGGCAAGATAATGCGAACGCACTGGCATCTTAATTGACTGGGCTTTAAAAAATACTAACTGTTAAAACCGCCCTCGGCAATCGGAAAATGTCACACTTATGCCACCTGTCGTCCGATCCCGGCATCTCTCGCACTTTCAAATGGAGCATCGGGTTAATCGGTCCAGATCTCACAACAGCGCGTTCTGATACCAAGGCACAATGCGAATTCTGTGTGATTTGACCTTTACTGCGTTTTATGATCGATCGGAAAAAGACTCCTGTGTTGGCAACCGGAAATGCAAAGTCACAGTCGCTGCCAATACCTGTTATTGCAAGTCATGGCACGGTTCCCTACATATCGAATGTCAACTTTTTAATTAGCTAGAGTAAACACCTAACTCTCGGGTGTAAGTCCGTGTTTTTTGTACATTCGTATGTGGGCTGTTTGGATCAGTGTACATCTAATACGGGCGTGTGAATGCGTTGCCATGAGCGTAAGTCCACAATTTGCTACGGAAATATTTTCTTTCTATCTGCGAGCCGAGTAAACTGTTGTTATTCAATCGTGAGCGTATGTTTACATGGACAGAGGCGCGCTTAAGAGGAATAACAGCGAGAGACTCTGGGGCGATGCCAAGTACGCCCGGCACTGACGTCTATGAATTGCTAGCCGTCTAACCATTAAGGCAAAGAGTGGCAACATGGAGGCTGTGTCATGCGCTTCATCAATCTGACTAATGGTTTGCCAGACTTTCATTCTTTCTCTTTTTTAATTTTGGAATTATGATTTATACTCAATATATTTTGTGACCTTGGCAGAGGAAGACCGCAGCTCTCTCTCCAGCGCAACGTGGCATTGATAAAATCGACATAGACACACAACAAACGACTCTCTTCCTGCGTTTCGATTTCCCTGTAGAAAATGCTATACGATACGTCCAGATACTTGCCCTTGATCCACTATCTATACATCTTAAACCTAAAATATTTTCCCATAAGCGAAGCCTAACTTTTTTTTCCCCATTCCTCCCTCTCCTCTTCTAACCTCAAAGGAGCGGAGGGAATCTCCCCCGCCAGCGAGACCGGTAGAGGCCGTTCTTACCCGCTAAACTCGGTTGATCGACGGGACTTTCCCCTAACGCCAGACCCGCGGGGGATTGGGTTTTCTCCTCCAGCATCTCAGTGTTTACCTAGAAGCTTTCCCTCCCTTCCCCCACCCCTTCCCCTCCCCTCCTCTTCCACGCCCTTGCCCCTTCTCCTCTCTTCCATTTCCCCTCCTCTTCCTTTCCTCTCCCCTCCTTTGGCCCTTCCCCACTCCTCCCTTTCCCCTTACCCACCCTTCTACCTCCTTCTCCCATCCCTTTCTCCCTAACTCCACCAGTCCTTCAGATGTACCCCAAAAATGCACTTTTTCAGGTGATGAATGCATATTCTGGCAAGTACTATGAATCGCATTTTATGGCATTACAATGACAGGTTACCTAAGATACAAAGGGACCGGTGCACATAAAGCAGAAACTGACCAGCATACTTCTTAAGACAATAGTTTCAGCTATGACTTTCGAGCCCGTTGTTTTGTACAATGAAGTGGATATATCGTGCAGAATTCCTCAGTCACTCTCATTCTTTAGGGTAATCCGTAGTCTGGGCTTAAGCCGGAGATTGCTACCATGCCTATCAGTCTTTAGCTACGTCGTTTTATGCAGTTTTTGCACTACACATGCAATGTAAAAAGCTGTACATTTGGCTGTTTTGTTTAGTTTTATTCAGTGCATTTTTGCAATACACATGCAATGTAACAAGCTTTACAACTGGCTGTTTTGTTTCATCTTTCGCCCATTGTTTCTCAAATCTTTGTTTCAGTGCATTTATTTTTAACCATTTTTCTCTTCGTTTTCTCTTCGATATGTTGGATATATAGCTAGCCCATCTTCACCCATTAATCTGACGC
>NC_051399.1:11214422-11216922 GCF_015228065.2 Penaeus monodon | reverse complement strand
CATATTGGCTCACGATTATATATAGACATAATCACAAACAAGTGATTATGCACAAACACACACACACATAACACACACACACACACACAAACAAACAAACGACCCGAACCATAAACCTACAGAAAATTCCCGGGGAAAAGGCAAACGTTTGGCGGGAAAGCCAAACACTAACCGTCCCAATACAGCGTCATTCACGACCTTGGCCCAAGTGGTCGAGGACGGAAAATATGGCCGAAAGTGCTAATGGGCCAGTCGAAATTGGTCTCTCTGGGACTCTAGGCGAGGTGGGGGAGAGGAAATTCCTATATTCTATAAGGGCTACTCATCGGATAATGTCGAATGACTCAGGTAGCCTACGAGTTTGTGGGAAAAAGAAACATTGTTTGCTAGTTTTCGGGTCTTAACTTTTTGCTGTAGCAAAGAGAGAGAGAGAGAGAGAGAGAGAGAGAGAGAGAGAGAGAGAGGAAGGAGAGAGAGAGAGGAGAGAGAGAGAGAGAGAGAGAGAGAGAGAGAGAGAGAGAGAGAGAGAGAGAGAGAGAGAGAGGAGAGAGAGAGAGAGAGAGAGAGAGAGAGAAGAAGAGAGAGAGAGAGAGAGAGAGAGAGAGAGAGAGAGGAGAGAAAGAGAGAGAGAGAGAGAGAGAGAGAGAGAGAGAGAGAGAGAGAGAGAGAGAGAGAGAGAGAGAGAGAGAGAAGCAGAGGAAAGAGAGATATAAAAAGGAGAGGGGGGGAAGAAGTGCAGAAAAGAGAGAGACAGACAGATAGACAAACATAAATAAAGAGAGAGAGAGAGAGAGAGAGAGAAAGAAAGAAAGTTTGAGAGAGAGAGACAGACAGACAGACGAACAGACAGACAAAACAAACAAAAAGTAAAGACAGTGAACACCAAACTTAATGAAAAACAATTAAAAGCGAAACACGAAACAGACGAAACTTCGCAAGACGAAAAGAAATTCGACAGACTTAGACTAACGCATCGCTGTATCATGCACGAGAAGGCAAAATGACCCTGAGTCCCGCGTCATATCCAGAGTCCCATATTGTGCGTGTCATTTTCCAAAACCAACGTTTCACGAACTGCAAAATTTGGATTACTTAACGTGTTTCGTCATTAATCATTAATGGAAAATGCCATGGACGATATGGTTGTGACGTCACTGTTTTATATTCCAGTATGATAATGATCTCGTTTTATTTACCTCGGTGGACAAATCAAAGAAAAACAATTATCATAAAATACAAAAGGATAAAATTCTTTTATTTATGAAAGGATTATGAAAGGGGAAAAAGTAGTATACGGGAATTATGAAGAGACAGGGAGGGAGGGAGGGAAGGAGGGAAGGAGAGGAAGAGAGGAAGAGAGGGAGAGGGAGAGAGATAAAGAGAGAGAGAGAGAGAGAGAGAGAGAGAGAGAGAGAGAGAGAGAGAGAGAGAGAGAGAGAGAGAGAGAGAGAGAGAGAGAGAGATAGTGGAAAGTAATAAGGAACGAAAAACAGATAGATAAACAGAAAGAGAGGGGAAAACAAAGGAAAATAAAACAATAGAAAAAGAGACGCCAGAGAGAAAGAAAGAAGTCCATATGTTGAAGAAGAATATGTAAACAAGAACTGACAAAAGAGGATATTGGTTAAAGCAAGAAAAAAATTCTAATGCTTGCCGTCATGCGAGTCATGTAACTCAACATGCGTGACTATTGCACGAATAATTATGTATTTTTCTTAATCTTTCTTTAGAGCGAACGTCTGCCGTACCCTTTTTACGATTTAATTCTATTCTGTTTATCATCGATTATTCGTTTCCACGTGTATTCGCAGCTGCTAACCTTACGCTATACTGTGACCTTGACTTTTATAACCATCAACAGTTAAATATATTAAAATACTAATATGTTTCATATCCTGGCATAAAATGATTCTGAAAATACGTTAAATACCACGAAATCTAATTTATACAGAATCTTTCGTTACTGTTAGTGTATTCAAAAGGTTTAACGAATTATGCGACAGATTACAAAGTTTGAATTTTTTTATATATGTATACTGTTTTCCGAAGTTTAATGTCATTCACAAACTCGTAGGTGAGAGCCAGATGCAGAGGGTCAATAAACTCGGACATTATCACTGAATTAAAACAATATAAACGATAGGATTGAGATCAAACAGATTTTCCACAATGCCCAACAGCTTCATGCTAACTTTCACAGGACATTTGTCCCTACGGGTTAAACTCGTCTTATTTCAGTAGATAAAACCGTTTTAATGTTTTATCTGTCAACACCCTTATCTATAATCACATGATTGCTTTGGTGTTTTTTTTTAATCGATTCGAGTCTTATAAAAAAGCGATAAAGTGTTGTTGGATTCTATAAGATCTCACACATATGATTTGAAACGCTAAGTCAAGCCCAACTTTTTTTTTATATTTTAGGTTCATTTAAGTGACTCTATATGGAATATATGAATAGAAAACGTATTCATATGTTTTTGCTTAAACGAGGTTTCTG
>NC_051399.1:11191922-11199422 GCF_015228065.2 Penaeus monodon | reverse complement strand
ACTCATCAGGAGTTCTTTTCCTTCTTCCCACAACTCATTTGGTGTTTTATCATCTTCACATTGATTAAGCAATTCAAATTTGTTTGACACTGTAATTCTGTAATTGTTATCAAGTGTTTTGTAAATCGAGCTTAGAGGTGGTGTGGACGCTCCATCTTTTTTAGTCCTATTTGAAAGTCGATAGTTAGTAGTTGGTGGTCACTGTTGCAGTCGGCACCAGGTCTTGTCTTGGCATTTTTTATACAACTTTTCCATTTCTGGTTCAACACAATGTAGTCAATTTGGTTGTATGTTCTTTTGTCTGGTGAAAACCACGTGTACAAGTGTCTTGGGTGGTGTTGGAACAAGGTGTTGGCTATAACTAGATTATTTGTACTACAGAATTCAATAAAATCTTCACCTCTTTCATTTATATCTCCAAGGCCGAATTTTCCACAGATGTCCTTTTTTAGATCATTTTTGCCTACTTTGGCGTTGAGGTCTCCCATGATTACTTTTACATCTCTGTTCGGGATTGTGTCTAAAGTTTCTTGGAGAGTGTTATAAAAACTTTCCATTTCTTCATCACTTGCAATGTTGGTTGGTGCGTAGCATTGTATAATACTAATGTTATGAGGTTTTGCTTGTATTCTTACTTTTATAACGCGATCATTTATTGGGCTGTACCCAATTGGTGCATTTGCAGTTTTTTTTCGTGAGAATCATAGCAATTCCGTGACTATAATTTCCTTATTTTCCAGAAAAAAGAACTGTCTTGTTTTCTTTCGTTTTGAAACTTCCATTACATTTCCAATTAGTCTCATTGATTCCTAGTATTTGAATGTTGTATCTATCCATTCCGTTACAGACAGTATGCAATTTACCCATCTCTTTCATTTTCCTTACGTTCCACGTTCCGATTTTTAATGCGTTTCTTAATTGGACATGTTTTCTTTGTCTTTTTTGTCTTCCAGATGCATATTCAACATCATCAGCCTGGTTGCCCACTGAACAACGCGCCCCTTGATAACCCACGCGACGGGCGATATGGTATGAATTATCATTTCTGTATTTAATCATTGGTGTAGAGGTTTGTCAGGAGAAAAGAAAAGTTGAGTGGAATCCCCCAGGCTCCTTCTCAACTCGCAGTCTCTAACTAACTAGGAGGAACTATCTCTGCCGCTTTGAAACAGTTACACTGCAGTACGCCAGACATATTGTTTGGTAAAACCAGTAATCAGTAGAACCGAAGGTGTTTTCACCAGATATCCACTGCCCTGCTGCCGACAGCTTCACCGCAACCCTGGCATAGGGAGCTAATAGGGTGCTATCCTTGTTCAAGGGAAACACACACATGCACAGATACATTTTTTTCGATTATTTGCTTCATCAAAAAAGGAACTCTTGATGAATTCAAAATATATCTCTCTGTCTATCTATCTATCTATTCATATATACGTAAGTATATATATGTATATATATATGTGCATATATATATATATATATATATATATATATATATATATATATATATATATATATTATATATATTTGTGTGTATATATGAATAGCAAAACACTCTTCCGTGCTGATACAATGGAAGAAAAACCCACAATACAAAAACTAGATTTATTGAAAATGAGACTACTGTAGTCTCATTTTCAATAAATCTAGTTTTTGTAATGTGGGTTTTTCTTCCATGTATATATATATATATATATATATATATATATATATATATATATATATATATATATATATATATATTATATATGTGTGTGTGTGTGTGTGTGTGTATGAAGTGTGTGTGTGTGTGTGTGTGTGTGTGTGTGTGTGTGTGTGTGTGTGTGTTCGTGTGTGTGTGTGTATTATAATCATTTTTTAACAGCCACTCATTCCACTGCAGGACTTAAGCCTCTATCTGTTAATCATTGAGAGGTCATTAGGCAGTATCGCCCTTGCTTGATTGGATGCCCTTCCTAATCAACCGCGGTTCTGCGTGATGACATCTGTGCCAAGGGGCTACATCCCCTACAACCTCTGCCTTCGCTCTCTCAAGGCGATGTATCGTTTTCTCGCCAGGAGATCGGGCTCGAGTTAGAGAGCAGGCATTCTGTAACTGCCTCGGCGGGGATTTAACTACAAACACACTCACACATGCAATATATGTATATATATATTATATATATATATATATATACATATATATATTATATATATTATATATATATATATATATATATATATATGTTATATGATATATAATATATATTATATATATATATTATATATATCTATATAGTATATATATATATATATATATATATGTGTGTGTGTGGTGTGTGTGTGTGTGTGTGTATGTGTGTGGTGTGTGTGTGTGTTTGTGTGTGTTTATATATATATATAATATATAATATATATATATATATATATATATATATATATATATACATATATATATATAATACATATATATATTATATATATATATATATATATATATATATATATATATATATATTTATATTTATATATGCTATGTCTCTTTCGACATAATTTCCAATACCCTAATCTGTTGCAATGCTGTATAATGCAGCATATTGCAATATGTGAATAAGAGAAGGCACTTTTTCTTGGTTTCCTTTTATGGTAAAAACTGCTAATTGTAGCTTTTGAAACTAACAGAACGACACCATAAACGACGACTAGTCATGAGATGTTATAAACATAAAAGATATGGAGAATAATGATTATTCGCCATTGCAAGATATGTAATGATTTTTATCGTTACACCTTCAGCTTAATTACAACATCCTGATAAAGATTCTACATAGAATATCGAATCGTCGATTGCATAGCGTGCATTACGAAATTATTCATTCTCATTCATACCTTTTTTGTACGAGAAAAATTAATAATCTTGCAATACCATGACGTCATGAATAAGGCAGAACGGGTGTGCCCTAATAAGGTTTTAGATACTGCACTTGTAATTGTAACAACATGTTGATATTAGTGCCTTCACTAAATTAAAGGTTCACTGAAAATGAAATAAATCTAATTAACTAAAAAAAAAAATACCTTATCCAACTGGATTAGGTTGTCAAGCACAGTACGTTGTCTCTAGTTTAGTTATAGTTACTGGAAATCCGAATTTTCTCATTCTAGAAATATACATTTCCATTTCATTTGTTTTTCTGGCATAGATAAACAAATTAGGAAACGGGTTCATTTTCATTTCTTCCCTTGAAACAAATGCATATGAACTTGGTGATATATTTAATTTACAACTGTCATACATAAATGGTTTCAGGCAAGTTAAGCGCTTAAAAGGTTTGGGGAAACTGGGAATAATATATTTAAAAAGTCAGCAGAATGTCCTTACTGATGCTTCATGTAAAATATGAGACCGAAAATCTTGGAAGTAACCGCTTATCGACGCATTTGTTAACCGACTCTAAAATACATCTCTAATATATTTAGCCTTTTTAACATTGGTCTTTATGCTTTGAATACACTGATATCTTGGACTGTTTTTTTATTTCAATTTATTTTGATGGTTAATGGTTAAAAGAAATAATGTGCTAGACATCAAATGTCATAAAGAACTATGGTAAAGTATTGTGGCGAAAAGGGTAGAAATGAATTAACGATTTGAATGAGTGGACAGAAGGGGATGAAGAGAAGGGAATGGTGGAGAAGAAAAGACCATGCAAAATTAGTTGAGGCGAGGGTCGAGGTCCAAAGTAAAGGTGACCCCCTACATTGGTATTCAGTCTCCGTCTCCTAAGCCCCCACAACAACAATAAAGGGTTTGCTAAATGGTTAGATGTCGATATTGATTGGATAAGTTTTTATTCAAGTTTATAGAAAATGTAACTTTAACAGAAATGTAAAAATAAGGAAAGGAACTAGCACACTTTCCATGTAAGAGTACTTTTATTCTTCATTTTAAATGGTAACATTTTGCTTGTTAACCTTCATTTGCTGGTTACAACTTCACATTCTCTTTCTTTCTCTCCATATCAAAGGACTGAATAAAAAAGGGAATTAAGATTCCATTTTATTTTATAAAATATCTCAAAGTCAAATCTAGGTGGTAAGCTGATTATAATGCGGACATGAAAAATAGTCCCCTGCAACTGCAATCCTTATCCCTAGTCACGGTCATCACTGTGATACTGCACAACATAAAGACGAAAAAAGAAACGAATCCTCCATTTCCTGGGTTAGTATGAGAAGAGAGTCCTTTCTAAGCACAGTTAACACAGCACTTGGAGTTTGCTGCTACTCACAAGGAGATGCCTGATACTGGGTCACAAGCATTGGGACACAAGTGTCAGAAACTAAACATGATGCTTTTTATTCCTGATTTTTTTCTGAAATGAGAACATAAATTGAAGAAAAACAAATGGAAAAAAAATCTAGATTTGTATAACTGAAAGAAATATAGTATTTAGAGTAACACAGATAATTTTGCTTTGGATTACTCCAAACAGCTACTGTTCCTGTCACAGAAATACACAATAAACAAAAATAAACAATAACTTTTCCAATAGTAACTCTAAGTTTAAATTTGATTTGTGTGTATAGATATATGTATCATAAACAGTAGCACATTTAATAAAGTAACCTTATCACTGACTAAGAAGCACTACTATCCCTCCGTATGATAGTTTATATATACAAAATGGGGGGTTTCAGTAGCACAACTGTAGGTGTCAGTCAAATTACGATCCAGGTTTTACATCACAACCTTGGGGAGCTTCTCCAAGGGGCTCTTAAAAATCCTGGAAAGTTTCAACATTCCTGCAATGTACAGCATAAATGAAGTACAATACACAGACAGACACACTGGGATCAATACACCAGAAATAATAACCAGCCCTAATCTTATATAGTGTAACTGTGCAAAAGCTATGCCAGCTATCTTTTACGTTAGTTTCTTTGCCTTCTGGTACAAGACGTCCACAACTTTTTCCATGGCTTTTATGGTATCAAGAGCATGTTCATAAGTTTTGTCTTTTGTTACTGGATCCCAGACAATCAAAACCCCAGCACCCTGATCCAAAATACCTGTCAACTTAGAATCTAGAATCATCTGAGAGAGTTTTCGTTCGACTGCATCCTGTGGGAGGCCTATAGTTTCACTGACATATGACACCTGCACCTTACTGTATGGCTCTATAATTCTGCAAAGATTTTGCTCCAACATGTTGTCATATAGAGTATTCAGATGAGCTTTTACAATCATATCACCTTCTAGTTCTTCTTTGTATTTGGCAACAGTGGTCTTGAAATCTGCAAGTGAGCGCTTGCTACTTGCAGTAGCAATGCCCTTCATCGCATCCACATGACTACCACTGTGCCGTAGAGCCAACTTTCCACTAACAATATTGTGCACATCCTCAGGTGACTGGAGCATGATCTTGGACAGCAACATGTACTTTAGAGCTGTTAATGCTTTTGGACTATCAATACTGTCATAACCCTCAAAGGCTTCATAAAAATATGAAAATGCAGTCTTAAAATCCTTTTCTTCTGCAGCATGGAGAATGCCAGACTGAAGATCAAGGGCAGCCTGGAGTTTTGGTGGGCAGTAAATTCCATTGGCAGTTGTACGAGCTGAAGTCAGGGCTGCACGAGCCTTAGGTAGATTTCCCAAAGCATGATATGTCTTGCTTTCTAAAAGTTGTACTTCTACCAAAAGGTTTTTGTCATCCAATTTCTTCAACTCCTTCAGCAGCTGTGAGCCAAGAGCAAGTGCTTCTGTGTACTGTGCAGTATCGAAGAAGAGTGCTACTAGGCGAGCCTCCAGAGACTGACGCAAGAAGGTACGGCGCTCACTTTTTGACCATTCAATGTTTTCCCTGCATACTTCTACTTCCAGTCCTGTTGAAGCTTCCATGTCCAGGAACATGTCGACCATTGTGCGTACCAATTTTGCAGCCTTGGCCTTCGAAATCTGTGAGAGGAATGGTCGTGTATCCTTAATAAGCTGTGCCAGCTGGTGAGCCTGACCAGCTTTCTTGTACTGTTCTGCCAGTGACAAAATCCCGGTCTCCCTGGCAGCCACATCCTCATCTGCATCTTCTGTAAAACAAAATAAACTGTTACTTCTACTGTGGATATCTATATATATTAAAAAAATGAAGGGACACTATGGACGATATTCTACTTTAGGGAAAGATATAAAGATGAACACTATTCCTTCCATACTTCCATACTGATTAACTATTCTCAGCAGTACACAGATATTTTTAGACTGCTATCTTAACACTTGTCACTAGTGTTTTACATATTGTTATAATTCAGATAGACCAATGATGCAAGCACGAAAGTTCTTTGCCAATCAACTCATGGAGGTCATATACATCAACACCAAACATGAGATGATCTGACTACCAATATTTTTATCCCTCCAAAGAAGAAGAAGAAGAAGAAGAAGAAGAAGAAGAAGAAGAAGAGAGGAAGAAAAGGAGAAGAAAAGAAAGAGTGAAAATGACATATAAATAACTCAGCATGCATCCTGGTATGTAAAATAGAAAAAAAATCTTTTCTTTATTATATATATTCTAATGAACAGTAGCTATCAAAGCATTCTTATTAATAACTGTGAAATTACACTTTACATTAAATCCTTATTTGAAATTACAAAAACAAATTTGTCATTAAAAAGTTTTGATAAAATATTAAACAATGCATACTAAGAAGTGGTTTCCACAAATACATGATACAAAATTAGATTTTTACACCATTCACACTATCTCTTTCCCCTAATCATTTAATCAAAACTCTCTTGAATAGACTATCCAACAAACATTATAATAAGGTTACAAAGGATATGAAGCATCTCAAGTAACCTGCAAAACTGAAAGGTAAAAAAAAAAAATTACAACTATTTAAAAAGCCTCATGGATATATCACACATGTAACATCCTCCGCAATTGTAATGTGCATCAAGGACCAGTGCTCCCCCCCCCCCTTTTTCATGCTCAATGGCCATGAATACAAAGTAGTGTACTATGACACTGGTTATATCTGGATGGAAGATAGACCACTATGGGAAGAGAGGAATAGGTACCGGTTACAGGAGGGTAGGGTACAAATGTACTCTGAGAATATATACCAAGCTTTTCACTAACTCTACTTCATCAGTAACTAGCATATACAAAGGTGATGCTTAATTCAATTTCACATTTAGTAAAGATACAGGAAGAAAAAAGACAACAAATGTTTGGGAGCCATGTGATTAATACATTTACTAAGAATAGGTACTGTGTAGTGACATTCTCTTAAATTAGTAAATGCATTTTTTTTTTTTTTATCTTCTAGGTTTATGATTTCTAAATCCTTTTCCTATGGAATTGCACCCTCAACCCAGAGTGATATGACTTGTAATTCCACAATCATCATGGATTCACTTACTAATCTGGAACAGACATCCGTGTATGATGTGTAAAAAATAAATTAAGCAAAACTACAGTGGGAACGCTTACAGCAGATAAACTGCCACCATTG
>NC_051399.1:11171127-11181127 GCF_015228065.2 Penaeus monodon | reverse complement strand
AATTGGCAAACCTCTATAAGAGAAACCTTTTCTTTTTGATGAAATATATTTTATTTAAGTCTTTGTTAGAAATACTTTCCATTCATGTAGGTATATACAAGCATCTTCTTCAATAATAAACTAAAATCTCTTGCTCATGATTACTGTTAATCATCCGGAATGACAATGCAAAACTTTTTGGTAACTACCAGTTTCCCATGCAGAAACTTCTTTTGTATGAGAATGTACAAGTTGTGCATCCTCAAGCCCAACAGATGCCACCAGGAAAATGTTGTGGTCACTTTTTTATTTGTTTGTGAAATGTCTCTGCATATAGATGGCTCTACTAGTGCTTATCCACACAGGAGTCAATTAGTAGACCTTGTGACCTTACCTGATTTCACCTTTCCTTGAATTGGCAGGAAAACTTTTTTTTTACTAATGCTATGAATATCAATGGTGTTATTTTTATTATGGACATTATAACTACTATAACATTATAAGCATTAGTAACAGAAAAATAAGATAATGTAAACTATTTTCGTAAATCAAAGAAAAGGGTGAATGGGCGAGACAGGCAGTATTCGTAATTGGTTCATTGGTGACTTAGTACAAGTGTAGCCATCTATGTTTTAAAACAATTAATAAAGTAAACTCACAGTGGGCATGGCATGTAGGTACAGGCCATGCCTGTCAAGTCTGGGTTAATTTGCCTTATTTGTACATTTCTGTCAGATTTCTTCCAGGAATGCAGAAACACTGTTCTGTCTTTAATTATGTGGCAGTGAAACCATAATTACAAATATTAACTCAATGCTAATAAAAAATTTGTGCAGGGCATTGAGTGGATGAAGGCAGGATACAGTTCTCTGAATGATAATGCTGAGGCATTACTGTTATTCAATAGACATTTAACATCTTTTATCTGCTAAAAGTTTTAAAAAATCCATATTCATTCCAGATAACATCTAAGTGAGGTGAGAAGTCAGCTGTAGAATCTGAGAAACTTGACTTTTTAAAATAATTAATCAGTAATGACTGGTGGCAATTTATTTCTCCTGTATTACTGCTGCATCATCACCAATCTGTCATGTAAAGATCAATCACAGAATTGTGTAGGACTTTTCATAACATGTCCTTCTCAGTCTCTTTTAGTGTTTAAAACTTTAAACTGGGTTATAGATCCTTTGATTCCAACAAAACTGTAATAATGCATCCATTGATAAGAAGGAAGAAAATTGTAAAATAATAAAATAACAATACATAAACATCCATTTTACTATCACAAAATGAGCCTTACATATATTCTAATATCGTGACAAACATATGGAGAAATCATATGAGAATAAAATATATATCTGTTCTGTCAATGTCATACTTGGTAAATACAAAACAGATTCTCTTTTTATTTGAATTATACTTCATCTTCATTTAGCAGCATATTTGGAATGCCATTGCTGATTGGGAATTTTCTCTTAGTTTCTGGGCATTCCAGGCAACCGTTGACCACTTCCACCTGAAGAAAAAGGGAAAAAAATTAAGTCAGACTTATCATCCATGTATTGATGAGAATTCAGAACTTATCTACTACTTAGTTTAGGACTTCTTACTTTGCAGAAATGTCTTTTTGAAAGGATACCAGATTTGAACACCTAGGACATACACATGCAATATTATTTGTGTAACTGCTCTTCTGCACACTGTCCACTTAACCACATAAGTCTTCTCACCCACTGTATGACTGTATGCAAGTTTACCAGGATACAAAAATGTGTAATGGTTTAATTACAACTCCATACTTCTATAAAAGTCATATTCTGAGTTTGAGGGCCTTCCAAGAAAGATTCTCAAAAATCATATTCAAGCCAAAAATTTATCCGCTTACAGTTTGAGAAAACATAAAAAAGCAGTGTCCAGTCTGGCAAGGATACTGTCAGGATAAAACTGTGAACCATTCTTTCAATATTTTACTTCTGCTAAATTACTGAAACAAAATTAGAAGCAAGAATGCTGCAAGAAATGCCTGCATAAACACATGTATGGATACAGTGAATTCTAGAATTCTAGTTAAGAATGAATTTTAGATTGGCCCTACTAATAATATAATGCTCCTTTTAACCTTCAGGAGCTTAACCCCTACTTACCATAATCATGGTATACTGCATAATATGTTTGCTATGAAACTTTCATTGTGTCCACTAATATATATCTAGTATTATTTAGCAAATTTCCCTTAGTCACACCCACAAGATTATCCCCCTACCATCACTCCCCTTGTGATCTCTCCTTAAAGTTACATTTTCCTGCCTCTTTCTTCTTGTGAATGGAACACCATGTAAATCAATAATGCTGGTATTGTATGGTACATTTATCTACTCAAAACTCTCATCTTTTCCTCTCCCATACTCCTCCTTCATACACCATACTATTATGAGTTATCTCCAAATATATAATCTTTTTACTATTATCCAACTGCCTCCAGGAGAAAATGGGGTTGAGTTGGCCTCTGCTTCTGGTAGTCTGCAAGGCCTCCTGGGCTTGCCTCCTGGGCCTTTTCCAAATGCAGCTGGTGGGTAGCACTTACCCAAGTGCAACACATGATTTTAATGTTTTTGCATATTCAGAGATGCATGATATGCATTTGAGTTGCTATATTGAACCTCTAGTAGACTAATCATATACATTTGAGACCTTTTCAATAAAACGTATGTTACATTCTGTGTACATGATTGAATGTGGTTTCATTGAAGGGTAAAAAATATTTAAAAATTACTAATTTTAGCATATGAGATTGTAAATAGTGATATAGAAGGCTGCTGCCCACACGGCTTCAGTAATTCCCTTATATGTGTCATACTTCAAAACAGTCCTATGCCAAAAGACAATGCATGTAGTTTACACAGGGAGACAGATCTTAAACAAGAGTGAAGGAGTGAAGGTTACTTACAGGTTCACATCTGCAGCAAGAGAGTGTCATGTTTTAGTGTGTCGCATCTTCCACAGGCGAACAATCTATATGTTAAAATTTGCCCTTTATGTGAAATAATAGCCAATCACAGCATTACACATCCCATTCTCCCACAGGTAATTCCCCAGGGTATGTGGTATGAGCACAAAGGCTCCTTAAAAAGAACAGCAAAAAACGTAATGCACACATCATTGTAACATAATGTGAATGACCTGTCGCCCAGAGCTGTGTGTAAGTTGGCAATGACCCAGAGCCACAACCAAGGCAGCCATGATGTGAACCCCATATCATCTATAGGCTCTGAGTTAATATATGAACATCCTCTTAAATATTTCAAAATATACATTTCATTTTTTAATATGAGAAAAAATAGTTTACATGCCTATAGTGATTTATCCCAATTTTCATTCATATGCAAAGGATAACTTTGAAAACTTTTCAAATTTTTTTTCTCTTTGTATTTGACATCTTGTGTGTAAAACTTATGAGGTACTAATAACCAAAAATTTCTTGAAGAAAATTTAGCAGCTGAGAGGACAGACAAGATTTTCTGGGGTAATATTATAAACAAAAGAGGCTCAAATTTCTTCCACTGCTGTAGTACATCATGAAAAAAAATTGGCTGAAGGGAGGGTGACAGGGATGTCTTGTCATCAAAATTTTTGGCTGAAAGCCAAGGGGACAGGAAGATCTCGCTGTGAGATATTGGTGCTGAATGGAAAAATTTGGCTGAAGGCCAAGGTGACGGGGACATCTCGGCATCAGTACACAAGCTTATGGAAGATTTGACTTGGTAGGACTTTAGGAAGTGACTTTCCACAGGTAAATGAGATTGGAGTGTACCAGCTGTGAGCCATGCCTGTGAAAGTGCTCGTTCCAGGGAAGACATCATTTTCATACACAATAACCTATTCTTGCCTGCTCTGAACTGTGGCACAAGGAGTTAGGGAAACCTGAGTAGTATGAAAATATAAAAAAAACTGACACAAATAATGCAATCTTACTTAACCCATTCCTGACAGGTGGCATGTATGTACATGCCATGGTGTATGTATGGACATGCCATGAGTTATTTTTTGTTACAATCATGGCAAAATATTATTTTTCTGCCACTGAAAGTGTGATTAAGTAATTCTTAACACTTTCTCATTTTTACAAAAAAAAAAAAAAAAAAAAAAGAAATAAGTAACAAACTGGACGATTTCAACTCCATGATGCCACACACTGCTTATTTCATTCAGACTATAGACTGAATAATGATCAACTATGGAGTCTATATAACAACAAAAATAGCCTTCAATCTCGATTTATCAGGAAGTATGGCAAGTAGAGACTTTAGAAAATAATCAAAACTGAAAATACAACATATATTCGAAGAAACGGCATGGGATGCTGGTGTTTGGCATGAGTGGTCGCGCATGCTAGGGCGACGATATAAGCCCCCAGCAGCGAGGCCCGGGCCACTGTGAATACTACCCGTCGGGAAAGGGTTAATGTTACTGTTATTACAGATTACCTGGAGAGATAGTATAAAGTCTGCTCAACAGAGAGTCTATTGCTATCTTGATACAGCATAATGAATGACAAATGTTGACCTTGGAAAATGGCAAAACAACAAAAAATGCATCTGCAGAAAATAGGCTAACAGCAATACAAACAGAAGGCAAGGAGTCTTGATAGTATGCAACCACACCTCTGGGAACATCATCACTCAATTAACCCTACTCCATGAATTTTGGTCCATGTGCAAGCTATGAGGCACCCAGATCCAACAGATTAACTCATGGTTTGCATGCCAAAATGACTCTCTTACTTAAAATGGTCCATAAACAGTGTATGTAGCAATAAAACTTATACTACTTTAAAATTAAAGATTAACCAGTGTGGTAGTGATGCCTATGGTGTGTGTATCACTCTCACTCTCACTCTCACACGCACTCTGATTCTCAACTGCACGCGCCCACCCCCATCTCCACCTGATTTCCCCTTTCCTTGAGTTTTTTTTTACTAATCAATATTAATGCTGTTACTATTATTAGAGACCTTATAAGTATCATAATGTTACTGATATCATGAAGAGAAATATAAGATACCAGAAAATATTTCCGCAAAATCAAGAGGGGTAACCAGGTACTCGTAATCAGCACAGTGGTGCTTAGTACTTGTGGAGCCAATTATGTGTAAAGACAATCAATAACTAAACTCACAGTGGCATATATGTAAATGCCATCCCTGGTGGCATCAAGTTAATCTAAACTAAACTTAAATGACTGCAGTGACACTAATGATCCCTTACAGGTCTAACCATAATATGGATCCAATAACATCCACTTATCCTGAGAAACACAATGGCAATGTAATACCTCTAGCAGTATATGATGCAACTTCTTCAGGAGGTCTTCATCATTATCATAACTCTCAGGCAAGGTCTCTGGGAGGTCTTCCTGGTGCCCTACCTGCAATGGATAGAGGACTTAAGCAACACTTGTTATCTCACTTGTGTTACAACTTCCATATAACGTTCAAGAAAGGTCAGTGTCTATTTCCAAATTGATATATTTCAAATAAATTAGAGTAACTGAATAACAGAATTGCAAACTTACACACTGGGCTGCAAATATGAGAGCATTCCAGTCCAGCTTAGGTATAGTTTTAGAGATAAACTCTCGGTCAAAATCAATATCCACATTTCTTACTTCCTCTGCCTGTAAAGAAAAGAATCAAACATTAAAAAATATTAACAAATAATGGAAAAGAAGAAGAAGAAAGCATCCATATTGTGCCAAGGTGATGCCTCTCTAAAATACTGCTGTGCTATATAACATATGATTCACTTTAAGTTTCAAAATATGACATATATAAAATGCAGCATCATAACAGAAGAGATATTGCTGCAATATGAGATATGTGCAAGGCCTTAAATGACATGCAATGACATGTTCCCTAAGTAATAAAGGGGGCATTGAGGGCTGCTTAACAAATAACTGGAAATTATTTCTTCCTTTGAAAATAGCTTTATAGACTGGAGTGCCCCTTGTACACCTTAAAACATGGTTTGCTACCAGTTCTTAATTTATGAGCTGTAGGAATATAAGAATAAAAATCTTTGAAACTCATACATGAACTCTAAGCTTTTGTAAGTACTTCTGACTGATCTATTCATGTCTGTGATTTATATATTTGTTCCCTAAAAACCATTGGTGTTAGGTGCATACACCATCTACTGTAGGACTGTTTTGTTATCATATTTATTTTTATATAGCGTTTAGTCACCAAGGACTCAATAACTAGGCTTACCTGACTTCAGCTGTTACCCCGTTCCTTAAATTCTAGGGAAAGGAGTTTAGATTTCTAATACACATCACACTGATGCTATGATTATAGCCATTATAAATATTATAATTATAATAACCTTAGAATAGTTATAAAAATAAAATCAAGGCATGGGGGAAGTTAGTAAGATCATTGTAGGCCTAGTAATTGACCCCCTGAGTAACTAAGCATTTCTTTGTCACTCAAGATAAGTGGACAGAACAAGGGGATGAAGAAAAGTCAAAGAAAAGGAGGAGAAGAAAAGAACATGCAAAATTAGTTGAGGCACGGGTTGAGGACCAAGGTAGAGAAATCCCCTACACTGGGCCTCAGTCCCCATCTCCTAAGCCCCCCCATGACACCAATGATCAAGGTATTGGGGGGACTAAACCAATACATAAAGAAAATGCCTAAGTCAAATCTCTGTCTTCTTTTGCCCTTAGCCCCAGTATACATGTAACAGTCTTTCCAGCATGGAAGTGATAATTATTAATACTGATTGTTATTTAACATTATAATTTTTAACAGTATAATTTTATTTTATCATGTAGGAATCAATCTAATTTCTGCTTTGCCTAAATATAAGTGGTGGAGGTTTGTTGGCATCTCTAGAACACAAAATGTGACCACAGCCTTCACTAGACACTTTGCCAATGTCAGACCTCAAAGATCACAGAAAGATAGAACACATCTAATATACTTTTAAGAAAGTCTATTCTGAAAGGTGCTGAAGATGTATTTCAAATGTTTGCCAATATGTATATCTGCTATCATGCTACAACATAATATAGCAAACTTACCAGTAACCAAAGTCACTGATTAATGTGATAGACCCACAAGCCAACACAGTAACTAACCTAAGTTGTAACTGGCAACTCTAATAGTATTTGAAACAAATTTACCCACAAACTGCAAAACTATATTCTACACATATTGACTCATGTGAATACCTAGAAACCAGGTCCAGATACCATGTTCATTATTTGTCTGGTCACTTGCAAGGCATATAAATTTATTGGACTATTGCAAGCAATGACTTTTCTGGAATATTTCATGCCACCACTACTAGGGTCTACATCATCACAAATTATAGAAATACTCAAAGTACGAATCAGAGAGGTGCAGTAAAAAGCAATTACTTCCTGTCACGTCTGGCAAAATTTAAAAAAACCTGACTGTATATTCTTGCAAGATGGATCTAGTAATCCTACTTGACAATTTGACATCAATTAAGGGAATAATCCAAGCTCTAACTCTCAGGAATATTTATGATAAATGTTAACCTTAACCACTATTTGATACTACATCATTCTATTTACTGGCTCTCATGGATCCTTGATTAGACTAGTTCTTCTAAAGAGGAACTCTATAGAATGGCCATACAATTTATAATTTATGTTAAAATTTGTAAAATCTATCATTAGTTATCTGTACAGCTTGTATCAAAAGAAGTCTTTCGACAAATACTATATCATTGGTGAAGCAAAGCTCTTCTACAGATTCCCATTACTACTACTATGAATGGGGTAAATAAACATGACAAGCAATCAATTCACATCAATATTTGGGTAAATATTCAGAATACCTTTAAGTGACTGATCATGAAGATATTGGTATCAATTGATTCCTCTCACCCTTTACTACCCAATTATATATGCAGTGGAAACTCCCAATACCCCACAATCTTGGCTTCAATAGCAGGGGAAGGCATTAATGGTACCAGGGAAATTGCGGGTTAAAATACGAATAATATACCAACAACTGATCAATATATACTCAAATGCTAGGGGCTGCTGCCCCCCCCCCCTAACCCCTGCCTTGGAAACAAAGAATCCACCATGGCAAGATAGAGTATAGGACAGACTCGGCATCAAGTGCTCCTGCATATCAGTCACACTACCCTGACATGAATACGTGGTTTCTTGTATTCCTCCCCTTGGGTAGTGCCCGAAGGGCACACTCAGTCATGGTAACTTAGATTATCCAATAAATTTTGTGACGTGGAGTGTGTACGTACTATAAAGAATTACCCCCTCCCCTGCTATCCTAGCCAAGAATGTGGGGGTTTGGGAGTTTAGAGTTTTCTGTGGCAAATGTCCTGCATATTGAGTAGCAAGGGGTGAGAGGAATCCATCAATACCAATATCGTCATAATCGGTTAAAGGAAGGTATTATGAATGTGGTATTTTTTACCGAGAGCAATGAATCTCCAGAGACGAAGTCCCAAACGAGGTTATCATGCGAACCCAAAATCCAAATCAAACCTTTCCTACATTCTATTTATTTGCTGGACAGGGGGGGAGGGGACAATCTCCCTATACCCCCCTTTATCAATAGTTTGCGCCAACTTACATAAAACATGATATTAACCCATAATTGACGGGTAGCATTCATAGAGGCCTGGGCCTCACTGCCGGGGGCTTATATCGTCGCCCGAGCATGCGCGACCACTCATGCCAAAGACCAGCATCCCATGCCGTTTCTTTGTAATACTACGAAGATATGTTGTATTTTCAATTTTCATTATTTTTTACAGTCTCTACTTGCCAAACTTCCTGATAAATCGAGACTGAAGGGTATTTTTGTTGTTATATAGACTCCATAGTTGATCATTATTCGGTCTATAGTCCGAATAAAATAAGCAGTGTGTGGCATCATGGAGTTGAAATTGTCGGTTTGTTGCATTTTTTTTGTTTGTTGCATGGTAAAAATGAGTGTTAGAACCGACTTAATCACACTTTCACTGGCAAAAAAATAATCTTTTGCCGTGATTTTAACAAAAGAAAACTCATGGCATGTCCATGCATACTCTATGGCACGTGCCCCCGGCAGATGGTCCCGACATGTCATGGCATGTACGTACATGTCACCCGTCGGCAATGGGTTAAGAACTCTGGCTGTGTGAGGGTGTTGTGGACTTAGTCTCCGAGCATTGATATGAAGCAGATATTTTTATAATTTCATGGCAAATATGAGGCCAGAGCAGACGTACCTGTGATGTTAATTACTCTATTTCTTATGCTCTATAAGATATCAGAGTTCATTTCCCTCTCTTTCTGTGCATCACTCTCCATAACATCATCCCCAAATATTTATCAATATTAGTAATGAGAGTATCAATAACAAAAATTGTTTGAATGACTGATAAAGTTTGTATGGATCAGGAAATGTGTATAGCATGCATGTACAACAACATTCCCTCATAACATACAGTCAGATAAGCAGCATATAACTAGAAGAAACGTACCCACGTAAATATACATGGAAGGATGATTATAAACCTATTAAAGTCTATTATCCTCAAAATAAATAAAGAATTTTACCTGTATCTTTAGTGGAAATCCTTCTTTTACGTTCTTTATCCCTTTACTTGTCAACATATTATGCGTAATGAGCTTCATTCTTCTGATAACGGTGAGTAGAATTTTAAAAAAACAAGGGAAATACAAACACAGGCGTTAAATGTTGTGTAGTTTTAGGCCTACACAACACATGTAGTATTTTCGATTCCTGGGAGAAGGATCGAGACCTGGCGCTAGATCAGGGTTACGCAAGGGAGTTTTTTTTATGTAGTGTATTTCATGTCTTGATATTTTCTCTGTATGTGATATATGTGAAATTTCCGGAGTATGTGAATAGTGTTTTTTTTTTTTTGGGGGGGGGATGATTATATTCAGAGACTCAGATAGGTTTAAAACGTGTTATTGGAGTTTAGATGCTGAGACACTGAATTATAAACTT
>NC_051399.1:11153627-11163627 GCF_015228065.2 Penaeus monodon | reverse complement strand
GTGGCTTCTCGAACATTCTCGACTATGTGGAAAAGTTAAAAGTTCTGGAAATTAGTGGGAGAACTTTTGTGATTCCTTTCTTTGCTTTTCTCATTTCCTAATTATCCAAAATCCCGTGAATGAGAACTGTGTTAAGCTTTCGCCATGAATATAATTTTCATTTCCGTTTGTGAAAGTTATCGTCATTAATGAAATATCATGTGCCATGTTCAGTAGATAAGACTGACAAATGGTCTCTCACGCAAACTGCTCAAGCTAAGAATACCCTGTGTAAAAAATAATAGTGTGAAATATATATATATATATATATATATATATATATATATATATATATATATATATATATATATATATATATATACATATATATATATATATATATATATATATATATATATATATATATATATATATTTACTAGAGCTCAAAAGCCCATTTTTCTTAAGCCAGAGATCAGGATTCTATCGTCACCTCGAAAGTTCTAGATCAAAATTCTTGAATCCCATCAGTTTAAAATCGGTTTTGTCCATTATGTCGTAATGTTATACGTTAGGATTACGATCCACGCAGTAAAGTCTTTCCGATGCCAGTGTTATTCTTTTTGGGTTCATGAGATTTAGGATGGATGGTGATTTGTCTTTATGCTTGCTACGTAACTTCCTCCAAGGAATGACGTCACGATATCTTCTTGCTACCCAGTGAGTAATATTTCGATTTTGTGCAGGCCCTCTAATGCAAATGGTCAATTTACACGTTAATAAACAAGAAGAGTGTTTTCCAGGTATAGAATGAAAAGATTTCTGTTATAAATGAGAAATAGAAAAGGCGGAATGTTGTACTGCACAGTGATGATAATGATACCCCTGTGTATTTTTCTAACATGATAGAGAAGGTTCTCGAATGTTCTTGCCTTCATGTAGTTTCCGTATTATTACACGCATCCGTGCACATCCCCCCACCCCCCACATATATTACCCACACACATATGTATATCTTAGCCAGTGTACGTTTTAGACAGAGGACACATATGGCAAAGTATGATA
Organism: Penaeus monodon; assembly: GCF_015228065.2. NCBI lineage: Eukaryota > Metazoa > Arthropoda > Malacostraca > Decapoda > Penaeidae > Penaeus > Penaeus monodon. The sequence goes on along the minus strand of NC_051399.1, from coordinate 11,162,584 downwards.
AATTAGTCACATTGACCAGACTAAATTGCAGTTATATATGTTGAGGCCATAACAAGAAATATATATATATATATATATATATATATATATATATATATATATATTAGATACATACATACATATATAGATATATATATGCATATATGTATATATTATATATGTATGTGTGTGTGCGTGCGTGCGCGCGCATATGAAACGTATTGATGAACTAACGTTTGGTAAAATAGGTGTGGATGTATTGCATCACGATTAGTTACTGATATCAAAATAACGCAAATTAATAGAATTTGTGCACACGCTTTTTGTAAAATCATTATATGAATGTTGCATAAAACAAACAATATGTTTTATGGTAGATTTTGAAAACTAAGGGACTAATTACTCAGTATACGTATTTCTTGAAGATACGTATAGACGTATGCACGCACATTCCGATAAGAGGCGGCAGTCGGACCTTGAAAGCCATTCGAAGCAGACGTGTCAGTCAAGCTTTGCCCTTCTTACCACAACTGAAATTTTCTCACCGGCGAAAACTCAGTGAAAGTTAAGTGCACAGTTCGAACAGAATGGCCGGAAAACAGACCCTCTTTTATGATCCGGAAAATAACGACGGGCAAGGAACACATGGCGGCAACTGGAAAATGCAATATACGATATTGTGCATTCTTGGAGTTGTCGTGACGATATCCGTAATTTTCACAATACCGCTAGTCATATGTCGCAATCACAAAACAAACGAGGAAGAACTAAATGAAAATATTTATAAGGAATGTAATACGTCTAATCAAAACGATATTATCGAAAATGAGAAGAATATAAGCACTGGAGAAATCGTTTCTGTGAAGCCTAGAAGTGGCGAAGATTTCAGACGATACGAAGAACTATTGGGTGAACTCAAGTCCATGGGATGCGAACCCAGGAGCCGACTTTTTAAAGTTTCTGACCTTCTACCAAAGGACAGCAAACTGCACGACTTAAATTACGACCTCCAATACGTGGCCCTGAAGAAGTGCCTTCCAGAGTGTAGCTTCTGCCGCGAGACGAGTGCGGAGTGCCTTCCTTCAGCCGAGCAAGTTAAATTGATTCCACTGGTTGCCAAGTCAGCTGAGGCCGAATTTCTGACGTATCACCTGGAAGTGACAGAAGACCAGTCCTGTGAATGCAAGTGATGCAGTGCGAAATGCAAATATTTTTTATGTTTAAATTGCCTTTGTGTCAGACTAAATAAAAAAGTAAGAATGAATTATCTTTTAGTGTCCTTTATCTTAGAGTGCAATTCCACAGAAAACGTGTGAAATAAATGTCTGCGTGACCGTTGTCATAAATGAATCAAGGCTACTAATAAGTTTAGAACACAAGACTTTTGATATTCCATACTGATGAAATAAGCGAATAATTGTTGTACTGTAATATACTTTGTCAAACAATGTTTTTTTTTCTGGTTAAAACACAAATCGCTAAATAACATCAGTTGCTCTTTCGTACAAATCCTTCAGTACAGACAAATACCGTTTTTTAGCTTTGTTATAATGCATATATATTTATAGCCGTTTGTTTACCACAACACAAATAACCTTATTGTAAAAGTGCTTATAAGTAAAAGTTTTCTCGATGTTAAACCTACAATTAGCTAAATTATCAACTTATCTCTTCGTAAGCATATCATTACAGATGGTAAGGATTAAAGTAAGATAAACACGTTTAGACATGACTATACGCTAATCTTTAAACACGATGACTTGTGAATCATCAATAATAAAACTCTTTCGCGTTCACAAAAGAAATCCATAAAGGATGTAATACGAGATTTTCAGAAAATTTCTTTTCGATGTCTTTAACCCCCCCCCCCCCAAGTGTCATTGAGATTATTCTACGGTTGGTGAAAATAGCTCAGTGCACATCATTTGCTACCATGTAAAAATAAAAATGTGAATTTACATAGGGTATACAAATAAAAATAATGAGGAAAACCACTAAACGGTATATGCACCACACACACACACACACACACACACACACACACACACACACACACACACACACACACACACACACACACACACACACACACACACACACACACACACACACACACACACACACACACACATGCGTGTGTGTGTGTGTGTGTAGTCAGGGAAATTTTCCATAAAGAGAATGACCACGCACGAATTTTTCCTCATTATTAATGGTAAAACGTTAATCTCACTCCTCGCTATGTCCAAACGTGTCTAAACATGAATCCTTATCGTATTTGTCACGAGACGAAACATGATCTTCACTGTTAAGGAAAAAAGTCAAGTCAAGTGAAATTAATAGAATAAACAATAGCACCTTATTAATCAGGTCTCGCCATGATCATACGCGTCTAAACATGAACCTTTGTCACATTAATTATATAAGCGGAAACATGACCACACTTCATCTATCAGGGGGAAAAAAAGTTAATTCCAGGTAAATTCACGAAATGAATACGGGTAAAGCATACACATATATATTCCTCTCTCTCTCTCTCTCTCTCTCTCTCACTCTCTCTCTCTCTCTCTCCTCACTCTCCTCTCTTCTCTCTCACTCTCCTTATCTCCTACTCTCTCCTCTCTCTCTCTTCATCTTCTCACTACTCTTACGTCTCTTATCTCTCGATCTTCTCTTTCTTCTTCTTTCTCTCTCCCTTCCTCTCTCTTCTCTCATCCTCCTCTCTTCTCTCTCTTTCTCTCCTCTATCCTCTCTCTCTCTCTCTCTCTCTCTCTCTCTATACTCTCTACTCTCTCCTCTCTCCTCTCTCCTCTCTCCTCTCTCTCTCTCTCTCTCTCTCTCTCTCTCTCTCCTCTCTCTCTCTCTCTCTCTCTCTCTCTCTCTCTCTCTCTCTCTCTCTCTCTCTCTCTCTCTCTCTCTCTCCATCTCTCTATCTATCTATCTCTCTTTCTCTTTTTTTCTCTCTCTCCATCTCTTTCTGCCTATTTGTCGATCTACTTACCTACCTACCCATCTATCCGTCTATTTATCTAACTCTCTATTTATTCATCTATGCCTATCCCTCCCTCCCTCCCTCCCACTCTTTGCTTCGTATTTCCGTGAGAATACGTACTGGTCAGCTGATTACCGTTGGTGATTTCATCATTTTTTCTTATCATCTGAACATACTCAGATTTTCTTACAACGCCCACGCTTATCTACCGCCCCCTCCTCCTTACCTCATTTCCATCCAACCTTCAGTTCTTATTGTGTATCCCTCTCCCTCTCCTCTTTCTTTCCCTTTCACTCTCTTCCCAAGGTCCTCCCTCCCTCCCTCCCCACCTTCCTCTTTTTATAACCTTCATCTCTCTCTCTCTCTCTCTCTCTCTCTCTCTCTCTCTCTCTCTCTCTCTCTCTCTCTCTCTCCTCTCTCTCTCTCTCTCTCTCTCTCTCTCTCTCTCTCTCTCTCTCTCTCTCTCTCTCTCTCTCTCTCTCTCTCTCTCTCTGCTTCCTCTGACACATCTCAAACGTTTTAGACACTGATATGACTGATAATCAGTAATGGTATATCAGTGTGACCGCCGAAGAACTCCTATGAATTGTCAATGGCTGTGGGGTGACTGATACCACTGCGTAATACTCGCTTAAAGTTTATTCAGTAGCGGTCAAATCTATTAATTAATACATCGATTGTAAAATGCACACAATATACAAAGCCGCAAAATAACAACGTATATTAGAATATATATAATAAAGAACTTTCTGCAAATATTGGATACATACGCATTGCGGAACAGTCACTTTAAACATCACAGGCTACAACGTCAAGTAACATTCTACTTCATATATTATATATTAGGTCGCGACCTCATTATCTCCCAACATCGATCATATGAAGAGCCGCCATCCCTTCCTATGGCACGACCCCTCACACAAACATTTTTTGACAGGTCAGTTCTTATGGCTGATGCAGATCATGTGTTGACCCGGTGGTACTCGCCGAGGCCTTCTCGGCGGTTGTAACACAGAAGATGAATTTATACCATACAGGCCTCTCCGATCGCAGTGTTACAGAATACGTGACGTACAAAATATATGATATGCCAGCTGCTGATATGAAGTATGGGATATACCAGCGGCTACAATCAGTGATGATTGATTCACAGTCACTGTTTCAGATGTTAAAGTTGCGGCCGCGTGGTGTATGTACCCCCCCCCCCCCCGCCTTTTTGTCCAAATGTTTTTATACATTTTTATCAATTTACTTGTTCGTGTACGACGAATATGAGCATACTAAGTATTGTACTCAGTGTTATTTTCAAGGTACGAATGGTATCCATACCAAGGCTATATGATAATAATGGCTAAAACGAATAACTAAAAATGGTCGGTCGCTGATGTATCTTAAAGTTTCATGGAAAAAAAAATACAGCCGCTTTCCGGGACGCAAGATTTTCTTTGAAAATACATCCCCAAACCACGGACGACCGAGTTGGAAATTTGCTTCAGCATTATGGGTTTCGTTCCTTTCGCAGTAAGAAGAAAATGTCCCATTCGGTATTTATTGAACTAGTGAGTACTGGGAAAATGTGACACAGATGGAAGCGTGTCTTGTAGATAGGAAACATTTAATTTGAATAACGAAACTTTCGAGCGTGGGACTGGTATCACATTTTTCTATGCCCTTCTATGAACACATGCATATCGGAGGCATCACAGTGAAATAACATTTATATTGTTTATTATATAGATCATGCAGAGAGATTGCAATAATTCCCTAACGTTCTCCCAGCAAGACTAACTGAATGTGGATTGGCAATTTCTCCAAGAAGAGTAAAACGGTAGATCAGCACATTATATAGCTACCGTCCTACAGCGCAATGTCTGCCGATAATATAAATATCTTGGGATTAGCGTCAGTATTTTTATTACTATATAGTCCCTGAGAAAGTCTCTGGAAAAAGGCAATGCCACTTTGGATGCTTGTGTGTGCATGTGATTAGTTGGAGAGTTCCATATTGCAACGTGCAGTACATATGTGTACATAGGTCTGCGGCATCTTCCCATACCACTCATTTTAGAGGAAATATCTAAATAGGACCCATATACTATGCATTTGCAAGTTATTATTGGTTTCAGTTTCAATTGCATCTTTTTATAAATTAGGAGATGCATTAAGTCAGCTTTGTCCAAGGAGAGGCGAACGAGAGACGAGAGCATGACGTCGACTGCTGAATATCTGCTGGGACCAGAGTACACCTACGAGAGCCATTGTGTTGGGGTAACCTGAGCAGGGGGCGGCGACCCCCTCGCCTCGGCGCATGCTCTCGGCTGCCCATGGCGGCAGGACTCCAGTTTCTCTCGAAACGACCCTGGGGTAAGTCCGATTTGTCGTCGCTCTTGTGTTTCTGTCTTTCTGAATTCTCTTTCATCTTGGTTTCCTCTTTCCCAAGTGTATAGTGAAGCTTCGGTGTAAAGTTATATATAGGTATATATGCGCATATGGGCATACTTGCATATATATATATATATATATATATATATATATATATATATATATATATATATATAGTGTTGGGTGTGTTGGGTGTGTGTGTGTGTGTGTGTGTGTGTGTGTGTGTGTGTGTGTGTGTGTGTGTGTGTGTGTGTGTGTGTGTGTGTGTGTGTATGTGTATGTGTGTACATATGTATATGTATATATATACACATATACTATATATATATATATATATATATATATATATATATATACATATATGTATATATATGTATATATATCTAATTTGTATCTATCTCTCTGTATATCTATCTATCTATTTATCTGTCTATCTATCTATCTGCCTATCTATCTATCTATCTATCTATCTATCTATCTGTCTATTTATCTCTCTCTCTCTCTCTCTCTCTCTCTCTCTCTCTCTCTCTCTCTCTCTCTCTCTCTCTCTCTCTCTCTATATATATATATATATATATATATATATATATATATATATATATATATGTGTGTGTGTGTGTGTGTGTGTGTGTGTGTGTGTGTGTGTGTGTGTGTGTGTGTGTGTGTGTGTGTGTATGTGCACGTGTGTATCTATTTTCTTATTTTTTTCCATTCCTGTTTCAGAAAAAAATACAGATCAATGAAGCTAAGGACTGTGTCAGATAAAATGAAATTAGTGTCGTTCGTAATAGCCACCTTTGGGTATTTCGTTGATGTCAAAGGTGAGTTTAGTCTTTTTAGATAAATATTTTGAAGTAGATAAGGTATAAACAACAGCACACACGCACACACACACAACGTACACGTACACGTACACGCACGTGAACAAACACACACACACACACACACACACACACACACACACACACACACACACACACACACACACACACACACACACACACACCACACACACACACACACACACACACACACACACACACACACACACACACACACACACACACACACACACAGCCTTTTCGTTTTCTCTTGGTTACACACTCCCTTATTGTCTGACATCCATTGACCTCGAGTACAACGAATGAGTTTCACAAAGCAATATAATTTGTTTGCCGTAATGTTTATGATATCAATATTGATCGAGTAAACAAGGGAAATTGGTGTGTGTTGTGTTAATGTTCATTGCTTATTTTTTTTATTTTAGAGTGTCCATGCAGTGAACTATGTACCTATTTATAAGGATATCCACTATACGGAATTACGGTAATTGTATGTGTGTTGTGTGTATATTATATATATATTATTATATATATATATATATATATATATGTATATATATATTATATTATATTTATTATATATATATATATATATATATATATATTATATATATATATATATATATATATATATATATATATATATGTTTGTGTGTATATGTATAAAACACACACACACACACACACACACACACACACACACACACACACACACACACACACACACACACACACACACACACACACACACACACACACACACACACACACACACACACACACACACACACACACACACATATGTATGTGTATATATATACATACATATATATGTGTGTATACATAGAGGCACACCAGTAAGACGGGACTTCCAAGATTACCAACAAACACGCACACCTGAATATCTAATCTATAGAAGCGTAATTGTGTTGTAACTCCTCTAGGAAATTTTATCCAGAAGTCATACTGGTGGGGCGATTAACTATAGATAATATTCAATATGCACGACAGCTTCATGACCATATCTTTTTATCAATTATAGATTCTATCTTCTTTGTGTGTCTAATTTACACACACACATTCTATACGAATTTGTTTTCATTGTGCTTTCGATAATGAAACATACAATTTCAATAGATGGAAATAGGAGCAATTACTTTTAGTGTAAATAAATAAGATCCTTCCTCTCTCTCTCTCTCTCTCTCTCTCTCTCTCTCTCTCTCTCTCTCTCTCTCTCTCTCTCTCTCTCTCTCTCTCTCTCTTCACTTCTCCCTCCCTCCTTCACTTCCTCCCTCCCTCTTTCACTTCCTCCCTCCCTCCTTCACTTCCTCCCTCCCTCTTTCACTTCCTCCCTCCTCTCTCTCTCCCCTCTTTGCATGGGCCCACCAGGCGTGTCAATCTACGGCCTGCACACGGAGTCGCCGCCGCAGCTGGGGATGACGTGGCTGCAGAAGGACCTCGACATACAGGAGACTTCGGAGCACATCACGGTCTGCCTTCATCTGCGCCTGCATTTCATCTACACAGATCCTGCGCTCGTCCTGTACATCGATGGCACTTTCTTCGCTGTAGGTGCGAAAGAGGGAGGAAGGGAGGGAAGGAAGGGAGGAAAAGGGGGAGGACGGAAGAGTATAAAAGAAGGAAGAAAGAAAGGAAAGGAAGAAAGGAAGAGTGGGTAGGAAGGGAGGAGTGGAAGAAGTGAGGAAGTGAAGGTAGGTAAGAAGTAATGGAGGAAAGGATGGTAGAAAGGGAGGAAGTGAGGGCAGGAAAAGAGGAAGGAAGAAAGGGAGGGTAGGAAAGAAGGAGGGGAAAACGGGAAGGTAGAAGAGAAGGGAGTAAGGAAGGGAGAGTAAAAAAGAAGGAATGGGGAAGGAAAAGGGAGAAGAGACTGGAATTAAGGAATAAAGCAAGGAATGTAAGAAGAAAAAAACAGAAAAAAGGAATAGTAGGAGAGAAAGAAATAGAGTGGGATGGAGGAATAGAGAAAAATGACCAGAAGTAAATCTACAGGCCTAGAAAAGGAGAGAAAAACAGAAGTAAGGAGAAAGACAAAGAAAGAATAAGAGAGAGAGAAAGAAAATACAAATCGAAAACTATCACTCCTCGCATCATCATATACAAAACCAAAATATCAGCCCACACCCACAGAACGACTAACTCTCTCTCTCTCTCCCATCTCAACGCGCGGTTCAAAACAACCCCCATCTTGCAGTGTACGAAGGAAAGTTCGCTCTGTTCAACGCACGCTACTTTTGGTCGAGCGAGACCCACCCTTCTATTAGGGCGTGGTCGCACCTGTGTTACGTGTTCGGAGGAGACCCTGGGGTGGCGGTGGGCGGGCGCTACGTTCCCGGCCGGCGACAGGGGGACCTCGGCGACCCCCCGCCCATCGTGGTGAGTGTCTATGAGTCTCTTTGTAGTTGTAAAGATAAGTCAAAACGAGGAGTATCTCATTCATTAGATAGTATAGGATATGTGGTAATCATAATATATCATCTGACGTATAGTAAGTGTCTATGATTTGTGTGTGTGTGTGTGTGTTGTTATAACCGTAAAGCAAAAATAAGGAGAATGATCTCATTAGATAGAATATGATATACTCGTATGAATAACATCGCGTTTTTTTTTTTTTTTTGCGGTAAAGCAAAAGAGGATTATCTTATTCATTTGATGAATTAAGATCATCACTAGAGTCTCTGTTCCCGGGAAGCGAACTCAGAACCCCCGCCCCCCCCCCACACACATGCACGCACAACATACCAGGT
>NC_051399.1:11146127-11148627 GCF_015228065.2 Penaeus monodon | reverse complement strand
ATTGCACAGCTGTGGTATGCATAACTCAGTTACTTATGCTGTTGAGGCTACTATTGTTTTGTATATATATATATATATATATATATATATATATATATATATATATATATATATATATATATATATATTTATATTTATATATATATATGTGTGTGTGTGTGTGTGTGTGTGTGTGTGTGTGTGTGTGTGTGTGTGTGTGTGTGTGTGTTATATTCTTTCTTTTAACGGTAGGTTCATGTCTGAGCCGCCGTGGTCACAGCATGATACTTAATTGTAGTTTTCATGTTGTGATGCTCTTGGAGTGAGTACGTGGTAGGGTCCCCAGTTCCTTTCCACGGAGAGTGCCGGTGGTACCTTTTAGGTAATCATTCTCTCTATTTATCCGGGCTTGGGACCAGCACTGACTTGAGCTGGCTTAGCCACCCAGTGGCTAGGCAGGCAATCGAGGTGAAGTTCCTTGCCCAAGGGAAACAACGCGGCGGTCGGTGACTCGAACCCTCGAACTCAGATTGCCGTCGTGACAGTCTTGAGTCCGACGCTCTAACCATTCGGCCACCGCGGCCCCTGTGTGTTATATATATATGTATATATATATATATATATATATATATATATATATATATATAATATATATATATATATATATATATATTATATATATATATACTATATATATCTATATATATATATATATATATATATATATATATATATATATATATATATATATATATATATATATATATATATGCCTATAAAGGGAAGTAAGACTGGGAATGACTGACAGGACAACATATTATTCGTACTACTGTATGGTTTATTCAGTAGCGATCAAACCTGTAATTTTAAGTACACACACACACACACACACACACTTAATGCATTGGCAAATTATATGGTTTCGTAGTTATACGATTAAATATCCTAAGAATGCAGTACTGGCAAAGAACACACAAAAATCTATGACACTGCCAAAGTTTCCGATTACAAAAAAACTTGACAGCACAGAAGTTCATCTCGAAGTACCTTTGTGTTCCAAGAACGTTCAATAGCAAGGAAAACATTCAAAACATCAACTAGAGCGCGACCTCATTATCTCATGGCTCGCTAACGTACAGATAAGCACAGAATGGGGGTGGGTCTTTTGGTACAACATAGCACACAAATATGAGTTGTACAGGTCAGGTCTTATGGTTGATGTATGGGTAATGTGGTTGACTATGGCGTTATTAATCAACCCTCCTCTGCCGCTGTGTCATATATATGTTTACTACACAGAGCCCTTTTATTCAGCCTCACGAAAAGTAAGCGATATACTTTGCTCTAACTAAGCAGGTGATATCTTGTTAATGTGAGGGCCTCTGTTTCAGTGATCCCTCAAAGAAGCACAACTTCACAGGCGTCTGATATAAACTCAGGCCTTTCTTATCAGACTGTTCTCTCCTGATTTAATTTGTAATCCTCTACCCTTTGTAAGCCTCCACAGGCTCTATAGTGAGTGTGGCTCGATAATGGAGACAAAATCCCCTTCCTGATAGTTTTATTGCCTCTGCCTTAACGTGTTCAGTTTCTCAAAACCTATTTGTCAGGACCTGTGCAGAGATCCAGGCTTGGCAGTACAGCTGAGTGATACATTACCTCCCGTATGTATTGCATACCATCTCCTGCACTTACTCTTAAAACGTGGTCAAGGATAGAGCCTCCAGGTTCATGACATCACCTAGGATTGTAGTAATGGGGCAACTGTCCAATGCAGTTTCTGCCTCAACAAACAGGAGCCTGTAACCAGCCATCATCCATCCTTTACATCCCTCTGATTGATGAAAGGTTTTTACATATGGTTTGAATCTGTCATTTCCCTTGTGTACACATCCATGTGATAAACAAACCAGCTTTATACGATACTTAGCAAACCATTTATCAAGTCCGACCTTTCATGACGTGTTTGTCCAAGGAAGTAACTTCAAAGGGAACTGCAGAATTGAACACTATGCATATTTTTCAGTTGAGGGGGGGGGGGTCGAATACTGAGTGGTGCCGTCTTTCTTAGCGGCCCTTCGCCCCTTCACCTGCTCACTGTACCCTTCCCAGAACAACTCGTCCATTTCTGCATATTGCCTTTTCAGGACTTTGTCCCTTTTAAGATGTGCTTTCAGGATGGAGTCAACTTCCTTAAAAGGGATGGGCAGTTCATGACGTCCATTAACCATGATTCCCTCTCAATCACAGTTTCAGGACACACTGATCCTCAACTGATCTTCCCTTTTCCTCTGGGTATTCCTTTTTTCCTGTTGTCCCAAAAGATCCTCAGCCCCTAGTCTAAATGTGATTCTTGTGCCATAGCATGGGTCACTTTCTCAACAGAGTTCACAAAACTTGTTGTTCCTAGTGGCCCAATTACTCCTTCCTTTCCCCTCTCATCCCAAGAAGTACAAAGGCTATGGGGGCTTCCTGTCACATCAGCAATTCGACGCTCTGGACAGGTGAGTGTGCCTATGTA
>NC_051399.1:11126127-11136127 GCF_015228065.2 Penaeus monodon | reverse complement strand
TTTCGTCTTTGCTTTTGTCCTGGTCTCCTTTTATTTGTCTTTTCTCTGTCCTCCCTTCTCTTTCTCTTTTCTTTCTTTCTCTCTCTCCTCTTCTCTCCCCTCTCTCCTCTTGTCTTCTGGTTGTCTTCTGTCTTCTGTTGGTCTTCTCTCTTCTTCTGCCTTCGATGTTGCATGTCGTCTGCTTTTTACTGTCTGAGTCGTCTCTCTGTCTGTCTGTCTGCCTATCTGTTTGTCTGTCTGTTTATATGTCTGTCTATCTTTTATTTTATTTTTGTCTTCTGTCTACCTATCTATCTATCTATCTGTCTATCAGTCTGTTTCTCTGTGTATGCATATACACAGTATATATACACATTGAAATATGCATCTGTACGTATACAGTATACACATATCCCTCGTTCACCTTCTTCCTGTCCTTCTCCCTCTCCTTCTTCCCTCTGGATAGAAATGCATGACTATGACAGCCCAGTAATAGATCTGTATAAATCATATATAAAAATATCTATAATTCCTGAAACTCTCTATTCAATACACAAATACCTAAAAAATACAAAAATACAATAGACTCACATATGGTCTTCTCCAGGACATCAAGATCCTTTCGTCAGCATCTTCTCTGACTTTGTTCCCAAACGCAAAAACGCGAAAAACCGCTGGGGCGACACCAAGGAGAATATCACCGCAATAAGTCTGAGGGTATAGCATACTGTACACGGATTATTATTTTACTATTTTTATTTTATTTTGTTTTATTCTAATCAGTTCCCGATCGGATTCCAGAGTAGGAAGGAGGAAGGGGGAGGGGGTCGAGAGGAGAGAGAAGAGAAGGGGGAGGAAGGAGGGAGGAAGGAGGAAGGTGGAAGGAGGGAGGAAGGAGGGAAGGAGGAAAGGGGAAGAGAGAGAAGAGAAGGGGGAGGAGGGAAGAGGGAGGATGGAAGAGGATGAAGGAGTAGGTAGGAGGGAAGTGGAGAGAGGAGGGAGAAGAGAAAAAGAGAGAGAAGAGAGAGGAGAGAGAGAGAGAAATTTCACACATCCGACCCCTGTAGTTTCTGCTGAGACTCAGTAGGAGCCTTCCGTTCACCCCCCTTCCTGCGTGGGACCTGGGCTCATGGGTTTTGGGACCCTTTACTTCAAGAGACAAGATTTCAGGTTAGAATACACTGGGATTGAAACGTCGACCTTTTTTTTTACGGAAAAGAGTACTGAAATAGAGCCACTAGCAAAAAATACTATGATTCGGGGTTTTTATTAGGTCAGTGAGTGTAGAGGTTTTTTTTTTTATTTTTCATTTCATCCTTCGCTCGATTTTTTTTTCTTCTGTGTATCAGTATCTAGAGCAACTTTGACGGTGACAAAAATATTCATTCAGAGCCAATATAAAGAATATTGATAGGATTCCTAGCGATATAACTTCACATATTAGGCAAGTTAGGTCACCAAGACACCTTTTTTTTCTCACCCTTCGCAAACTTTCGGATTTTACGGGTGCCCCGGATTGGCGTGACTCTCTCCTGCCTCATCGTCATCGCTGCCCTCTTCTCTCAAATCACCTTCACGATCCCGCCGTCATCCTCCCCGAAGGTCATCGACGTCTACTTCTTCTACTTCATCGTCCGCCTCTTCATCACCTTCGCCCACCACGGCGTCTTCGCCTTCCTCCGCGGCGCCAGAGCCCGGGAAATCGCCGACCGTGAGGACAGCGGCGCGGAGGACCCAGCTCGCGTCACGAGGAACCACCCTCACGTCGGAGAGGACTTCGAAAGGGAGAAGTTCGACGTCCTGGCGAGCGACGGAGAGCCTCATTTACAACGAAGTCCTATAGCAACGAACATGACTCGGAAAAAGACTTGGGGAAAATGTTCATGTTTTCCCGAATGCCGTGTGCGTAAAGCATCGGGTTTGGGCCCGGGGGCGGGGGTTTTTTCCCGGGGGGAATTTTTGGGCCCCCGTTTTCTTGTGACCCTTTTATTTTGCTGGTTTCAGGCCGCCAAGGAGCCGCACGCAGCTTTTAAGGAATTTAAAATTATTTGTTTATTTTTTTTTTGTTTTTTTTTAAAAAAAAAAACTTTTTTTTTTGGGTTTGAAACCGGGGAAACAAAAAAAACCAAAATAAAAAAAGGAAGGGGGGAAAATTAATGTTTCGAAACCCTCAAATCATTTTGTATCGATGATGACACAATCCATCTCGATCAAAACAGATAAAAGGGGTGAATGTACTAGATCATAATATCACGTGCTGCACAAACTGTAAACCCGATTTTTTTTTTTGGGGGGGGACTTGGCTATAAGCAGCTTAACATTAAAAAGGGTTCCGTTTTAACAAGAATTTTGGAGAACGAAAAAATTTACAAAAGTTCCTTAAAATTTTCCTCTTTTTTGTTTTAGAAAAGAAAAAAAAATGTAAAAAAAATTAAAATCCCCCTTTTTATGAAAATATTTTAATATACAAAAAATTTTTTCTTTCTTTTTTTTGGGTTGGGTAAATAGAAATGAATGGGGTGAAAGGGGGAAAGGAAGAAAAGAGAGAAAGAAGGGGGAGAGAGAGAGAGGGGAGAGGAGAGGGAAAAAAAAAGAAAAAGGGGGAGGAGGGGAAAAGGGGAGAGGAGGGGGAAGAAAAGGGGGAGGGAAGAAGAGAGGGAAAGAAGAGGGAAGGAGGGAACGAAGAGAGGGGAGGGAGGAGGAGACGAAGGGAGACGAAGAGAGGAGGGGAGAGGAGAGAGAGAGAAAGGGGGAAAGAGATAAGAGGGAGAGAGAAAAAGAAGAGAGGGGGGGGAGAAAGAGAGAGAGGGGGGGAGAGAGAGAGAGAGAGAGAGAAGAGAGAGAGAAAGAGAAGAGAGAGAGAGAGAGGGGAGGGGGGGAAGAGAGAAAAGAGAGAGAAGAGAGAGGGAGAGAGAGGGGGAGGAGAGGAGGGGGAGAGAGGGAGGGAGAGGGGGGGAGAGGGAGAGAGAGAGAGAAAAGGAGAGAGAGAGAGAGGAGAGAGAGGAGAGAGAGAGGAGAGGAGGAAGGGGGGAGGGCGGGGGGGAGAGAGGGAGGGAGGAGAGAGAGAGAGGAGGGAGGGAGGAGAGAGAAAAGAGAGAAAGGGGGGGGAAAGGGGGGAAGGGGGGGAAAAAAGGGAGGGAGGGAAGAAGGAGGAGGGAAGAAGGGAGGAGGGGAAGAAGGGAGAGAGGGAAAAAGGGAGAGGGGGGAAAAAGGGGGGGAGGGGGAGAGAGGGGGAGAGAGAGAGAGAGAGGGAGAGGAGAGAAGGGGGGAGAGGAGAGAGGAGAGGAGAGGAGAGGAGAGGGGGAAGGGGGGAGGAGGAAGGGGGGAGGGGGGAAGGGGAGGGAGGGGGAAAGGGGGGGAGGGGGGAGGGGGAGAGAAGAAGGAGGGAGGGGGGAGAGAGAGAGAGGGGGAGAGGGAGGAGAGAGAGAGAGAGAGAGGGAGGAGGAAGAGGAGGAAAAAGGGAGGAGGAGGGGGGGAGGGAGAGAGGGGGAGGAGGGAGGGAAAAGGGGAGAGAAAAAGAGAGGAGAGAAAGAGAAAGGAAAGAAGAGAAAGAAAAGAGAGAGGAAAAAGAGAGAGAAAAGAAGAGAAGAGAGAGAGGAGAGAGAGAGGAGGAGAGGGGAGAGAGGGGGAGAGAGAGAGGAGAGAGAGAGAGAGAGAGAGAGAGAGAGAGAGAGAGAGAGAGGATGAAGGGAAAGAGAATGAGGTTTAAATCTATCTTTTCATAATGTTTATATCCTTTCTCTCTCTCTTCACAGAGATGTTAAATCCCATGCATAAATCGTGCATCTATATGAGAAATGTTATTGTGCGTATGGAACATATGACTAGACAGGCAAGCATGTTGCAACACCTGCCGCTGAACCTGTCATGAAATCAATATAATCCTGGGATGAGTCATGCAGTACGGCCATGACTGGGGTGCCATTTCATTTGTGTTATTCTAATTTGGTTTAGGAAATCAGACAATAAATCTGGAGACATTTATGTACTGTATTCATTTTATTATTCAGCAATGAAAAGGCAAAAGAAAACTTGTATTTTATCTTTACCTTGAATTATTGCAGCTGCGGCATGTTTGCCTTATAAAACATGTTTATTAACCAGCTATACAAGTAGCCTGATGAAAAAAGTAAATAACCGGTGGACACACGAATTCTTAATAACAAAGACACATAAAGTATTAACTATGTAATGATATCGCAGCACAAACTGAAAACAAATCTATTATCTTTTGAACAATTTTTAATGTACACCTTTGTAAAGAAAATAAAGAAACACGTCACTAAAACGTCAAAATATACAATGTAACGCCCATACTTAAAAAAATATATCCTTCTTATCACAATAGTAGTAGTAGCAGCAGTAGTAGAAGGGGAGGAGGAGGAGGAGGAAGGAGGAGGAGGAGGAGGAGGAGGAGAAGGAGAAGGAGAAGGAGGAGAGGAGGAGGAAGAGGAGGGAGAGGAGGAGGAGGAGAGGAAGAGGAAGAGGAAGAGGAAGAGGGAGAGGAGGAGGAGGAGGAGGAGGAGGAGAGGAGGAGGAGGAGGAGGAGGAGGAGGAAGAGGAGAAAAAGAAGAAGAAGAAGAAGAAAAAGAAGGAGAGGAGGAGAAAAGAAGAAGAAAAAGAAGAATAAGAAGGAGGAAGAGGAGAATAAAAATAGTATAGTTGTCCCCCTAAACTCCGGCCGGGTTTTCTGTGTCTGGCGCGTCGTCGAGTGCTGCCACCTGAGCGAAACAACGCTAAGTAATCCAGGTGAGCCGTAGTTTGAGTCAGTGTGTGCTGAACGTGTGTGTAGTGATGACCGACCAATCTTTTTAGACTGTGTTGAATGTATTTTTATGATTTGTTAACGACTTTTATTTTTTATTTCGAAGAGCATCAATGGAGCGTCGCATAATACTAGGTGAGTACGCTTGTGGAGTGTTGAGGAGAGTGTGGGAGTTAAAAAGGACGAATATTTAGGCGTGTTTACCTTTCTTACCTGTATGGAGGCAGGTAGACGCTCAGGTCGGGCAGGTGGTTGTGGGAGGCGCCGCCGCTAGGAAGGTGTGGCTAGGATTCTCGATTCAAGAGCTTCCTATTAAATGATAAGGATTCTGCAATTCTAAATTAATAGGGGAGATGTTAACTGTAGGATAGAGAATGAACTGCGGTGCGTGAGGCGGCGCGACAGGTAGTGTGACTCTGTGCGCTGGAACTTTGGAAGATAACTAAAACTTTTTGGATCTAAGGGTTCAAAATGCTCTTGAGATGCATCAAGGATGATGACCACTGTCGCTCGGGCATTGGTCATCAACCTTTAGAAAAGACAAGTTCTTGTGTTTTATATAGAAATGCGATTTAAAAAAAAATCCCTCGATCAGGCTGTTTTGAAAATGCCTGATTGTAGGGCATCGACGCTAAAAGTTGAAGGCAAGGGCCATGGGTGGCCCGCGGCGGCTGTTCCGTAGCGTGCCCGGAGGAGGATGAATTGTGGTGGCGCCCAGGGAGGAGATGTCTGGGAGGCGGTGTAGTGAGGGAGAGACACGATGAGAGGAGTGTATGAGAGAGTTGTGGAGGTGAGTGTGTGTGGGAGTGGAGAGAGAGAGAGAGAGAGAGAGAGAAGGCTATAAGTGAGTGTGAGAGTGAATGAGTGAGTACGAGTATGTGTGTGTATTTGTATATTTGATTGTGTATATAGATGGTTGGCACCGCAGATTTACTTTAGATAAATTATGTTCTGGAAATATGCCGGTAGTCAGTGTTGTGCAATACGTGTGGCTCAATTTACTGCTTTTCCGATAATTTGTTGACTTTATTTCAGTTAGAGATTGCGTTGCGTCATGGTTATCTTGGGATCTGATACAGCAAATATCTTATCTTGAACTGTCTTGCCCATAGATAGCCCAGAGTGCGAAATTACTTACTCTTCAGAGAAATAGCAATAAAGGCCTATATATCCTTTCAATGTAGTGGAATTGTAAAACCTTTAACTAGAAATGCAATGTTTTTTTTCCAAAATACAAAACCTTTACCTCACCTGCATCTCGAAAATGTCAAGGTAATGTGAATACTTCATTAGAAGAAATTCATACCAATGTTTGACCTGAGTATTTTGAATATAGCCGTTATACGTTAAGCCGACAGGTAGGAATTTTATACATATGTGATGCTAAATAATTTGGAAGACCGATGTTGAGTTTTTATAGTTTTTTTTTCTGATTTTGGTGTTAGGACGAAAGTTTTTTGTGTTATAAATGTCAGTAGTAGATGACGTTCCAGGTAAATGTGACATATTGTAGTAGAATCCAGAAATAGTCGGTGTTTGACCTGAGGCTCGAGGACAGTCGGCTTGGGTGACCTCAGCCAGGCGACGACCTCATCTGACCGGGGGGGCGTCAATGGGGAGGGGGGAAAGCGGGGGCGAGTGACAGGGAAAGTAAAACAACCCCCTCCCCCCCTCCACGCACACAGCCTACCGCAAGCTTGGTCCAGTTTGAGGCGTGGGAGTGCAGGCCAGCGTCTGGAGGGCTGGGATTCGTCATAGGCCTATCCGATCCGATGTTTTGGGTCGCGCAGACAGGCGTCAGAGTAAAAGAAGGGGCGCGGCGGTGTAAGTGACAAGGAAAGGTGACCTAATGGAGCAAGAATTAGACGCGGAGAGAGAGAGGGAGAGGGAAAGAGACAAATAGGGAGAGAAAAGAGAGAGAGAAGAGAGAGAGAAAGAAAGGAAAGAAAGAGAAAGAGACCGAAAGAAAGAAATAGAGTCGGGAGGGAAGGGGAGGTTGTTGGAGGTGACTGAGATCATAGCGCACACGACGAGGTGAGGGAGGGTCAGGGAGAGAGGTGAGGCGGGGTCAGGGCACACGGTCGCGCTAAAACACAAGTCACGAACTTCGAAAGTTGATTGCGGATGTTTCTGCATTCACGGTTAGGGGACGCCGTGATTGTGTACATTTAAATATACCTAAATGGTGGCTACGCTAACCTATGTCACAATAAAAGCGGACAAACTCCGTGCCACGTGGACGGTTTGAGATTCCAGTAACTCGCCCCGATAACCTTGTGTACAGCGCGTATAGAGAGTTTAGGAATCTTTCGATTTCGGACGAGAGAGAGAGAGAGGAGAGAGAGAGAGAGAGAGAGAGAGAGAGAGAGAGAGAGAGAGAGAGAGAGAGAGAGAGAGGAGACCTACAAAATAAAGATTACGAATAAAAAAATAACGTATTTATGTAAGCAATAGTCCGGCGTGGAAGCTGGTAGGAAGAGATCACATTCCCTTTTCGCCGTTCCTCTTTTGTATGGGCCGGAATCAGGTTTGTGAAGTGGCGTGTCCCGCTGGGCCCTCGCCATTGTCACGAAGGAGCCGCCTCGAAGGAGCTCCCCGGGATAGAATTTCCCCCGAGGAAGGTGTACGAAGACGCGGGAGGTGGGAGGAAGAAGGGCCGTGATTAATGGGCTCTCGATGGAGCGATGCCCATGTGATCGAGAGACTATGGGGCTCGGGAGGGATCGAGAACTCTTTGTTTACGCAACGAGTTCGGGCTTTCTAGGGGGGATGGGGGGTGAAATGGTATGGGGGGGAGAGGAGGGGGTGGAATCACGGTGCCCATCCCCCATCAGAAGGTGCCCCCTCTACCCCTCTTTCGCTCTCCCTCTCTCTATTTCTCTCTTTCTCCTCTGCCTTCGTACTTTTCTACCTCACTACCTCTCTACCTCTCCCCTCTCCTTCCCTCCCCCTTCCGCTCCCCTTTCCCCTACCCTTTCCCCTCCCCTTTCCCCTCCCCTTTCCCCTCCCCTTTCCCCTCCCCTCCCCTCCCCCTCCCCCTCATAGGAAAAGCAAATAAAGAGGATAGGAACAAGAAAGGGAAACACAAAAGATTTAAAAAATACGAAAACAACGATTTCAAAACTGTGAAAAGAGAAAACAGAGAGAAATAACGACGACTTCAAAACAGAGTAGCAAGCAGGACTTTTAAACGAGTATAACAAGTTAGCGAATGTTATGTAGAA
The DNA here is from genome assembly GCF_015228065.2 of Penaeus monodon. Classification (NCBI taxonomy): domain Eukaryota; kingdom Metazoa; phylum Arthropoda; class Malacostraca; order Decapoda; family Penaeidae; genus Penaeus; species Penaeus monodon. The sequence goes on along the minus strand of NC_051399.1, from coordinate 11,128,159 downwards.
AGCTTGCCACGAGCGTAAACACAGTGTTGTCTTTCCGTCGAGAGATCAGTGACACGTCATGCTTTCTTTCGCATTACCTTCCCTCCCCTACTTTACCTACCTGCTTGTGCCGGCCTTTCTGATTGCTGTGTTCTTCTGTGGTGCTTTCTCTTTGTTTGTTTTTTCTTCTTTTTTTCGGTCTTTTTCGTTTTTTTTTCTCCTTTTTTTCCTTTTGTTTCTTTTTTCTCTCTTTTTCGTTTTCTTTTTCGTTTTTTTGTTTCTCTCTCTCTCTCCATCCATTCATCTATCCATTTATCTTTTTCTCTTTTTTCTTTTTAATATTTCATCTTCTGAATTAATTTTTTAAAAATTTTAATTTGTAATTTATTAATGCTGTAGTGGTTTTAATACACTTGCATAAGTATTTTTTGTAATTCTATTTTTTGTCTAAAAATTTTTATATATTAATGGATGTTGGGACTTGCTATTTTTATGATTTCTTACATGAAAGGGGTATGTTCCTTGCATTTGTTTGTTTCTCTTTCCTCCCTTCCTCCCTCTTTCCGACCCTTCGTTCCTCCCTCCCTCCTTCCCTTCTTCTTCTTCTTCTTCTTCCTTTTTTTTTTCTTTTTTTTTCCTTCTTCTCTTCTCTCTTCTTTCTTTTTCCCCTTCCTTCTCTCTCTCTCTCTCTCTCTCTCCTCTTCTCTCTCTCTCTCTCTCTCCTCCTCTCGTCTCATCTCTCCTCTCTCTCTCTCCACTCTCTCTCTCCTCTCTCTCTCTCATCTCTCTCTCTCTCACTCTCCTCTCTCCCTCCTCTCTCTCTCCTCTCTCTCTCTCTCTCTCTCCTCTCTCTCATCTCTCCTCTCTCTCTCTCTCTCTCTCTCCTCTTCTCTCTCCTCTCTCTCTCTCCTCTCTCTCTCTCTCTCATTCCTTGGATTATGAATATAAACTGCTAACAATAATAATAAAATACCTGTCAATAATAGAAACTTAATTCTTTTCCAACAGTGAAATGAAAATTGTAATCTACCAACAATAGAAATATTTCTCCCCGCCCCCACAATAATGATAAGCGTTTGATCTTAATCCACCAGGTATGTGCAGCTCCAGCCTTCAGCCCCAAATGTAACCTCAGCTCTCGGCGTTTCATAACCCCATTCCCCGCATTTTTTTTTGTGTGTGTACTCGACTCCTTTTGTTTTATATACCTTGAATTAGCACTCAAACTCGCGTTGTACGTGAGTCCCAGTAATTAACTTAACTCTCTCCTCGTTCTCGTTATCATTCGCGTTCATCCTCGTGCGCGTCCAAATCTCGGTGAGAGAAAAAAAAGGGAGGTGACGTGAGATTATGCACGATGAGAATGGATGTTGGTGCGGACGTTGGGTTCTATGATTGACACGTTTTGTCAGGATGTAGTTTCGTTTATTTTTTGTCTTTACTTCGGATACTAAGAAAACTTGGGTAAAGTTAGGTTTGTTGCATTATTAGCTATAGGAGCCATTTTGTTTTCAGTGTTCTCTTTACATTATTGTCCTAACTCCTGTTCCCAATCACTTTTTCCCGGACCATTTATCACCACCTCCCAGTTCCCTTTTAGCGAACGCATCAATTTTCCCCTCGTTGAATGCGCTTCCTTCCTAACCCCCTCTCCCTCTTTCCTCCCCTTTCCTCTCTTTCTCACTTTCTCTCTTCCTCTCTCTTTCTCTCCTTCTCTTCTTCTCATCTTCTCTTCTTCTCTTCTTCTCTGTTTCTCTATCTCCCTCTGCATTCCCATCGCTTTACCTGTCTCACCCCTCCTCTCTATGTCCTTTTTTCCTCTTTTTCCCTCTCTCCTTCCGTTCCTTCCTTCTCACTCTCTCCTTCCCTTGCTCCTCTCCCCTTCCCTTTTCTTCTCTTCCTTTTCAGTCTCTGCTTTTCCCTCTCCCCCTCCTCATTTCTCCCTTTCCTTTTCCTCCTCTCCCATTTCCTCCCTTCCATTCTGCTCCCTTCACACTTTCTCCCTCTCCCTTTCGTACACTTCCTCCCCTTTCCGTCAGCAACGTCAGCCACG
>NC_051399.1:11121127-11123627 GCF_015228065.2 Penaeus monodon | reverse complement strand
GATGGATGCTTTGAGTGGATTCTTCCTCCTGTTTGACATAACACCTCTCCACCTTTTGTCCACATCCCGTTCTCCGTCTCCACAGCGTCTTCCCTTAACCTCCTCTCCCTCTTTCTTCTCCCCTCCTTCCCTCCCCTTTCGTTTCTCTCCCTGACGCCTTTCCCTGTTCTTTTCCCCCTTTCCTTCTTTTCTTATCTTTCCTCTCCCCACTCTCCCCTTCTCCTTCCCCTTCTCCCTCCTTTTCTCGCTCCCTATCTTTTTACTTCCCTTCTCTTCCTCTCTCTTCTCGCTCTTCCCTTCACTTTGCTCTTCCCCCCTCCTTCCCCTTGTTCCCCACCTCATCCTCCCTAATTTTCATTCCTCCTCTTCCTCATCCTCATCCTCCCTAATTTTCATTCCTCCTCTTCCTCATCCTCATTCTCCCCCCTCATCCTCCGTCCTCTTCCCACCTCATTCTCTCTCCTCATCCTGGCTCCCCTTCCTGCTTCCTCTTCTTCCCTTCTCCCCCTCTTTTTTCTTCTCCCCCTCCTTCTCCTCTTCCCCTCTCTCTTTCCCCCCTCCCTCCCTCTTCCTCCCTCCTCTTCCTCCCTCCTCTTCCTCCCTCCTCTTCCTCCCTTCTTCTTCCTCCCTTCTCTTTCTCCCTCCTCTTCCTCCCTCTTCTTCCTTTCTCCTTATCCTCCCTCCCTCATCCCCTCTCCTCTTCCTCCCTCCCTCTTCCTCCCTCCTCTTCCTCCCTCCTCTTCCTCCCTCCTCTTCCTCCCTCCTCTTCCTCCCTCCCTCTTCCTCCCTCCTCTTCCTCCCTCCCTCTTCCTCCCTCCCTCTTCCTCCCTCCTCTTGCTCCTGCATCCAACATCCCCATTCCCGATCACGTCCTGCATTATTGTTGCCACACCTTTCCTTGTATCAGCAATCCATTCTCCTTGCAGGCGAGTCTACCGCTCCCTCGCCCTCTCCTCTCCTCTCCTCTCACCTCTCCTCTCGCCTTATATGTCTTCTCGGGGTCTCCTTCCCCTCCTTGTTCTTCCTTCTCCGCTTTCCTCTTTGACCCACGCCGCAGGGTTCGATTCTTTCTGCTCTTTCTTGTTCTTTCCATTCTTGTTTTCTTTTTTTCTCTCTCTTTCTTTTTTTTCTCTTTCTTTTTCTCTTTCTAGTTGCTGGACATTCTTCTCGGTTTCAGAATATTCACATTATTCGCGGTTTGTTATTTTTTCCGATTATTTTCTCCTATCCTTCCTGCAGTTTCTAATTTCTTTGTTTTTTTCTTCTTGTGATAGTTTCGTTTTTCTCTCTCCTTCACCGCCTTTTCCGTTCTTCTTCCTTCTACTCCAACTTCCTTTGCCCTTCTCCCCTTATCACCTCCTTATCCTCCTTTTCATCCTCACCGTCCCCTTTTTTCCTTTTCCCATTGCCAATCCCAGCGCCGGCGTCGCATCGGCCGGACCACCGACATGACTAATTCAACACCCCCACCCCCCTACCTGTGCCCCTCATGCCCCCTCCCCTGCCCTGACCCCGTGCTGTTGGCCATGTGCTGTGGAGTCCTCTTGCCGTTGTCACCGGGGACGCACGCACGCTCCCCTCCCTTTCAAGGGCAAGAGCCGAGCTGTTTTGCCCTTTTTAGGGTCTCGGGGCCCGGAAGGAGAGGGAAAAAGAAGAAAGGGAGTTTGTCCTTCGTTTGGTTTAGGTTTTAGGTGTTATTTGGGGATTAGAAATATGAAAAGCTCGTATATCTCTCCGATGTCGCAGAGATGTGATGATACCAGGATGCAGCGATAGCAAAATTCTGTCCAGATGGGCATCTTTGTAGTGGTATTGCTAGGGTATCGCAATCAGTTGATATGTAAATTTGCATGTATATGCATATGTAACTATATATAGGTGTGTGCATAACGTGCATTATGTATATACACTTGCACACCCTAGGTACATCATGCACATGTACAGAAACAGTCACACAGAAATCCTAGGGTTTTGGCAATCGAGCCTTCCTCCGCACAAGCGCATGCACAGAGAAAGCACATTCACCTTCTTCTCCCAGGCATGTCACGCGCCCGCTCGCCGCATGTGACTTCCCAGACAGCACACGTCACATTGAGATTAAGGTCTTTAAGCTGTAAGGCGTTGCGTAATCCAACAGCTGTTTGGTTTATTTTTTTCTTTCTGGAACAATAATTGGCTTTGTCCTATTTGCCGTTATTGAAAGATGAAATGGGAGTGAGAGAGAGAATAGTTAGAAGGGAAAGTGAAGGAGGAGGAGAAAGAGGAGAAGGAGAGGAAGGGAGGGAGAAAGAGGAGAAGGGGAGGAAGGGAGGGAAAAGGAGAGGGGGAGGAGGGGAGGGAGAGAGAGAGGGAGGGCGAGGGGAAGGGTGGAATGTAGGAAGAGGGAGAGGGAGAGAGACGAGGGACACGATAAAGAGAAATGTTCCCCAGGCCTCTTCCATTCCTCAAAGGTAGACTGCCATATAAGCCTATCGAAGACGCGTTCAATTATATATACAAG
>NC_051399.1:11116127-11118627 GCF_015228065.2 Penaeus monodon | reverse complement strand
AAGGGGAAGTGGTTGGGGATGGAGGGGGCGGAGGAGAGCGAGGAAGGGGGAGAGGGGGCGATGGGAGTTGGCCAAACTTGAGAGTCGAGAGTCAGCGAACACAGGTGGGCGGCTGGGGAGGGTGGGTTGAGGTGGAGGAGAGGGTGGGTTGAAGTGGAGGACAGGGTGGGTTGAGGTGGAGGACAGGGTGGGTTGAGGTGGGGGAGAGGGTGGGTTGAGATGGAAGGGGAGAGTGGGTTGAGGTGAGGGAGAGGGTGGGTTGAGGTGGAAGGGGAGAGTGGGTTGAGGTGGGGGGCAGGGTGGGTTGAGATGGAAGGGGAGAGTGGGTTGAGGTGAGGGAGAGGGTGGGTTGAGGTGGAAGGGGAGAGTGGGTTGAGGTGGGGGACAGGGTGGGTTGAGTGGAGGGAGATGGTTGAGGTGGAGGAGTGGGTTGAAGGGGGGGAGGGAGGGTTGAAAGGGAGGGGAGGGAGGGTTGAGGTGGAGGACAGGGTGGGTTGAGGTGGAGGACAGGGTGGGTTGAGGTGGAAGGGGAGGGGTCCGGGAAAGAAGGATGGGATTAGGGCACAGAGCCATAGGACACGAGGACACGATAACGGGCTAGTGAAAGACAAAAGGTAACGATGGAAATGAAGGAAAGAGAAGAAGAAATAAAAAAAAGTAGAAGAAGAAGAAGAAGAAGAAGAAAAGAAATATAGAATGCAGAGCAGAGAGACGAGCAGGGCATTAGACTGGTGTAACAAGTTTGATGAATATTATGAAGAAAGTTTGACATGGGGATAAACACAGTGTTGTCAACCCCCCCCCTCCCCCCACACACCTATCCGTCTGTCTCTCAACCTCACAACCTCAGCCGGGCCGGAGGTCATACACCCTGCCTCCCCCCGCCCACCCTATGGCCCCACCCTCTCACCTCTTGCCAACACCTCTATTGCCATTTAGTCGCTCTTCCTCGCCCCGCCCCCCCTCCCCCCTCCTTTCCCCTCCTACAACCCCGCCCACACGCCCCTTCTGAAACGCGGCCAAATGATCAATCCGCTCGCCTCTTTCCCCCTTCTCTTCCCCTTCACCCTTTTCCCCCCTCTTCCTTTTCTCACTTCCCCTATTCTCTTCCCCTCCTCTCTCCCCATTCCCCCCTCAACTCCCCTTCCCCCTCCTCTCCCCTCCCCGCCTCTCCTCTTCCCCCTCCTCTTACCCATGTTGCTTCAAGACCGGTGTACCTGCCGTCCTCTTCCCTTCGGCGTCATCTGAGGTATACGAGGTAGCAGCCGGGGAAGCTGGTGGCGGTACTGTTTTTTATTCTCTCTCTCTCTCTCTCTCTCTTTCTTTCTTCTCTCTCTCTCTCTCTCTTTCTCTCTCTTTCTCTCTCTCTCTCTCTCTCTCTCTCTCTCTCTCTCTCTCTCCTCCTTCTCCTCTCTCTCTCTCTCCCTCCTCTTCTCCTCCCCCCTCTCCTCTCCCTCCCTCTCTCCTCCCCCTCTTCCCCTTCTCCCCTCCCTCCTTCCCTCCTCCCTCCCTCTCCTCCTCCCTCCCTCCCCTCTCTCTTCCCTCCCTCCCTCTCTCCCTCCCTCCCTCTCTCCCTCCCTCCCTCTCTTCTTTTCCTTCTCAGCTCATTTGCCTTTTTTCTTTCTTCGGGCGACGATTTTGAAATGAGCTTCGTTGTAGGTGTTGGTGTAGGTGGTGGTTGCAGGTGGTGCGTCCTTTTCCGCCGGGGGTCTTGAGGTGTACCAGCTGGTGAGTGGTCGGCTGGTCGGCTGGTCGGCTGGTCGGCTGGCCGGCTGGCGAGAGGGGTTGGCTATAGATATCCGTTGTGTTGTGATGCGAAGGCGGTTGATCCATCTTGCTGTCGGGTTTGGGGTCGGGGGGGTGGGAGGGGGGTTGGAGGCGAGGAGGGGGTGAGTGGAGCTTTGGGGGGTTGGGGTGGGGGAGGGAAGTGGGGATGGGTTTTGGGGTATGGGATTGGGGGAGGAGGCGGGGATTTGGGGGTTGATGAAGCTTAAGGGGGTTGGGGGAGGGTTTTTGGAAATGGGGTTTGGGGAAGGAGGCGGGGACGGGGATGGGGTTTAGTGGTGTTTATCAGGGGGTTGCGGTTGGGAGGGGAAAGTGGGGATGGGGGGTTGAAGTGGAGGGTAGGAGGTGGGGTTGGGAAAGGACGGCGCATGTCCAATCCCTTTTCCGAGGCTCGCTCCCCCACCTCCCCGCTCCGGGTGAGTGTGACCTATTAGCTGTCACTCCGGCGGTAACCTTACCCTTACGTACGACCACCTTGGACGACTTGTTACCCCTTCTCACGTCCCCTGTCCCTCCCTCCCTCCCTCCCCGCCTTCCCGTATTCCTTCTGTCCTCCTATCTTCCATTCCTCTCTTCCCTCCCTCCCTCCCTCTCTTCCCTCCCTCCCTTCCTCCCTCCCTTCCTCCCTCTCTTCCCTCCCTCCCTTCCTCCTCTTTGTTCCCGTTCTTCCTTCCCTCCCTTCCTCCCTCCCTTCCTTTCCTTCTTTCCCTTCCTC
>NC_051399.1:11088627-11111127 GCF_015228065.2 Penaeus monodon | reverse complement strand
AAGAATTAAAGAGAGAGAAGAAGAAGAAGAGAGGAGAGGAGAGGAGAGGAGAGGAGAGGAGAGATGAGAAGAGAAGGAGAAAAAGAGCGAGAGAGAATAAAAGAATAATAGACGCGGCTTCATGGACGTTCCTCCGCGGCAGCTGGGAAGTTCCGGAAATAGCTCGTGCTTAATTCACCTTTCCGGTTGATCGAGATGTTAGGGCTAACGGGGGGGGGGGTAATTCACCTGGAAGGAATCGTTCTTTCTCTGCACCCGCTTTCTTTTCTTCACTTTCCTGTTATTCGTTCCGTTGGGTTGTTTTAGTTTTTTTTTTTAATACTCTTCTGAAAATTTCCACTCCCTCTTTCCTTTTTCTCCCTCTCCCTGCATCTCACTTCTTCTCTTCTCCTCCCCTATTCCTTCACCCTTTACCATCCTACCTCGTCTCCTATCTACCCCCTCCCTCTTCTCCTCCCCCCCCCCATCACCCTCACCCATTTACCATTCTTCCTCTTCTCGCTCCTCCCCCTTCCCCTCACCTACTTACCATCCCCCCCCCCCCTTCCCCCCTTCACCCTCACCCATTTACCCCCCTCGAACACCACCGCGGGCGCCAGATAAATAATGGTACCCGGATGCTCCCTTAATAAGGCAAACGAGACGGCGCGAGGATGTCAGGGCGTTTGCTGTCGATTGAATTCTCGTGACGTCATGAGGTGGAAGATCGAGCCATCCGAGAGTCCGTCCTCCGTCCTCTCTCTCCGTCCTATCCCTCCGTCCTGTCCCTCCGCCCTGTCCCTTGGCCCTGTCTCTTGGCCCTGTCCCTTGGCCCTGTCCTTATCCACCCCGCTGTTCCCTGCTGGGTGAGGGAGCGGGGCAGCGGTGTTGGTTTATGGAAATATGGGTTCCTTTTGGTGTTTGTGTGCTCTTAATTAAGGGAGGAAGGGTGAGGGATGAGGTGGGGGAGTTGGAGAAGGAGAAAGAGAAAGAGGAGGAAAAAAGAGAAAGAGAAAGAGGTGGAGAATGAGAATGAGGAGCTGGAGAAGGTCGAGTTTGAAGGGAGAGGACAGAGGTAGAGAGAGGCGGATGAGAAGGTGGCAAAGGAGGAAAGGGCGAAGTTGAATAGAAAGAGGGGAGGGAGAAGAGAATGTGAAGGTAAAGGTGGGTGAGGGATGAAAGATAAGAGGGAAAAGATAAGGAGAGGAAGGAGTAAGAGAGGGAGAAAAGAGGCTGCTACGCGATCGGAAGAACCAATACGGAAGAGGAAGCAGCGATAAAGAGGAGTATGTAACAACGAACAATAGGAAACGCCGATACGTCGTCGATAAACCGGATGCACACACGATATGAAAAAAGAGGGAGAAAAAAAATCTGTAATTACACCCTGACCAATCGACTCACGCAAGAACGAGTCAAGGAAGTGAACTTCAGAGTTCTTTTTTTTCTCTGTCTCTCCTCTAAACTGCAACGGCTGTTAAACAGTGAGAAAAAATCGAGCTGCAACATGACTCACTCTCACAAAGCGCCGTTGCTAATTTCGTTAAGTTACGAATTTCGGTATTTTCGATAGTGAGGAATGATAATGGGAGATAACGCTGGAATTTTATGTGCCCCTTTAATCTGCCTGGTTCATTAAGGAGCAAATAAAGTTCGAAGTTGATTAGAGGGGCAGGCGATTCCAAGGGCAGCACTGTGTTAATGACTTATTTAAGAGAATGGTAGATAGATGAATTAAATAGGTAGGCAGATGGGTGAATGAATTTTATATCAATATTTTTTTGTCTTTATTTTCGATAGATAAATCGACATGTAAGCAAACAGATGTTTTTTGTTTTTTTTAAATCCATACTCTAGGCTGCTGCCACCACTAATAGGTCAATATATATGTTATTTACGTCATTAGATATATTAATAGGTAAATAATTTGCTAAAAAACATAACGTCATGTCCGAAAGTCTGATATCCATAATAGTTATCAATAATCAACACCAGTACACGTATAAGACGGGAAACGGGCCATGCGGACAGAACACGCGTGGATTTCGGCTTACAGCACGAGTGTTGGCGTACCGTTGTGTTTATCTACGGCGGGGCGGACAAGTAAGGTATGTGACAGGGAGGGAGAGAGAGGGGGAGTAGGGAAAGGGGAAGGAGGGGGAGAGAGAGAGGGGGGGGATGGGGATGGGGAAAAGGATGTGGATGGGGATGGGGAGAGGGAGAGGGAGAGGGAGAAAGACAGAGACAGAGACAGAGAGAAAGGAGGAAGGGGGAGAGAGAGAGAGGGAGGGAGGGAGAGAGAGAGAAAGAAAAAGAGAAGAAGGAGAAGGAGTGGGGGAGAAATAAAGAGTAAGAGAGAAAGGAAAAGGGAGAAATAGAGAGAGAGAGAAAGAAGTAAAATATAAAGAAATACGAACAGAAAAAAATAATAAGAAGAGACAGAAACAGACAAAAAATAAAGAGATAAGGAAGGTGCTTCGCTGTGTTGACGCTGCGCCGCCACCACCGCCTCGTCATGGATGTGTATTTACGGCCCTGTTCAAATCCCCGGCTTGTAATTTGTGGCCTTAGCGAAGGATGACTTGCTTTGGTCGCGGAGTCGAACTGTGTTTGTGCTTTCGGAGGGAACTCGCTCTCTCTCTCTGCTTGGCAAGTTTGGTGCTTTGATTCGCGTTTTGCTTGTTTGAGCTTGTGTGTTGAGTCGTGTGTGTATCTGTTTATCTGCTTGTACTCGTATTCGTACTCGTATTCGCACACGTACAGGCACACGCACACTCACAAGCACACGCACACTCACACTCACACTCACTCACACTCACTCACACTCACTCACACTCACTCACACTCACTCACACTCACTCACAACACACACACACACACACACACACACACACACACACACACACACACACACACACACACACACACACACACACACACACACACACTCACACTCCACACTCTCTCTCTCTCTCTCTCTCTCTCTCTCTCTCTCTCTCTCTCTCTCTCTCTCTCTCTCTCTCTCTCTCTCTCTCTCTCTCTCTCTCTCTCTCTCTCTCTCTCTCTCTCTTCTCTCCTCTCTCTCTCTCTCTCTCTCTCTCTCTCTCTCTCTCTCTCTCTCTCTCTCTCTCTCTCTCTCTGTGTGTGTGTGTGTGTGTGTGTGTGTGTGTGAGAGAGAGAGAGAGAGAGAGAGAGAGAGAGAGAGAGAGTGAGAGGATGGAGAGATTGTGAGTGAGTAGTGATGTGGAGTGAGTGATGTGAGTGAGTGAGTGAGTGTGAGTGAGTGAGTGAGTGAGTGAGTGAGTGTGTGTGTGTGGTGTGTGTGTGTGTGTGTGTGTTAATCAGTCTATCTTCCTATCTATAAATCTATCTGTGCATCTACCCATATCAACATTCTTCTCGCTCTTGACGCACTTCAAAAAACACGCATAATTACCCACAGCTGTAAAAAAAAATGAACGGAGGGAATCAAGTCCGGACATTGCCGTTGTCTGGAAACCGTCTCTCGCGTCCAGCCTTCAGGTAGAGCAATGGGCGTGGCCGCGTGTAATATGGGGGATGGGGGGAGGGAAGGGGAGAGAGGAGGAGGGGGTGATGGACATGATGGACTACCAGTGCGTGTCGTACGGGCGGTCGGACCTGTAGAAGTCGTCGTGCATACATGTTGTAGCCCCTGGGGTTTGAGGGGGGGAGGGGGGTTAAAGGGGTGGGTGGGGGGGGAGCCGTGGGAAACTACAAACTCCGGTGGTGGTCTGTTGGTGATGGAGGAGCGTGGGGAAGGAGGCCGTGTAGGGGGAGGGCGGTTGGAGGTGTGTCCCTCGCTCTCCATTCTGGTTGTCTATGTCTTTCTCTCTCTGTCTGTCTGTCTTTGTGGCGGGTCTGTGTGCCTGACTTTCTGCGAGTTCTGTGCTCGTTTCTTTTTCCTTTTGTCTGCTTTTCTCTCTCTCTTTTTTTTCTTTTTCTCTTTTCTTTCTCTTTTTCATGCGTCAGCCTCTTTCTCTCTTTTTTTTCTCTCCCTTTTTTCTCTCACTTTTTTTCTCTCACTTTTGTCAGTCTTTTTCTCTCTTTTCTTTCTCCTTCTCGTGTCAATCTTTTTACGTTCCTCCACCTTATTTCTTTCAATCTTTCTTTTTTCCTCTCCTTTCTGTAACTTCCTCTCCTCTTTTCTGTCTTCCTCTCCTCTATGCCTCGTTATCTTGTTCTTCTCTCTGGCGTTCTCGTCCAGCAGGCTCCCCCAAGCCGGGTGCGGGAGATCAGGTGCTTGTTATCGAGACCACTCCTCCCTGGCATTCTGTTCCTCATGTTAAAAAGGCAGGACATTCAGATCCCCCGCACCTGCATGCCGTCTTGCTTGTGTTCTGCATGGATGAACAGGGCAGACATGGGGGAGGAAAATGAGGGTAAATGAAATGTATTTGCCCTGTGCGAAATGCAAACAAGAAATGTATATAACGCGTCATATATTCATTCACACACACACACACACACACACACACACACACACACACACACACACACACACACACACACACACACATACACACACATACACACACATACACACACATACACACACACATACACACACACATACACACACACACACACACACACACACACACACACACACACACACACACACACACACACACACACACACACACACACACACACACACACTCATACACAGACAGAGGCTTATAATTATGCACACATACTTGCACTTTCATATGCTGTATAATTTGCCTCAATGCATACATACATAATAATTCACACTTGCACTCCTATAACCGAGACACACACAAAGCAGTCCACGGAGGCTTGTGAGCATGCAGACGGGTGCATGGGCAAGTAAACAAGCATGCAGGCAGACGGCCAAGCGAGGGAGCAGGCAGGCAGTCGGTACAGAGCCGTGGCGATCATGGGTCATGCACCGGGCGGGCAGGTGGCCGGTTGGTAAGGCACGCACCGTTATCATGCGCTGGTAACTGCCCTCTCACACCTCCACTCCCCCCCCCCCCACTCCTCTCTCCCTCACACACTCCCTAACTCTCCCTCGTCTCGCTTGTTCCCTCACCCTCCCTCCCTAACATTGCCTGCTCCCCCACCCTCTTCTGCCCCATCACTTTCTCTCTTCCTCTCTCTTGACTTATTTTCCTGTTCACGCTCCTGCTGCTTGTTCCCTTTTCTTTTTATGTTACTCTCACCATTTCTTCCCCAACCCTCGTTTGTGTCTTCGTCTATACCGCTATACCCTTCTCTTCATTCTCCCAGCTTGCCTCTTCCCTCTCCTCCCTCTCTCTCACCTTCATCCTCCCTCCTCCCTTCTCCCTTCTTCCACCTCTCCCTCCCTCCTTCCCCTTCCTGCATACCACTTCCCCTCCTATCCGCCATGTTTCTTTCATTTTTACTTACTACTTAAGATGATCTACCTTCTTTTATTATATTTTTTTTTCAGTATTTTTTCAGTATTTTTCTTGTTCTTCTCTCCCTCCCTTTGTCCCTTCCACATTCCCTTCGCTCTTACCTTGCCTTCCCTCCCTCTCCCTCTTCCACTCCTTCCTTCCCTCTCCCTCCCTCCCTCCCCGCTTCCACCCCATAAAGTGACAAGCACCCCCCCCCCCTCCGCCCATTTTGGTAGCGTCACCCATTCTCTTGACACTCCTCTGACGGAACCAATCCACGCCCGCGTTCAGATCAATTTTATTTTATTCTTGTTTCTTTTCTTGTTTTCTGATTATTTGTTTTTTATTTTCCCTAGTTTATCCTGCATTTGTCCGTTTTTATTTCCCATGCATTTGATAGATCGCTTGTTCTACTAGCATAATGTTCGTATTATCATCGACTGTCTTTTATTTTCATTCTACATTCTTTGAACAAAAGACATGCGCCCTTCCCCTCTCTGTCCTTTTCCCCTCTCCCCTCTCCCCCACCCACATCGTTTCTTACGTGTCCCCCACCAGCCTCCCCCTTCCCCCTCCCTTCCTACCCGAGGGTCCTCTCTCCTCTCTTTCCATTCACACTTCCTATATCCCTTTACTTTTTATCCCTCATACGCACCTACTTGTGACCCTCGCCTATAACGTCTCCCCCCCCCCCCCTTTCCTCCCTTACACCCTTCTCCCCTAACGCCTAATGCGATCCTTCCCCGTTCCCCCATCCCCCAATTCTCCTCCCACCTCCTTCCCCCCCCCTGACCTTTAGACGCCTTGACCTGACCTCTTGGCGTTATACTTTTCTGTTTGTTTTTCCCCCCCTCTGCGTTACTGGTTGACCTTTTGTGCTTTTTTTCCCTTTGTTTTATTTTTACCACAACCTCGTCTAAAGTTACGTGAGTTTACAGGAAAAACGAGTTCGCGTTTTTGACCGGGCGAGGCGCTCGGGCGGATTTTAATTGGATTGTTTGCGGTAAGAGACTCAGCGCACGCTTGCAGGCATGTTCGGACGTGCATGCAGCATTGTACTAAACACGCTCTTGCATACCTACATGGATTTGTGCAATTACATGGTTGGTTGTACACATTTTCAGATGTACACATGTATAGTAGGAGGTTGGGAGAGAGTGGGGAGAGAGGGGGAGGGAGAGGGAAAAGGAAAGGGGTACACATGGAGAAGAAAGAGAGAGAGAGAGAGAGAGAGAGAGAGAGAGAGAGAGAGAGAGAGAGAGAGAGAGAGAGAGAGAGAGAGAGAGAGAGAGAGAGAGAGAGAGAGGCAAGAGGAAGAGCATGACTGTGGGTGAGAATGTGAGAAGGAAAGAGAAAAGGAAAAGAAGAGGTAGATGAAGAGCGATAAATATTATAGGCCTACCAACCACACCCTGATTAGCACGTCCTTCCAGAGTGGAAATAACAGCAGCCCCGAGATCGAGAATCCGGCCCATTCCGTCAGCCTCGCGCGAAAGCAGACGTGCGCATTCCGGGAACGTGATTCACACCTGCACACGAAGGGTGTTGCGCCACGGTGAAAACGGAGGCGTAAGCTGATGCGGGCGGAGGGGTGAACGTTACTTCCCTTTGCTGGGGGTTAGGGGTAGTTGGGGGGGGGAGTCCTGAGGGGAAGTTGGGTGAGTCCTGAGGGGAAGTTTGGGCGAGTCTTGGGGGGGAAGTTGGGGGACTTTTGGGGTCGATTTTTAGGTAAGGGAAGGAGGGGGGGGGACGAGGAGGATAGGCTAAACATGTAAAGAAATAAGAACAGTTAGCAGAAGAGAATAAAGAGAGGAATCTACAAAAAAAAACAATATGAAAAAGTCATATTTATCAAAGAGGAAAATAATGGAAAGACAAAAAAAATCATCAGGAAAAAATACGAAATGGGGAGAAATCAGACAGTGAAGAACAAAAAAAAGAAAAAGAAAATGAAAATAGCAAAGAAACAGTGAGATGAAACAAGCCAGTATGTAGAACAGTATGGGTTCTGATCCCTCCTAATGAGATTTTTTTTGTAGAACACTCATGGGATATCACGAAGCCTCCGCTGCCGAGTGCCTGGCGCAAAGGACCGGATTTTTATACCGACAGTTAAAGAAAAATACATGAAGGAATTTATCACGATTGGATCACGATGCTGGCTGGAGTTTTATTCAGGGAATTGAAGAAAAAAAAATACTATAGGGTTCTAGGTTTCAGTCGGTTGAGCTGAAAATCAGAGGGAAGCATAGAAACATGTATCGTTCCCCGGATGTTTATAATTTTTCTTTTTAAGAACTTTCATTGGAACGACAAGCCGGATGCGAGCGTTTTCGTTGTGCGGACGGATTGAAAAAAAAAATGAAGAAAGTTAAGAAGTCTGAATGTCTGTGAAGTGCGATGGGGATTGAGAAAAAATTATGGGTGTTGTGTAGGTGTGTGCAGTGGGGTGGTGTGGTGAGTGGGGGTGTGCTAAAGTGTGAGATGATAGAGTGAGAGAGAGAGGAGAGAGAGGATGAGATCGTTAGTGAGGATTCAAGAAGCAGATGATTTATAAATGAGAAATAATGAAACAAAAATCAAGAAAAATCAAAAGGAAGCCAGGGAGAGAAACAACAGGACAGACGAGAAAACAGAAACAAGCCAGAGCAGAGGGGAGCAGAAACCGGTAGCGGGAACACCGAGGTTGGAGGAAGCACAAAGGCGGATAACAGAGTGAAGGAAAAGGAGTTTACGACAGTCATGATCTTGGGTTTTAAGGCAATGAGAAAAACAGTGTTATTGGACACTGGGTTGCTGCTGACCCTTCGCTGCGCGTTTTTGGGGTATGTAGTTTTTTTTTTACAGCCATCGGTGGAATTCGAAAGAGGGAGAGAGGAGAGAGAAGGAGAGAGAGAGAGGAGGAGAGAGGAGAGAAGAGAGAGAGGGGAAGGGGAAGAGAGAGAAGGGGAGAGAGAGAGGGAAAGAAAGAGAGAAGGGGGAGAGAGAGAGAGGAAGGAGGAGAGAGAGAGAGAGAGGAAGGGAGAGAGAGAGAGGAGGAAGAGGAGAGAGAGAGAAGGGAGGAGGAAGAGAGAGGAAGAGGGAGGAGAGAGGAAGGGGAGAGAGAGAGGAAGGAAGAGAGAGAGAAGGGGGAGGAAGGAGAGAGGGAGAGAGAGAAGGGGGGGAGAGAGAGAGAGGAAGGAGGAGAGAGAGAGAGAGGAGAGAGAGAGGGAGAGAGAGAGAGAAAAAAAGGACGAGGGAGAGAGAGAAGAGGGCGAGGGAGAGGGAGTGAGAGAAAAAAATGGGAGATAAAGGAAAAAAAATAGAAAAAGGGAGGGAGAAAGAGAAAAGGAGAGAGAAGGAGTGGAGAGTTATAGTTTTTTGTTATTTCTAATTCTGAAAACGGATGCGTGATGAAACTCTCTTCATCACGCAGTAAAACCAACTTCCTCGTATCATATTTTGGGTACAAACATAAGGGTCAAAAGAACCCTTGTACGGAGAAGAATAAGAACAAAGTAGGCACTAATATTTAATCGAGGTTTTATTATAATTAGATTACTGGGTCGCTCCCCTACTCACATTAACACAGAGTGGGTGAACGAAACAGGGGAAATAACTATAGAGTAAACGCAAGCGAGAAAACAAGAATGAACAGCAGAACATAAAACAGCAAAACATAAAACAGGAGTATCATGTGATTCCCCTTGTGACACAGGATATTAGCCTGGGATGGCGTGGTACTGCTCAGCATCTGTAATCGGGCACCAGAGAGGGTGGTTGTGTAAAGTCGTTTTTTAATAACTTCGAAAGTGATATCCGTCTTTTATATATATATTTTTTTCTGCTTTTTACGAGGGATTAGTACGGGGTGAGTTAGTGGGGGCGAGGGGTTGGGGGAGTTGTGAATGCGAGGTGTGCGGGTTTCGAAGTGGTGGTTGGATTTTAAGTTATTTCTTTTATTTTTTATTTTATATTATATTATTTGGTTTTATTTTTTATGTGAGGTTTGCACGATATATATATATATATATATATATATATATATATATATATATATATATATATATATATATATATATATATATATATATATATATATATATATATATATATATATATATATATATTATTTATATTATATTATATTATTTAATTATATCTGATATATCGATGTGGACCATCTTTTTAATGGTTCGATACTTCATTAAAGGAAAAACAATCTTGATTGATAAGAAATCTTTCTTTATTTTTCTTTACCGGTTAACCTGTGGATGTCTACTTCATGAACTTTGCAATCAGTGCATACTAAAAACTTGCGTTTCCGGTGCGAAGGATTTGGCATGTGACTGCGGCTTCGGCTTCGTGCAGGGAAGGGGGTTGCCAGGTTATAATTAAGTGTTGTAGCGGTAACCGATCTGCGGGTCAAAGGTCACGAGGCGGGGAGAGGGCTATGGGGCCGGGGGGAAGGTGTGGCGAGGGCGCTCGGTCACCATGGTTACCGCAGATGCAGGTACGCCCGTTATGTCGAAGAAAAGAAAAGAAAAAACATGATTGGTGAAAGAGAACATGACTTTATTTTATGGTTTGAAGAGGGCGCCCGGTCACCATGGCAACCACACATGCAGGGGCATCCGTTATACCGAAGAAGGAAAAAATAAGCGAAAGAAATGGGAAAAAAAAAAAAAAATGAAGCTCAAGAATGGAAGATAAAACATGATTTGTCACGCGAGCACCGTAATACCACGTTCAGTTATCTTGCTTTTTTGCGAACTTGAGATCGCATCTTGTTTTTTTTTCTTCTTTCTTCTATCGTCTTAGGAAAAAGTTGCAGAAGCGTACACGGCGATGGTAATTGGAGCTTCGGGTGAATAATGACAACCAGCGGTGACTCGGCAGGTTAATCGGATCCGAGCCCTGCGGACTGGCCGGCGGGCGCTGCGTGTGGGCGCGGGCGGGCGGGCGAGCGGGCGGGCGGGGGGCGGGCGTGAGAGAGCTCTTATGCATCGTCTCTCTTTCACTCGCTCTGTTACGCCTTCCTTCCTGTTTTCCTTTCTTCCCTTCCGGTCTTCACTCACGAACCCAGGCGCGTGCGTATGCGTGCGGGCACTCTCTCTTACGCACCCATTGGCATTTTCACCGCCCGCCGCGCCAGAGACGATTCATTCACACTAGAAAGTTGCCGTTTATAGTCATCACCAAATTTAGGAAGAGAGGAAAAAAGGAACAGGATCCTCTTACGTCAATCGAAAATTAAAGAAAGGCAGAATTATCTCAGTTTTAAAAAAATAACTAAAAATTAATAGTGGAGAATAACAATAACAGAATAAATTAGCCTGCCTTGTAAGCAGAAAAGGCAGGATTCTATTACGCTTTAAGAAAAGAAAAGCAGAGAATCGGTTTTCTGTGTAAGAAAGAACCAAAGAAAGGGAAGATGAGAAAGGAAAAAAGAATCAGAAAAAAGAGAAAAGAACCAGAAAAAGAAAATAAGAAAAGAAATATAAGAAAATAAGAAAAAAGTATAAGAAAAGAAAAAGAACTAGAAAAAAGAAAGAAGAACCAGAAAAAAAGAACGAAGAAAAAGAAGAACCAGAAATAGAAAAAGAAGAAGAAGAAGAAGAAGGAAAAAGGAAAAGAATTCGTCGCTTCACACGAGCAACGAGCAAGAATTTGGCCCGTAGGAAGAAGCGTCACACCCGGAGCGGCGTCGTGGCGGCGGTGGTGTTGGGCGCGTCGGTCCTCAGCGCAGGGCCTTCGGGGCGGGTGTTCCTGCCTCCCGCTCGCGTATCGCACATATTAATAAGAAGCCTTAGTACTGGCAAGGGCGGGGGGAGTGGGGAGGGGCGTTGGGGTAGAGGGGAGGGGTGGGGAGGCGGCGTTTGGAGGGTAAGGAGTGAGGGATAGGTGTGGAGGGGTGGGGGGGAGAAGGAGGAGGAGGAGAGTAAGGGGGAGGGGTGGAGGTGGAGGGATAGATAGGTGGGGCTCGAGCGTAGTACTTAGGGATGCACGAAAGAGAGCAGGGATAGGGCTTGTCTTCCGCCGGCTGGACAGAGGTGGGGATTGAGTGGACGCGCGAAAGCCTGGCCGGTCTTGGTCTCCGTCTTGATTCATGAGCTGCTTTTCATCTTCTCTTATTTTCCTCTGTTTTATCTTGTTTCTTTTCTTTTTTCTTCCTTTTTTTCTTCTTCCTCTTCTCCTCCTTTCTCTTCTTCTCCTTCTCCTCCCCCTCCTCCTCCTCTTTCTCCTCCTCCTCCTCCTCCCCTTCCTCCTCCTCCTCCTCCTCCACCTCCTCCTCCTCCTCCTCCTCCTCCTCCTCCTCCTCCTCCTCCTCCTCCTCCTCCTCCTCCTCCTCCTCCTCCTCCTCCTCCTCCTCCTCCTCCTCCTCCTCCTCCTCCTCCTGACCTCTGCCGTCTCTCCGGAAGGGCGGGACTACAGAGGTCAAGTGTTAATGATTTGTTTTTTGCACTTGCATGTCTCTTTCCCGTTTATTTTTAGTCATATAAACACCCCGAGATGCCACGTAACGGTGAGTTCTGAAAAAGAAAGAAATAGCTGGCGGATGCGAGATAAAGAAAGGGGTTAGTAGGGAGGAAGGAGATGCAAGGCGAAACAGAGGGAAGGAGAACAGGTAACGCGGCCTCTGGCACGGCGATAGCGATCCGCGGCGTGGGTTCTTCCTCCTCCTCCTCCCCTTCTCCTCCTCCCCTTCTTCTTCTTCTTCTTCTTCTATCTCCCGCCCGCCCGCACGCCCACTCGCCCCGGATCCAGACCGTTACGCCCGTCTCAACCCACCATCACCGCCGCCGCCTCCTTCTTAACCCACTCCCCCCCATCCTCTCCCTCCCCCTCCTTCCTCCCCATCCCATCGAGTAAGCCATTGAAGTAGGTTGCGTGTGTGTGCGTGCGCGCGGGAGAGCAAGAAGACGCCCGTGAAGTCTTTAGCCCGAGTGTCGCCGCGGGTTATGCACGCTCCAGAAGCCTAGAGGATTACCATACCGTGTTACGCCTTCGCCTTGCACGCCGCCTGCCGGGGGGGAAGGCGTCCGGTCGCTAGCTTCTGTCGCGGGCGTATGGGGCGTGGGTGTGAATACGCGGGTGTATGGTGCTGGGCAAAAGGGTGCGCGCGCTCGCGCGTGTGTGTGTGCGTGTGCGTGTGCGTGTGTGTGCGTGTGCGTGTGGTGTGCGTGTGCGTGTGCGTGTGCGTGTGTGTGCGTGCGTGTGTGTGTGTGTGTGTGTGTGTGTGTGTGTGTGTGTGTGTGTGTGTGTGTGTGTGTGTGTGTGTGCGTGCGCGCGCGCGCATACACACGCATTTCTCCTCCTTTAGATGATCAGAAATGCCGGCGAGATATCAATGTCTCGAAGAAATTAGGAGAAGAGTGAAGAGGAGGAGGAGGAAGAATAAGAGTAAGAATAAGCGTGAGAATAAGAATAAGACGAAGAAAAAGAAGGGCGAGAGGAAGTAAGAGGGGCAGAGGAGGGAAGGGGAAGGGGAGGCGGAGAGGCAGCAACAAATCTTGACCTGTGATTGCAACGGCATAAAAAGAAAGAAAGACAAAGGGAAATCACAAGTCCAAAGGGGGAGGGGTTAGAGGAGTGGTAGGAGAGGGGGTGTGGGGTGGGGTGTGGGGAAAGAACGAAGGAGGTTAAGGAGGGTGTGTGGGAGGTAGACAGAGATAGACAGAGATAGACAGAGCTAGACAGAGCTAGACAGAGCTAGAAGAGATAGACGAGAGCTAGACGAGAGCTAGACAGAGATAGAGAGAGATAGACAGAGATAGAAGAGAGAGAGAGAGAGAGAGAGAGAGAGAGAGAGAGAGAGAGAGAGAGAAAGAGAGAGAGAGAGATACAGAGACAAAGAATGGGGTTAAGAAGGGGGGGGGGGGATGAGGAGTAGAAAGAAAGAAAGAATGAATGAAGGAATGAGGTTAAGAAGCGAGGGGTTAAAAGGAGGAGTAATCGGAGGGTGAGGAAGAAGGGGGGGCGGGGGTTGTTTTGCAAACTATGGAATACCAACACTCCTGCCTACATTCCTGTTCTCTTCTTCGTATTATTATTATTGTTTTATTATTATCATTTTTTGTTATTATTACTATTATCACAACTATTATTGTTAGTTTTCTTCTTCCTCCTCATCCTCCCCCTCTTCCTTATCCGAATTATCCCTCCTTCTTCCTACCCCTTTCTTTTCTTCTTTCCCTCCTCCCCCCGTCAACTTCTTCTTCCTCCATCTCTCTTCTTCTTCTCTCTCTCCTCCTCCTCCTCCTCCTCCTCCTCCTCCTCCTCCTCCTCCTCCTCCTCCTCCTCCTCCTCCTCCTCCTCCTCCTCTTCCCCTCCCCCTCCCTTTCCTCCCCCTCCCCCCTCCCTTTCCTCCCCCTCCCCCCTCCCTTTCCTCCCCCTCCCTCCTTCTCTCTCCCCAAATCATCACCTTTCTCACAAAATTTCACAAAATCTTGCCTCGGCGATCGCTCTCTCGTCCCTTGCTTCGCCGTGAGGATAATTGGCTCCGTCATTTTACAAGGTGGCGGACTGCTGTTAGTGTTCACGGTGGGTTGGGCGGGCGAAATGCGGACCCGGTGAGCTGTTGGCTGGCATTTCCCCCGTGACGTTGTTGTTTATTAGAAAGAAGCGAGTCGAATATGTTTTTTTTTTCTCTCTCATAGATGGCGATAGGTGGAGTCGAAGATGTGTTTTTCTTTCTTGTCATAGATGGCGATAGGATAATGGGTTTGTTTATTGGAGAGAATCGATTTTTTTTGTCCCCTAGATGGCGTTAAAAGGAGGGTCGAGTGGGATTTAGATAGTTGGAAGCGAATCGATTGTTTTTTTTTCTCTCCTAGATGGCGATAGGTGCAGGTTAGAGGAGGGTGAAGGGGTTGCCTAGTTGGGTATGGAATACAAGGGTAAAAATACGGTGTTGTAGGTATGGGGAGAGGGAAGGGGATGTGGAAGAGGTGTGATGGCGTTTAGAAAAGGATAATAGGACGGGGGTTGGTAGAAGGGGAAGAAGGAAGGTGATAAGCGTGAAGGGGAAGGAAGGGGGAAAAAGTGAACATGAGGAAAAGGATAGGGGGAGATGTGAAGGGAAGGAAAAGGGTATATGAATGAAGGGAGGGAAAAAAATAGGTGGAAGGGGAAGGAAAGAGGTAAGGAGGGGTTAGAGATATCAAAAGGAACGGCATTGGCTCTTCCTGTCACGATTTGCGCATTCGAGGTTATCGTCGGTCGTGTCTCTGCGCCGCCACCGTCGTCGTTACGGGAGCGATAAGATCAATTACATTGTTCTCGCTTTTTTGGAAGGTTTATTTTGGCCTCGTAATGCATGTGGGTGCCAGTAATTTTCTAAAAGTATATTTTCATTTCTCTCTCCCTGTTCTTTCGTTTTTCTTTTTTTCCTTTCTTTTTGGTGGGAATGTGTGACTTTTTTTTGCATTCATCGTGGCCTTTATTGTATTTTTTTTTCTTTTTTGTCTCGGGGGGTTAAGGTCAGGTCAGGTCACCGGGTCGCGACACAGAGGAGGCGGTAAAGAGAATAGAGAATTGTTGGGAAAAGGTAGAGAGGGCGCTGTGGATTTATGTGCGCGAGTGTATGTATGTATGTATGTATGTATGTATGTATGTATGTATGTTGTCTTTGAGTGCCCGTGTGTATGCGTGTGTGTCTATGTGTGTATGTCTGTGTGCCCGTGTGTATGCGTGTGCGTATATGTGTGTATGTCTATGTCTGTATGTTAGTCTATTTATGTCTAGGTTATGTTGTGTGATTGTATGCATACGCTTGTAAGTACATACACAGCACCACTCGTCAGTACACAAGCCGACGCATTCAAGTAGGTCGGTCAGAGCGATCGCCCCCCCCCCTTTCTGCCTACAGTTGTCTCGCTTTCTGGACAGGGGCGAGGCAGAGGGGGGGGGCGGTCGTTCGGTTCCCTTGACTGGCCGGTGCGGTTTCAGGAAGGGTGTGTGTGTGTGTGTGTGTGTGTGTGTGTGTGTGTGTGTGTGTGTGTGTGTGTGTGTGTGTGTGTGTGTGTGTGTGTGTGTGTGTGCGTGTGCGCGTGTGTGTTTGCGTGTGTGTGTGCGTATATATGTATGTATGTATATGTATACGAGTGTGTGTGAAAAAGGAAGGGGGGGAGGCGACGATGTCTTCCTCGAGTCACGTTTGACAGTTCTTGCTCCGTGTTCCGGTATGTCTTCGTGAGAACTCTTCCGTGACTCTCGGGGGGGGGGGGGTAAAGGAGGCGAAGGGAAGGAATGTACAACTTGGGTGACCACGCATATTAATAATGTTAAGACTCGCCGTTAAAATCTCCCCCCTTCTCGCTTAGCTCCTCATTCCTCCCCTCCCCTCACGCCCTCGCTACTCTCTCATCCCCTCGCTACTCCCCCTCCCCTCACCCCAATCCCCTCTTACGCAAACACATTAATAAGCCCGAAAGCAAACATCTTCCACCGTTGGCTAAATGCTGTACACGCGTTTATTTTCTCGTCGAATGAGGCTCTCAGAATGGTCTCTCGTTTCGGTTTCGTATGACGGGGACAGCGCGCGAGGGAGGGTGGGAGGGGGAATGGGGGAGGGAGGGTGGGAGGGGGATAGGAATACCCAACAAACAAAACCCCAAACACACACACACACACACACACACACACACACACACATATATCCCTCTCTCTATTCCTATCCCCCTCCCCCTTCCTCTTCCTCCCCCTATATATATGTATATATAAATATATATATATATAGATATATAGATATAGATATAATGTATATATATACAATTATATATATAATTATATATATATAGAATTATCTATATCTATATCTATCTATCTATCTATCTATACTATTATCTATCTATCATCTATATATCTATATATATATATATATATATATATATATATATATATATATATATATATATATATATAGTGGGTGAGAGAGAGAGAGAGAGAGAGAGAGAGAGAGAGAGAGAGAGAGAGAGAGAGAGAGAGAGAGAGAGAGAGAGAACGAGAAAGAGAGAGATTGAGAGATAGACGGAAGGGAGAAACAGAAGACTCGTTCAGAAGCTTACCTGAGTCCCCCCTTGTCCACGCGCGTGTTTATACACTCCGAAGGTGAGGAGGAGGAGATGCAGGCCGAGAGAGTCAATATCAGTAGGTTCTTTATTGAACTACTTCGCTAATGAGGATAGACTCAAGTGGGAATTGCTGGTGCAGGTATGTTTGGAGGTTTCAAAATAGCTGATAATGAGGATTAAGCAAAGTGGGAAAGGCTGATAAAGTTGCATTTGGAATTTTGAAAGGGCGATTGTTGATGTAGATAGGTTCGGTTGCCTTTTCCGTTTAACTTTTTTACTTTTTTTATTTTACTTTTGTTTCTTTTTCTCTTTACTTATTTATCTTTATTTTATCTCTCTCTCTCTCTCTCTCTCTCTCTTATATATATATATATATATATATATATATTATATATATATATATTTATTTTTTTTTTTTGTTTTTTTTTTTTTTTTTTTTTTTTTTTTATACAGTTGGGAGCTATTTGTAGCCCGGGTGCTGATCTGGCCTCGTGTCTCCTCGGGGTGTCAATTATGCGGGAATTATTCCTACTGGGGGCGATGGGGCTTCTCCTGGGCGTGTGATGGAGCGGCGCTGAAGACAAGGCGGTTACGTCATAGAGGAGCCGCTGGTGGAGGAGGAAGGGGTATATATATAGATAGATAGATGCATAGATAGGCAGAAAGACGGACAGACATACAGAACAGATAGACAGACAGGTAGAGAGCAAAGCCAGTCCGATGCAGAGACCGACTGACTGTTAGATACGCAGATAAGCATGGGACACAAGGAGACGAACAGACAAACAGACATATACAATAAAAAAACGAGGGAGAAAGATCATTAGAAACTGATAGCATACCCGGTCAGGCGGTCATGCTGTCACACAGTCGGCTCGATATAAAAGCAGATCCGCGACTTCTAATCGAAGGTAAAAGTTGAACAACAGGTTAGTCCGATTGCAGTTGTATACATATTTTTTTCCCGCATAAAGATCACATGATGCAGTAGATCGCAGAACGGGAATTGGTGTAAATTGCTGGCGGATTAAGAGATACGGTCGCGTGGGAACTGACATTCGTATTTATTTTCGGTTGATCAAATGTCTAATTTTGTCTTCTTTGTTTTCCTATTGGATAAATGAATTGGACGGTTTTAGGTAAACGTCACGATGAATGGATGCGATGGATAACATGTATCTTTAGGGTCAACTTTCGTGTGTGGCAAGGGAACGTGTGACCCGTATGAGCACTACGAAGGTCTCGATCCTTCCGTAGACACCCATAACCTGTGATTACCGTGTGACCCCTCTCCCCCTCTCTCTAATCTATCACTTTATTCAGTTTATGGCACGATCAACTCATTTACCCTTGACCCCGTATATTTTACACCCGCCCTCCCTCCTCACGCTCCTCTGGAATCGCGTCTGGTGCATTCGCTTATGTCCTTTTTATCGTCTCGTCTCGTCTCGTCTCACTTCTCCGGGTTCCTTTAATCGCCTAGAGGGAAGCACCGTCGTCGCCTTCGTCTTCGCGTTGGAGCGGCCAGGTGAGGCTTCACGGTTGACCCAGAACGAGGGGGGTAGGGGCGGGGGGATGGGAAGGGGGTGTCTTTATGCAGGTCAGGTCTCTCTCGTGATGCTCGAGTGCATACGGGTGGCGTGGGGGTGGGGGTGAGGGGTAGAAAGGGGGTGAGGAGGAAGGGGATTAAGAGCGAGGTATAAGGTGTAGGGGGGCGTTCGGAGGGGAGGGGGGTAGAGGGAGGGAGGAGGGGGGAAAGTACGTCGGGATTGGGAGATTCGTCCGAAGTGAAGGGGAGAGGGGAGTTGGGGAAGATGAGTGGGGGAGGAGGGGGGAAGGTCAAGGTGTTTAGGAGTCGTGGAGGGAGATCGGGAGGGGGGAGGAGGGGGAGATCGAAATGTCTAATGGATATAAAGTTTATTGGGCAATAGTTAGGTGTGATATAAAAGAAGCGGAGGGTGCATTCCTTCTGAAAGGTTTGAGAATTCTATTGTCGATGGATGGCTCGTAGCCCCCGAGGCAGCGGGAATAACAATAGGGTTTACATACAGCCTCTAGGTGCCAAATACATGAATTAGAGAAAACGTTGTTTTACAGGGTAGAAAATGCGATGTTTTTATGGGTTTGTTAATGCGTTGTTTTATGAGTTTGTGTTCCGTTGTGAGGAAGGTACAAAAGTTACGTTCGAATGTGTTATAAACGTGCATTCTGGGATACCGATATAGCCGGCACTGTAGGTAATAGTATGCTAGTGTGAAGCCCTTTAAGTTCGAGTGAGAAGATTGTAGATTGTAGGAATGAAGTGCCGGCGAATGTCGTAACTCCTTTTGTTCTCTCACTCGCGTGCATTTCTGTGTATCCATGAATGGCGAGAAAGAAAGAGGGAGAAAGAAAAAAGTTTGTGGAGAACTTAACAGGAAGTGTCGTTAATCATGTTTGCTGTCGGCCCTCGCGCTAATCCACCGCTGCGACGGCGCGGCCACGACTCCAGACGCGGTTCTCTTACACATTGTTTGGTTATTTTCTTTTCCTAGTAAGTCGAAAAAAACAGTACAGAAAAGGAGTTGTTGGTTGGGGTGCGACGAGAGGGGCGATTCCCCACGAAGACCGATCCCCCCCCTTCCTCCTTCTCCTCCTGCTTTTCATACTTCTTTTCCTCTCCCTCCTCCTCCTCCTCCTCTCCTCCTCCTCCTCCTCCTCTTCCTCCTCCTCCTCCTCTCATCATCATCATCATCATCATCATCATCATCATCATCATCATCATCATCATCATCATCATCATCATCATCATCATCATCATCATCATCATCGTCATCGTCATCGTCATCGTCATCGTCATCGTCATCGTCATCATCATCATCATCATCATCATCATCATTATCATCACCATCGTCGTCATCATAATCGTCTATCTTTCTCCTCCTCCTCCTCCTCCTCCTCCTCCTCCTCCTCCTCCTCCTCTTCCTCCTCCTCCTCCTCCTCTTCCTCCTCCTCCTCATCCTATTCCTCCTCCTCCTTCTTCTCCTCCTCCTTCTCCTCCTCCTCCTCCTCCTCCTCCTCCCCTTCCTCCTCCTCCTCCTCCTCCTCCTCCTCTTCATCATTATCATCACCCGTCTCGTTTCCGTCCTCCTCCTCTTCCTTCTTTTCTTCTTTTTCCTCTTCCCCCGCCCTTTCCTCCTCGCCGTCGTCAGCCGAGCCGTGACGTTCGCCAGAGATAAGTCCCGCAGGGGTTAAGTGCTCGCCCCCCCCCTCCTCCCGCCAGCACGAAGCCATGCACAAAGCTCACATGTTGAACGGCCTACGAGTACGGACGTCACACGACCGAGAAGCCATGAGCCAGGCGCATGGGAGACCTTTGACGTGGTCGCGCGATTCCGAATGTTCCCAAAGCGTTGCATAACTCGGTGTCCAAGAAAAAGAAAAAAAATAAGGGAAAGTCAACAGCAGCAGCAAGTCGATTGATAATTTGGCATCGTAATAGATGATCATACTTTTAGTATAGAACGAATAGTTTAGTACAGTTGGTATCAGAGATTGCCGTACTTATACACACAGATGAAATATTTTAGTAAAGATCGAATAGTTTATTGCAGTGAGTTATCAAGAAAAAAAATGACTTACCTGTACGTACGTGAAATAGGTCGGTACAAATTAGGTAGTTTAGTACAATTGGCATCGGAAAAAAATGTACTTGGCTCGTTCGTAAATAGTACCAATTAGATAGTTTAAGTACAGGCGACAGGTGACAGGAACGCTTCGAATGGAGACAAAGCAATTATGTTCTTGCTGATGCAGATGTACACAGAAGAGACCGGGGAGAAGGTCATTTGAGGAGATCATTTAGGGCTGATGCTGAGCTCGGCGAGTCAGCTCGGAGGAAGAATGAGAAGCTGATTTGTTGATTAATGGATGTTTGGAGATTTTGTTTTTTTGTTGTATGCGCTTCGTGTTTGTTTATTTGTGTACTTGATCTGTGTGGTTGTTAGTGGTGTTCTTTAATAAGGATGTTAAACACACACACAAAGGTTATTTCTAAATGAGATGAATAGATAGGCGAGACTAAGAGATAGAAAGTTGAAGTAAATACATTTATATTAAAAATATCAGAAACAAAGTATTTTTGCAAGCGAAACATATTTTTCTGCTCCTCCTCCTCCTTGTCCCCCACCTCCTCTACCTCCTCCTCCTCCTTGTCCCCCACCTCCTCCACCTCCTCCTCCTCCTTGTCCTCCACTTGGTCTCAGCGGAAGAAAACTTTGAGGTTTTCTCCTGCGAGTCATTTTTTAATCTTGCTTTTATCCCTGGCACGTGTTGCTGGCCGAGAGGGTGTGTGGCATAGACCTGCACGTGGTGTTGATAGTGATAATAGCGGTTTTGATGACTGCGAGGTTGTTAGCGATGGTGATGGTGGTGACGATGGCGATGGTAGAAGAGATGGTGACGATGGTGATGGTAGTAAGGATGCCGACGGTGAGGATAATGGTGATGGTGATTATGAGAACGAGGATGATAGTAATGGCGATGATAATGCTGATGATAATGTTATGGTTGGGAGGTGGTAAGATGTGGGGGAAGGGTGTGGGGATAAGGAAGGCGTTGGGGAGGTGTGGGGACATAGTGGTGAGTGTGGGTTAGCGGATAGTGGAGTTTTGTGGGCGTGGGATTCCTGGAAAACGAATTTGAGTTCAGGGTAAGCGTTGAGTGAGAGAGATTTCCGTGACCGGGAAATTTCAGGTGTGGTCTGTATGGTTTTGCTTTTATTTCTTGGAGAGAGAGATTTTTTTTATTTGATAAAATTATTACGTCCAGTGGAAGACGAATAGTTTTACAGAGAATTGTAAAATGTGCATGACCGTGTCTCGCAGGACACGTTGTGAACTATATATACACATATTTATATGAATATGTATACACACAGTCTCTCTCTCTCTCTCTCTCTCTCTCTCTCTCTCTCTCTCTCTCTCTCTCTCTCTCTCTCTCTCTCTCTCTCTCTCTCTCTCTCTCACACACACACACACACATACTTTTATGGCTGATATTCACAAAATTGTAGATGACTCTCACTAGAATAGTGTCTAAATTATCACCTTGCAGTAAGTATTAACAAACATAAATGCGAGATTGTCCCTGGCGAAGCAAGTCCTTTACTAGGGGGCACTCCAGGCAATGATGGTGTAGAGTGTTGGCATTGGGAAGGTCGCACAATTTGCAAGACGAATAATGGGCACGTCCTCTGCCTGAGACACCTGCCACACTGGCCGGTACCCCAACCGAAACCTCGGGAGGGAGGAGAGAGAGAGAGAGAGAGAGAGAGAGAGAGAGAGAGAGAGAGAGAGAGAGAGAGAGAGAGAGAGAGAGAGAGAGTGAAGATCTAGAGAAGTCACAGGATAAAACAAAAAAAGACAAAGGGAGAGAGATAAATGAATGGTGGGAACGAACAAGGAGCAAACATGCTTGCGTGACTGCCAGTGTTGGTCGGCGAACCGTTAAGAGAAAAGATGGTTTGTCTTTATCTTAAGACGGGAGGAGGAGAAGGATGGGGGGGGGGGCGCTGATCCTCCAAGGATAAAGTCTTAAACGTCGGGATGGGTCCTACGTCTTCCATCCTTAATGCTGTTTGTTTGTTTTTCTCTCTGTCTCTGTCTTTCTGTCTCTGTATCTCTCTCCTTATCTCTCTCTCTCTCTCTCGTTCTCTCTCTCTCTCTCTCTCTCTCTCTCTCTCTCTCTCTCTCTCTCTCTCTCTCTCTCTCTCTCTCTCTCTCTCTCTCTCTCTCTCTCTCTCTCTCTCTCTCTCTCTCTCTCTCTCTCTCTCTCTCTCTCTCTCTCTTCTCCACTTAAAGTACCTAAAATTAGTAAACGGCAAACCGCCAAAAAAGAACAGGAAACGCCGTGGCAGTGATAAGGATTCCTGTCGTTTTGCGATCAACACCTCATCGCATTTTGCTCCTCGCGGCGCCCGGAGGAACTCGCGTTTCGGGGAAGAGCTGATTTATTGTCCCTCTCTGGCTTCCCGCGACCCGTTTCCTGCATGCCTGAAGCCCGGCCGAAGCGAACCTCGAGTA